>NC_036858.1:20101025-20228949 GCF_002910315.2 Salvelinus sp. IW2-2015
GGTGGAGATGGAAAATGACCGCATTTCAACCGTGTGTAATTGGCCGACTACAACCACGGTAAAGGAGGTGCAGCGGTTCTTAGGGTTTGCCAACTACTACCGGAGGTTTATCCGGGGTTTTGGTCAGGTAGCGGCTCCCATTACCTCCTTGCTGAAGCGGGGACGGGTGCGACTGCAGTGGTCAGCTGAGGCGGACAGGGCTTTTGGTCACCTGAAGGCTTTGTTTACCACGGCTCCCGTGCTGGCGCATCCTGATCCCTCCTTAGCGTTCATAGTGGAGGTGGACRCATCCGAGGCTGGAATAGGGGCTGTGCTATCTCAGCGCTCGGGTACGCCACTAAAGCTCCACCCCTGGGCTTTCTTTTCAAAGAAGCTCAGCCCGGCAGAGCGAAACTATGATGTGGGGGACAGGGAGCTGTTGGCTGTTGTCGGGGCCCTGAAGGCGTGGAGACATTGGCTTGAGGGGGCTAGACACCCTTTCCTCATTTGGACTGACCACCGAAATCTGGAGTACATTCGGGCAGCGAGGAGAATGAACCCTCGTCAGGCAAGGTGGGCCATGTTTTTCACAYGCTTTGTTTTCACCCTATCCTACAAACCAGGTTCCCAGAACGTTAAGGCAGAAGCACTGTCCCGGCTGTATGATACAGAGGAGCGGTCCACGGATCCCACTCCCATAATTCCAGCTTCTTGCCTGGTGGCACCAGTGGTATGGGAGGTGGACGCGGACATCGAGCGGGCGTCACGTGCAGAGCCCACTCCCCCTCAGTGTCCATTTGGGAGTCTGTACATTCCGTTTGATGTCCGCGATCGTTTGATCTGTTGGGCTCACACGTCACCCTCCTCTGGTCATCCTGGCATCGGTCGGACGGTGCGCTGCCTTGCTGGGAAGTACTGGTGGCCCACTTTAGCTAAGAACGTGAGGGTTTATGTTTCCTCCTGTTCGGTATGCGCACAGTAGAAGGCACCTAGACATCTGCCCAGAGGGAAATTACAACCCCTTCCCGTTCCACAACGACTGTGGTCACACCTATCGGTGGATTTCGTGAYGGATCTTCCCCGTCGCGGGGTAACACCACGATCCTAGTCGTTGTGGATTGGTTTTCTAAATCCTGCTGTCTCCTTMCTTTGCCCGATCTCCCTACGGCTCTACAAACTGCGGAGGCCCTGTTCACCCACGTATTCCGCCACTACGGGGTGCCTGAGGATATAGTTTCTGATCGGGGTCCCCTTTTCACGTCTAGAGTCTGGAGGGCGTTTATGGAACGCCTGGGGGTCTTGGTCAGTCTTACCTCAGGTTTCCACCCCGAGAATAACGGGCAGGTGGAGAGAGTCAACCAGGATATGGGTAGGTTTCTGCGGTCCTATTGCCAGGACCGGCTGGGGGAGTGGGCGGTTTTCATCCAATGGGCTTAGATGGACCAAAACTTCCTCCGCCACTCCTCTACCAACCTATCACCGTTTCAGTGTGTGCTGGGTTATCAGCCGGTCCTGGCACCATGGCATCAGAGCCAGATCGAGGCTCCTGCGGTGGATGAATGGTTTCGGCACTCGGAGGAGACATGGAACGCTGCCCATGTGCGGCTACAACGGGCCGTCAGGCCGCAGTGAGGCCCCGGATCGGKTCTGGCTCTCAACCCGAAACCTGCCGCTTCACCTGCCCTGCCGGAAGCTGGGTCCGCGGTTTGTGGGGCCATTTAAAGTCCTGAGGAGACTGAACGAGGTTTGTTATAGGTTACAACTCCCCCCTGATTATCGTATTAACCCCTCGTTCCATGTGTCTCTCCTCAGGCCGGTGGTGGCTGGTCCGCTCCAGCAGTCTGAGGTGCGGGAGGTTCCTCCGCCCCCTCTGGACATCGAGGGGGTCCCGGCATATACCGTACGAGCCATCATGGACTCAAAGCGTCGGGCGAGGGGCCTTCAGTACCTCGTGGAGTGGGAGGGGTACGGCCYGGAGGAGAGATGCTGGGTACCGGTGGAGGACATCCTAGATCCATCATTGCTACAGGAGTTTCACCATCTCCACCCGAATCGCCCTGCGTTCTGTCCTCCGGGTCGTCATCGAGGCCAGTGTCGGCGCGCTGCTGGGGCCGCGCTTCAAGGGGGGGGGGTACTGTCACAACTTCCGCCGAAGTCGGCCCCTCTCCTTTTTCGGGTGCGTTTCGCGATCGACGTTCACTGGCTTTCTAGTCACCACCCGATCCATGTTTCATTTTCGTTTTGTTTGCTGTATTACACACACCTGGTTTCAATTCCCATATCATGTTCCTTATTTAACCCTCTGGCATACCTTTCTGTTCTGTCCATGATTGTTGGTGTCTTAGTGGTTCGTGTAGGTGTTTATTCTGTCTGTTTTTCCTTATGGAATATTGCCTGCCTTTTTTGTGAGAAAACTCAGTTGTTTTGCTCAAAACTGTGTCCTGCGACTGACTCCGCTACATCTCTGCACCAATCGCTGACACACTCCTGTTCCAATGCACATTGTGTTAGCTAATCTAAGTTAATCATTTTAAAAGGCTAATTGATCATTAGGAAAACCCTTTTGCAATTATGTAGCACAGCGAAAACTGTTGTCCTGACTAAAGAAGCAATAAAACTGGCCTTTTAGACTAGTTGAGTATCTGTGCGATCAGCATTTGTGGGTTTGATTACAGGCTTACATGGCCAGAAACAAAGACCTTTCTTAAATTCCATGCAAGAAATTGCCAAGAAACTGAAGACCTCTTACAACGCTGTGCACTACTCCTTCACAGAACAGCACAACTCGCCCTAACCAGAATAGAAAGAGGAGTGGAAGGCCCAGGTGCACAACTGAGCAAGAGCAGAAGTACATTAGAGTGTCTAGTTTGAGAAACAGACGCCTCACAAGTCCTCAACTGGCAGCTTCATTAAATAAACTCAGCAAAAAAAAGTCTCCCCTTTTCAGACCCTGTCTTTCAAAGATAATTCGTAAAAATCCAAATTTACAGATATTCATTGTAAAGGGTTTAAATGTTGTTTCCCATGCTTGTTCAATGAACCATAAACAACTAATGAACATGCACCTGTGGAATGTCGTTAACACATAACATCTTACAGACGGTAGGCAATTAAGGTCACAGCTATGAAAACGTAGGACACTAAAGAGGCCTTTCTACGACTCTGAAAAACACCAAAAGAAGGATGCCCAGGGCCTGCTCATCTGCGTGTACGTGCCTTAGGCATGCTGCAAGGAGGCATGAGGACTGCAGATGTGGCCAGGGCAATAAATTGCAATGCTCGTACTGTGAGACGCCTATGACAGCGCTACAGGGAGACAGACGGACAGCTGATCGTCCTCGCAGTGGCAGACCATGTGTACAACAACGCTGCACAGGATTGGTACATCCGAACATCACACTGTTGACAAGTACAGGATGGCAACAACAACTGTCCGAGGTACACCAGAACGCACAATCCTCCATCAGTGCTCAGACTGTCCGCAATAGGATTAGAGAGGCTGGACTGAGGGCTTTAGTAGCAGTCCTCACCAGACATCACCGGTAACAACGTTGCCTATGGCACAAACCCACCGTTGCTGACCAGACAGGACTGGAAAAAAGTGCCTCCACTGACGAGTCGCAGTTTGTCTCACCAGGGGTGATGGTCGGATTGGCGTTTATCGTCGAAAGAATGAGCGTTACACTGAGGTCTGTACTCTGGAGCGGGATAGATTTGGGGTGAGGGTCCGTCATGGTCTGGGGCGTGTGTCACAGCATCATCGAACTGAGCTTGTTGTCATTGCAGGCAATCTCAACGCTGTGTGTTACAGGGAAGACATCTTCTTCCCTCATGTGGTACCTTCCTGCAGGCTCATCCTGATATGATCTTTCAGCATGACAATGCAACCAGCCATACTGCTTGTTCTGTGTGTGATTTCCTGCAAGACAGGAATGTCAGTGTTCTGCCATGGCCAGCGAAGATACCGGAACTCAATCCCATTGAGAACGTCTAGGACCTGTGGGATCAGAGGATGAGGGTTAGGGCCATTCCACCCAAAATGTCCGGGAACACTTCGTGTTGGAAGAGTGGGGTAACGCCTCAGAGCAAGAACGGGCAAATCTGGTGCAGTCCATGAGGAGGAGATGCACTGCAGTACTTAATGCAGCTGGTGGCCACACCAGATACTGACTGTTTCTTATCGTTTTTGATCCCCCTCTTTGTTCAGGGACACATTCTTCCATTTCTGTTAGTCACATGTCTGTGGAACTTGTTCAGTTGATGTCTCAGTTGTTGAATCTTATGTTCATACAAATATTTACACATGTTAAGTTTGCTGAAAATAAACGCAGTTGACAGTGAGAGGACGTTTCTTTTTTTGCTGAGTTTAGTACCCGCAAAACACCAGTCTCAATGTCAACAGCGAAGAGGCGACTCCGGGATGCTGGCCTTCTAGGCAGAGTTCCTCTGTCCAGTGTTGTGTTCTTTTGCCCATCTTAATCTTTTCTTTTAATTGGCCAGTCTGAGATATGGCTTTTTCTTTGCAACTCTGCCTAGAAGCCCAGAGGTATTTGTGGGTACTGTTAAATGAATGCCAAACTTCTTCTTATTGGTGTCCTTCAGTATGGTTTCTTTGCAGCAATTTGACCATGAAGGCCTGATTCACACAGTCTCCTATGAACAGTTGGTGTTGAGATCTGCCTGTTATTTGAACTCTGTGAAGCATATTTATTTATCCTCGGCAGTAGAGGTAACTCTGGGTCTTCCATTCCTGTGGCGGTCCTCATGAGAGACAGTTTCATCTTAGCTCTTGATGGTTTTTGTGACTGCACTTGAAGAAACTTCGAAGTTCTTGAAAAGTCCGGATTGACTGACCTTTATGTCTTAAAGTAATGATGGACTGTCATTTCTCTTTGCTTATTTGAGCTGTTCTTGCCATAATATAGACTTGTTTTTTTTTACCAAACAGGGCTGTCTTCTGTATACCACCAACACCGTTGTCATAACACAACCCAGCAGCTCAAACGCATTAAGAAGGAAAGAAATTCCACAAATTGATGCAGACAATTACATTGATGGAAGCAACAATCTATCCRCAATATTAAAGCTGATCCACCCCTTAATCTTTTTATTTTTTAATTTTTTAAATATGAAATTCCACAAATTAACTTTAACAAGGCACACCTGTTAATTGAAATGCATTCCAGGTGAATACCTCATGAAGCTGGTTGAGAGAATGACAAGAGTGTGCAAAGCTGTCAAGGCAAAGGGTGGCTATTTGAAGAATCTCAAATATAAAATATATTTTGATTTGTTTAGCACTTTTTTGGTTACTACATGATTCCATATGTGTTATTTCAGTGTTGATGTTTTCACTATTATTCTACAGTGTAGAAAATAGTAAAAATAAAGAAAAACCCTTGAATGAGTAGGTGTTCTAAAACTTTTGACCGGTAGAATATATATATCTTGTGTTTTCATATATGGTTTTACACCAGCAAATTATACTCATTAATGCAAGTAGAGGTCATGGTCCAGCAAGAAATTGAACATTCCGTCATGGCTGGAAAGGGTTAACCTAATGATGCTCGTTCATGATTGTTTTAATCTTGTCTAGAGTAATGACATAGTCAACTGCTGAGGAAGAATAGATTCTGCCAGATCATCCTATACATAACCACTGTTTGTACTTATATAAATTTTTTCACAACAGTTGGGTAAACTGCATTTGCATTTACCCTCCACCACTTATCGACGTTTTCATATAAGAAACAGGAATTCCAGATCGTTTGTTTTGAAATGGCTCTCAGGTTGATGAGAGAATGGCCAGACTGCTGTTACTGATAAACTTTCAGGAAAATGTACGTTGGAAAGATACTATCTGTCTAGTAGGCGTATTTGGAAAACAGAAAGGAAAACGCTATACACTGCTGCTGAAGCTCACAGGTGATATTTATGTACATCGTTTCGACCCTTAGGTCTTCATTAGGCATCCATAAGCCAGGTGGGGGTGGAAGGTCACTACTCAGTGCCATCACTTCCTGAAACAGGAGGTAGAACATTTATAACATAGTTTCACGATATTAACATTCAATGTATCAAAATATATTGATCACATTCTCTGTGTATGATCATATTTATAGTAATATACATACACRTACAATATTACATTAGGATAAAAAAATATATATTTAGACACAATTTAAAACGGTTTCAAGTCAAACTCCTCGTTAATGCCAAGAGGAGACAGTGTGTTCAACCTGTAGATCCAGAAATATTCCCTTTGAAGAAGTTTCCTCTCAATGTCTCCTCCCCTGCATGACATCTTGACCATTTCTATTCCAATTTATCTCAGAGAGCTAATAGGATGTCCAGCTTGTACAAAATGAGAAGCAACCGGATTTGTCGTCTCACCTGTCCATATATTGCTATGGTGCTCACTGATCCTTGTCTTAAGGCTTCTACAGGTTTTCCCTATGTAAGACAGACCACAAGAACATTTCAACATGTAAATAACATTGGTGGACATGCAGGTAATCAGGCCCTTGATCTTAAATCTTTGTCCTGTGTGGGGGTGGGTAAATTAGTTGCATTTGTATGTAAAGCTGCATTGAGCACATTGGCGACATTTGTAATTACCCTCCGGAAACTTGTCCAAAAAGGTTTCCCTTTTCTCTGGTGGGTAATCAGATTAAACCACAATATCTCTCACATTTGGGGGTATTTTAAAAACCATACATGGGGGATATTTAAAAATGGGTTTCAATTGAGGGTCAGAATCAATAATGTACCAGTGCTTCCTGATAATGTCCTTAAATGTCTTCCCCAATGGTGAGTATTGGGTAAAGCATGATGGGACATGTCCTGCTTTTTCTTTTAGGCTTCCCAACAGTGTTAGTCCTTCAAAACGACCATTGGCATGTTTTACCCAATTGTCTTTGTACCCCCTTTCCTTAAATCTTTATGTGAGGGCCGTGGTCTTTTTTTGATAAGCAGCATGCGAGCTGCATATTCTTCTGATACGACTGAATTGACTTACAGAGACTTTTAATAAGTGGACGTGGATGAAAGCTGTCACCTCTAAGGAGGGTATTTCCTGTCTGTARGTTTCCTATAGAGATCTGTAGAGAGGGAGGTTTTGTCCTTAATAACCATCACAACAAGAAAACTGATGTGTGATAGTTAATGGTTAAGTGAAGGTGTTCATTCAGAGTTTAGATAAGCATGGAATTGCAAAAGTTGTTCCTGGGTGCCTGTATAGATCACGAAAATGTCATCCAAATATCTCTGAATATTGGAGAGAAAAGGATAAAGGCCTGGAYTCAGCACCATCTATTTCGGAGTATTTCTCATCCATTTTCACCTAATGATGCCGACACATTATTTGAAACTTTACTTTCATATCAACGAGTGGTCAGTAGTTGTGTGRTTTTGGTCAGGAGTTGTGTTCAGTAGACATGTGGTTGTGACAGTACTTGTCAGTATTTGTGGTCAGTAGTTGCAGTCATTACTTGTGGTCAGTAGTTTTGTGGTTGTGGTCAGTAGTTGTGATCAGCAGTTGTTTGGTTGTGGTCAGTAGTGGTAGCCAGGCGTTATGGTCTGTAGGTGTGTAGTTGTGCTCTGTAGTTGTGTGGTCAGTAGTTGTGTGCTTGTGGTCAGTAGTTCCAGTCAGTCATTGCATGGTTGTGGTCAGCAGTTATGGTCAGGAGTTGTGGTCAGTAGTTTTATGGTCCGTAATTGTGTGGTTGTGGTCAGTAGTTGTTTGGTTCAGTAGTGGTGGTCAGACATTATGTGGTTGTGGTCAGTAGTTGTGTGATTATGGTCATTAGTTATGGTCAGTAATTGTGTGGTTGTGGTCAGTAGTTGTATGGTTCAGTAGTGGTGGTCAGACGTTATGTGGTTGTGGTCAGTAGTTGTGTGATTATGGTCAGTAGGTTAGGTCATTAGTTAAGGTCAGTAATTGTGTGGTTGTGGTCAGTATTTATTGTCAGGAGTTGTGGTCATTAGCTGTGGTGAGGAGTTGTGGTCATTAGTTGTGGTCTGTAGTTGTGGTCAGGAGTTGTGTAGTTGTCAGTAATTCTGGTTAGGGCTGTTATGGTGCCCGTATTATTGCCACACCGGCGGTCACGAGTCATGATCCCAGTCAAATTCCRCATGACCGTTGTCGTGGTAATTTCCTGTATTACTCAATAAAGAGAGAGAGAGAGCCAACCACACACAAGTCAGAGTTAAATTATATATTCCATCTTTAATATATATACAAGCTTCACCAAAGCCCTTTAATGACTCTCAGATCAATTCAGTGTCTATAAATGAATTCTCTGAGAGTGCTTACAAAACAATTCTTAGTTTCATTTATAGCCAAGATACACCCCTCTCAACTTACAAAGAATCCTTTACCTGAAAGAAGAGTATCCTATCGCTAGACAGCATCAGCTATAAATCATCGTTCAGTTTGATCTCCCAAGACAAGGTTTAAATCTCATGCTTGTTACTTCACTGTCTACCAAAACATTACCTCATCCAATGGCATATATCAATTGTCATTTCTAGATACTCCCAAACCTGGACAAACTCAAAATCAGACAGTGAGCCCCTTAGGTCAAATACTAGGTCAAGATAAGGGCAACCTCAGAGGGGACATACAATGGTTCCAAACACGGCCAAACTCCTTCCCCCTATGAGAAAAGTAGGGAGTGACTGGCGTACAGACATTGTATGAGATAACTAACTGGTTCCCCAATTAATAACTCCATCCCATGGTTTAGGAATAGTTACAAACAACGTTCCCATAAGAAACCAACGTTCCACTCTGTCCTCCTCCCCTTCTGATATTCTACTTAGTACCACATGGTTTAACAGATACATTGACTTATGAAGACAAGCCTGACCTCTCCCCTCTCTGGCCCCAAGTTACCAATCCCTAGCTCAGAAGATTCTAATGACAAGTATCTCACAAGCATATGATGAAAATAACATCTTATCTATCTATGTTACTTAGCTAAATCTGATTCTGCCACGACACCGTTTAGTCACAGTAATTAGGCTTCTCCTAGCTCTGATGCTTGCTAACTGCCTGATACTCAGGACTCGATTGTCCCTCTAATCACTCGAACATCAACGCAAATGTAATCAAAAATCAAATCAAACACTTCATCAGCACTTCACAACAGCCCGCGCGCTCATGTTGCGCAACATTTCAATAGGCAATGCAATTGTGAGAAAACAAACTTATTAAAAAGAGGATCCCACCAGCTTTCTATAGGCTAGGCCTACTATATTTATTAAAATGTTCCTAATATTAAGCACATTGCTTCGCTTTACAACAGGAGTATAGCCTACCTAGCTTGCATGAAACAACCATGGGAAAAGCGTCCTCCATTCGATATTTAAGTGCATAGATTGCATTTATTATTTTCCGCTGCCCATGTTGAGACAGGTGCATTATAATGGTCCATTCTAACTCAAAACTATTTTCACAAATATATGATTTAGTATATGTAAAGACAAGATTAAATCAAGAATAGTCTGATGGGTGACAATATTAGCCTATCACTTGTGAATTATATATTATCACTTGTGAACGATTCCCAGCTTGTGTGCAGAAAGGCAAGAAACAGTGCATGCCTTTTTTTTGGCAACTTTTTCAAATCAGCCACACACCTCATGTAGCCTAGCCCATAAGTTTTGATAAGGTTTGTATCACAACTAAAGTGGCCAAATAACYTTTTAAAATCAAGCATTTTAAGCTAAACGTTCTGATCTGTTGCATCAGACTCATTGCTTTTAAACGTTTTTTTGATGAGTGGTTGTATTAATTTGGGATCTATCGCATCCCACAACTACCCCAGTTGGATTTTTTTTTTTTTTGAATAGGCCAATTGAATAGGTCAACTTTTGAACTATGTAGGATAGTGGACTGACATAGGCTAGTGCTTATGCTGTTCGCCTACTCATCTTGGTGGCTGATGAAAAGTAAATGTGGACAGTTCTTCTAACATCTTCAATATGCGCCTCGGAATTCAATAAGAAGGACGYGAGCACTTGCGTCCCCGATGTGTCTGTCTTCTTGTAGGCTACTTCGGAGCTGAGATGCCTGTGACAACGACCCAATCGTTTGACAGGCATTGGTTAATAAGAATTGAGATATCTGAGAGAGCCATGTGAGTGAGAGGTGCATCGGAGCGCGCAACCGGGAGAAGGGAATTATAATTATTATATTCAGCCCAAGCCACAACGGCCACTGCCCGCAAAAGGCATGGATTTTTTTAGGGGGCATTTTGAGGTATTATCAAGTGCTTGTCAAATTGTGAATGAGAGACTGATGAAGTGTGTGCAGCCTGCACAAGAAACAAAGCAGAGCTCATGCAACTTTTWAAAAATCATTTGGTCGCATCATGCAGCTTTAGAATGTATTAAAAACCTACACATATAGCCCAAAGTTTGTATCACAATTAAAGCTGGATAATTAACTCGAAATTAAGCATATAGGAGGACCTGTTTCTTTGTTAACCGCTCAACACAGAATAGCCGCATGCCCGCACTCCCTCAGAAATCGTTTGGGGAAAATATAATTTTCTTTATGAAATTACAGCCTGATGCGCTCGCATCTGTGAATTAAACTTCAATTGCACTACTTTCGCGTGTCCCGTTTACAGCACACAGCGGAGGAAAAGTGGACAGACATGCCACAGTCCTAGCTAGGCTAGTAAAATGTTAGTCTGGCTTTGGTTTTTAAAGCTTGACAATGAAACCAAAAAACAAAACACACTGCAAGAGAGAAATATGTAGGCCTATTACAGCAACATTTGAGCAATAGCCTAGGTTGGCTCCTCAACTACAATACATTTTGAGTGCAACATACAGCAATGCTGCAGTCAACCGCACCGGTGATCCATACAGTGCAAAAAAATGATACAAGAACCTATAGCTAAGTCTTCATTATTTGATGTCATTAAATACTTATTGATTAGGGTTGCAGGATAGTAAGCACATCTGCAAGCAGAGCAGCAAAGGCTGGACAAATATCTCATACAAAAAAGATAACATGTTAAAACGCTATATACAGCATCATATGTACATAACTGGACATTATAAAGGGCCATATTTTTTCAAATAAAATAATGGCCAGTGTTGGTCGCAGTTGCACATGTGTTTGTAAAAGCAAATAGGCTATGTCTGCAAATTCATTTTTTTCAATATGGCCATGCGCTGTTTGAGTTTGAAACCCCTGGGTTATCGTATCTATTTATGTAACTAGCTATTTATTTAGCAAGCTAAAAACACGGAGCCTAACGTAAGCTACAGTAGTTAGCTGCTGGGAGGATGTCATGACATTGGAGTGGGTGAGTGACCAATTTTTTCCCATCATATCATTTTTCATTGGCAACAACTAGAGATGCTGTAGGTGTCATTTGGTTAGCTAGCAAGAAATGTGAATCGCTTTGCTGGCTAGCTGAACTTGAACGACTGTTGTCCGCAGTTAGCATATCTCTTAATTGTCAATCAAATGTATTAGGCATCTATCAAATGGGACGGAAGGCATAGGTAAACTGCAGAAGGACGAGCAGCCTACTATTCCCCATCGTTTATCGGTGCAATTTTGACGGCCAACTAGCTGAACAGGTTTGAGTGTTTATCTAATGTTCCCTCGTTAGATTTTAGCTCATCTTAACTATGCAGATTTGAAAAGCAGAGAACTGCAGAAGTAGAGGAAGATTTCAGATGTTTAAACTTTTTGTCTAAGTTGTTGACAAAGTGGTCAAAGTAGCTGATTTGTGTCAAAAGTTGCATTGTTACATTTACAGTGAATGGAATGTTGGAAGTGATGACGTCACAATGGGGCATTTAAGAATGTTGAGGAAATGACATGAAAGTCGATGGAGGACAAAAACAAAAAGCGTACAAAATACAAAAGATATCAAAAAGTCAAAACAAGATTTTTAATCCGGAACGGTCTACACGTTTTGAAGTTAAATGACGTTTCTAGCTCAAACGGTGTAAAAGTAGCGTGACAAATGATAAATAACTTTAAGTAACACGGAACCCAAACCGGCTGCGCACGTGCGCCATCGTGCATCAATTTATTTTGCCCCACCACACCAAACGCGATCACGACACACAGGTTAAAATATCAAAACAAACTCTGAACCAATGACATTAATTTGGGGACAGGTCGAAAAGCATTAAACATGTATGGCAATTTAGCTAGTTAGCTTGCACTTGCTAGCTAACGTTAATTTGTCCTATTTAGCTAGCTTGCTGTTGCTAGCTAATTTGTCCTGGGATAAAAACATTGAGTTATTTTATCTGAAATGCACAAGGACCTCTACTCCGACAATTAATCCACACATAAAACGGCCAACCGAATCGTTTCTAGTCATCTTTCATCCTTCCAGGCTTTTTCATCGTTTATCGTTTAACTTATATGGTGATCCATCTAAACTTTCATTGTATTACCACGACTACCGGCAAAATAGTTTGTCTTTCAATCACCCACGTGGGTATAACCAATGAGGAGATGGCACGTGAGTACCTGCTTCTATAAACCAATGAGGAGATGGGAGAGGCAGGACTTGCAGCGCGATCTGCGTCWGAAATAGGAATGAATTCTATTTTAGCCCTTGGCGTCATAGACGCTCATTGGCGCGCGCGAGCAGTGTGGGTGCAATAATTGAATAACATGGATTTCTAAATGTATTTTGCGACGTGTCCGGTCTGGTCAGCATGTAAGAAGTACAGTATGGTCAAAGACGCAGACACACAGGTTCCCAACTGGGCACACTGGTTGAAATCAATGTTGTTTCAAAATAAATTAAATGTTATTTTTCACGTGTCGAATACAACAGCTGTAGCCTTTAACGTGAAGTCCTTACTTACTAGCCCTTTCTCAACAATGCAGAGATAAAAAGTAAGTAACGTAATATTCTGATCAAAAATATAAACTCAACATGCAACAATTTCAAAGATTTTACTGAGTTACAGTTAATATAAGGAAATAAATCAAATAAATCCATTAGGCACTAATCTGTGGATTTCACAACTGGGCATAGGCCCACCCACTTGGGCGCCAGGCCCAGCCAAAAAAAAAAAGTTTTTCCACACAAAAGGAATTTAATACAGACAGAAATAGTTCATTTCATCAGCTGTCCGTCCGGGTGGTGTCAGACGATCCCGCAGGTGAAGAAGCCGGATGTGGAGGTCTTGGGCTGGCATGGTTACACGTGGTCTACAGTTGTGAAGCCGGTTGGACATACTGCCAAATACTTTAAAACGACATTGGAGGTGGCTTATGGTAGAGAAATTAACATTCAATTCTCTGGTAACAGCTCTGGACATTCCTGTAGTCAGCATGCCAATTGCATGTTCGTTTAAAACTTGAGACATCTGTGGAATTGTGTTGCGTGACAAAACTGCACATTTTAGAGCACAAGGTGCACCTGTATAATGCGGTTTAAACAGCTTTTTGATAATCTATCCACCTGACAGGTGTGGCCTATCTTGGGAAAGGAGAAATACTCACTAAAAGGGATGAAACACTTTTTGTGCACAACATTTGAGATAAATWAGCTTTTTTTGTGTTTATGGAACATTTCTGGGCTCTTATTTCAGCTCATGAAACATGGGACCAACACTTTGCACGTTTATAAGTTTAKGAGTAGAAATGTGCTAAACAAGTCACAATATAAGTTTCAGGGACTCACTGTGTGCAATAATAGTGTTTAACATGATGTACCCAACACATAAGGTCCCTCAGTCGAGCAGTGCATTTCAAACACAGATTCAACCACAAAGACCAGGGAGGTTTTCCAACGCCTCGCAAAGGGCACCTATTGGTAGATGAGTAAAAATTGAAAAAGCAGACATTGAACATGCCTTTGAGCATGGTGAAGTTATTAATTACAATTTGGTATCAATACACCGTCACCACAAAGATACTGGCGTCCTTCCTAATTCAGTTGGAAGGAAAGCGCTCAGGGAATTCACCACGAGGCCAATGGTGACATTAAAATAGTTAGAGTTTAATGGACGTTACAGGAGAAAACTGAGGCTGGATCAACAACATTTTAGATACTCCACAATACTAACCTAAATGAAAAGAAGGAAGCTTGTACATAATAAAAATATTCAAAAACATGCATCCTGTTTGCAACAAGGCACTAACGTAAAACTGTAAAAAATGTAGCAAAGAAACGTTGTTTGGGGCAAATCCAACATCACTGAGTACCACTCTCCATATTTTCAAACATGGTGGATGCTGTATCATGTTATGGGTATGCTAGTTATCGGCAAGGACAAGAATGTTTTTAAACTTATTTTTATGAAAATAAACAGAATAGAGCTAAGCACAGGCAAAATACAAGACCAAAACCTGGTTCAGTCTGCTTTCCAGCAGACAGTGGGAGACAAATTCACCTTTCAGCAGGACAATGAACTTAAACACAAGACCAAATATACAGTGCATTCGGAAAGTATTCAGAGCCCTTGACGGTTTGCACCTTTAATTACGTTATAGCCTTATTCTAGAATGGATTAAATSATATTTTCCCTCAATCTACACACAACACTTCATAATGACTGGTTTTTAGAAATGTTTGCAAATGTATTACAAATAAAAAACTGAAATATCACATTTACATAAGTATTCAGACCCTTTACTCAGTACTTTGTTTTAGCACCTTTGGCAGCGATTACAGCCTCGAGTCTTCTTGGGTATGACGCTACAAGCTTGGCACACGTGTAATTGGGGACATTCTCCCATTSTTCTCTGCAGATCCTCTCAAGCTCTGTTAGGTTGGATGTGGAGCATCGCTGCACAGCTATTTTCTGGTCTCTCCAGAGATGTTTGATCGGATTCAAGTCGGGGCACTGGCTGGGCCACTCAAGGACATTCAGAGACTTGTCCCGAAGCCATTCTTGCGTTATCTTGGCTACATGCTTAGGGTCGTTGTCCTGTTGGAAGGTGAGCCGTCGCCCTAGTCTGAGGTCCTGAGTGCTCTGGACCAGGTTTTAATCAAGGATCTTTCTGTACTTTGCTCCATTCTTCTTTCCCTCGATCCTGACTTGTCTCCCAGTCTCTGCCGCTGAAAAATATCCCCACAGCATGATGCTGTCACCACCATGCTTAATCACAGGGATGGTGCCAGGTTTCCTCCAGACGTGACGCTTGGAATTCAGGCCAGAGTTCAATCTTGTTTTTCATGGTCAGAGTCCTTTAGATGCCTTTTGGCAAACTCCAAGCGGGCTGTCATGTGCATTTTACTGAAGAGTTTAGTGTCGTCTGGCCACTCTACTATAAAGGCCTGATTGGTGGATTGCTGCAGAGATGGTTGTCCTTCTGGAAGGTTCTCCCATCTCCACAGAGGAACTCTGGAGTTCTGTCAGAGTGACCATTGGSTTCTTGGTCACCTCACTGACAAAGGCCCTTCTCCCCCGATTGCTCAGTTTGGCCAGGCGGCCAGCTCAGTGGTTCCAAACTTCTTTCATTTAAGAATGATGTAGGCCACTGTGTTCTTGGGGACCTTCAAGGCTGCAGAAATTTTTGGAACTCTTCCGCAAATCTGTGCCTCGACACAATCCTGTCTCAGAGCTCTACAGACAATTCCTTCGACCTCATGGCTTGGTTTTTGCTCTGACAGCTGTGGGACCTTATATAGACAGGTGTGTGCCTTTCTAAATCATGTCCATTCAATTGAATTTACCACAGGTGGACTGTCAAGGATGATCAATGGAAACAGGATGCATCTGAGCTCAATTTCACATCTCATAGCAAAGGGTCTGAATACTTAAGTAAATAAGCGGTTCATTTTTAATACATTTGCAAACATTTCTAAAACCTGTTTTTGCTTTTTCATTATAGGGTATTGTGTGTAGATTAAATAAACAATTTTACTCATCAATTTTAGAATACGGCTGTAACAAATACAAAAAGGCACTCGCACATCTGAGCAATCTTATTTGCAGGTGCATGGCATCAATTGAACAAGATGAAGGAAAAGGAAACCGCACATCAATTTTAGAATACGGCTGTAACAAAATGTGGAAAAAGTCCAGGGGTCTGAATACTTCCATTTTGTTCAGTGTTTTCATCTTCAGTGATGAGTTTGGAGGATTAAAGTTGTTGTTGCACTAATGCTCTAGCACTAATGCTCCTGCAAGCAAATGGCAGCTGTGCACTGCACTGTCCCTTCCCTCCCCCTACACTCTAAATGGACTTTAAGACCAGTCTTTCTCCCGCTGAGGTACAGAGCATGCAGTTGTTAAGACTAACCGGATCTGGATATATAGGTCTGGATCCATTCATTGATTGTAGTCAATAAGGACAAAAGAAGAGCATTTAGATGAAAAGGCATTCAAAGCTTTAACCCATACGAGTCAGCATTCCCAAGGTGAGCAATACTCAGAAATGTTGCTGGAATACATATGACGTCCATAATAAATTATACAGATTCAACCTCAATATCTACACAACGTCAAAACAAGATAAAAATGATCGATCTCACTAACTTTTACCAAGACGGGTTAAGTTTTGTTTCTTGGTGCTAATCGTCAAAGATATTCTGCCTGCTCATTAGAACTATCAGTGTTTTTTACCTGTAGGCCCCTCACCCTCAAATGTCTTGCTCTTCCTTCTCCCCCTCTTCACTCCACTACATGACAACAGTAAGCACTCTTCATCCCCAAAGCTGCCATACTCTAACTGTATGACATGCATGCACTCCCACACAACAGTTTTCCCTCTTATTTCAAATCATGCTGTGATAGACTAAAACAGACCAATTTTCATGCAATGTGTCTTTATTAAGAATGTGCCTTGGAAGGATACAAGTATCTCTAGTGCCAGGTTTTCTTATCCATGTGATTTTGGTTGTACTTCTATAAAATTGTCATACATCAATGAAAATCAACATGCCAATATCCACATAGATTATAGTAGCCAATGGTAATACAAAGACTGCAAAAGACTAATTAACAAAGACTAGCAGACTACCTCTCCTGTCCACATTATAAGAGCTATAATGTTAACTCATAACTATGAAGACTCCACAATATATACGTTACCTTACCTGCAGAATAATATCAACTCTTGATTACAATTAATTTTAACATCTAAATACTAACAGAGGGGAAAAATGCCTAATACATTAAATCATACAGAACATTTGCATTAGGGTAGGAATTGCTGTTGATGGACTTTGAGGTCAAGGCATAGTAGTATCTAAATTAAAGGTAGTCTCAGAGACATGACCGACGCATTAAGTAAACAGCGTAGTGGGTCAATTTCTGCAACAACTAAGAGCGTGGAAGTGTGAGGCTCAACTTCTCTTCCGTGCACATGTGCAGATACTGTGTGTGACCGTGTGAGTGCGAAGCCTTGCATCTCGCTCATCAATATTGGCGATGCTGCTCATGGCAATGTCATTTCATCTACCTTAAACTTAAAGTTCCAATTTAAAATAATTCCCAATCAAAAGTGTTTGGGCAACAGGAGTTGTGGGAATGAAAGGTAGGTACTAACCAGAAACTTTGCTTGGATTCAAGGGTAGATACATAAAAAAAAAAAATGTTTATCCATCAACTTATTCACTTAATTGTGGCGTTGTTGATTGAAAATTGATTCAACATTTTAAATGCAGGGTAAAACATTTTATTTTAGCCACCGCTAAGCAAAACACTATAGGAATAACAGGGGCATAATTTGCATGTTCGAAATTTGTGGACAAATCACTTCAAGGAACTTCAAACACGTTACCATCCAGTTATGAGAGTAAAGTTATACTGTGYATCTATCCATATATGTATAAAAATCACTACAGCTGTGATGGAAACATGACGTTTCGGTCCAATTTTATAAATACCGACAGAATTTTTTTCATTCGACGTGGTGGGATCTTTTTGTGTTGGTAAAATTAAATATGCGGTGTTAACACTAGGCGCAAATATTGATATAATAACCATCATATCGAAGTAAACTTGGAGTCACGTGATGATATGGTGTGTGGTCCTCCCACTCAACTCGGGGAAACCATGCAGTTTATTAGGCTACAGATTAAATAAATGATGATGAACTTCACAGGGTGGTGAACGTTCACGGTGATGAGACACACTCCTTCCCAATAAATAGAGGGTCTTATTCAGATGACATGATGATCGATGCTCGACTGCCGTTAGAAAATTAAAATATTCTTGCTCTTATCCGTAATAATCTCATGTAGACTTGTTTATTTGTACTGTGTCTGAGATCTGTTGGCTAGAGCGCACGTACCAGAACCAGAGTAGGCACATTAACTATTAAATGCAACAGTTTGTGACAAAACTATCGGTCGAGTTAAAAATGCAATGGAAACACATTGAATTAAGCTTTAAAAATCAAATTGCGTGCACTACATCGTCAAGCACTGGTTTGTATCCGCAGCAATTCTGTTTGGTGAAAAATATTCACATTTTCTTTATGCAGATTATGAATGAAAAATCTGTCACCAAATGAATGGAAACCTGGCTACTGACTTGAGTTGATTTGGCCAAACCATTTTTACCATCAACAATGCCCCTTTTGCTTCCATTGTGTTCTAGTTAGCTGTGGCTATTTAAACAAATCTGAACCCTGCACCTAAATGCCTGGATCAATCGACAACACAATTAAGTGAATAAACCAATGAAAATGTCAAGTGAACTGAACCTTCCCTTTAAAGTCCACCACTAGATGCCCAGCATGAGGATCAGATACCCACTTGATTCAATCGGAACGATTACAGATTATATTCTCTGGGTCCCCATACACTAAATACCCAGGGCTCTTACTGTATTTCCAGTATCACCAAAGCGAAGRCTGGCAATTCATTTTATTGTGACCAGCCACAACAGTGCAGTGACTATGTAATTTGGTATATGCATGGACACACACCACGGCCATCTATCATCGATAGCTCAGTACTTCAAAAGCATCAGATTATGAAACGTGTGGTTTAAAATCTAAAACATTATCAAAAAGGTACAATAAATAAAGTTTCACTGATTCACAATGGCAGAACTTTAACAATTCACAGATGCTGTAAATAACCTGCTATGATTTGTTTAGGTTTTTCCACTTCTCTGGTCAGCAATGCTCTCATTCATTAACAGTCTAAAGGCCCATCCTCAGTGTGGAAAATGGATATAAAGTCACTGAATTACATATCATTTTGTGTTCCTCCTGCCACCCATTTTGTATCCATTTCACCTTATTTCCAGGTCCTAAGCCAAACACATGGAGATATACTGTATATTGCGGTCACCAAAAGCTTTAAAGCACAATGACAACTTTATTTTTTTGGCACAATTGTGTCCTTTACTTTGACTTTGCTTCGTGCCCAAGAAATGTTTATCCCTTCCATCTTCTCAGCAGTTGTGTGTTGGTGAGCGTCGTTCACGCCTGCCCTCGCTCTTAAATTACAAAATGGCTAACAGTAGCCTGAAAGACAGGAAGGATATGCACTGACTGAAACTAGAATCTAAGCCTATTGAGAAATGAAAGGGGAATTCTTCCTCTGAAATTAATTTCTTCTGAGTTTCTATTGCACGGCAAATCCCTCAAGCACCTTCATGTACCGATGGGAGTTTAATGCCAAGCTGAATTTCTGATGTGTCCTTTCGTCAGGGCAATGAAGGATGGACTAAGCAGACATTTTGTTGTCCTCCAATGATTGTAGGTAATCAAGCTCTGAAACAATCCTCCCAGTTTCTCATACATCGATCACACCTCCTTTGAACAATCTCTTCTGTTGTTGTTGTCATCCTCTCTCACTACATCTCGTTTTCGGTCTGTCTCTCTGATCATGGCCAGTGGTTGAGGTAATGGAGCCTTGTCAAGGACAGTGTTCAGTGTTGGGCAGAATACAAAGTAAGGGATTATTCCGATCGTCTGTTTCTCCACTGCAAGATCCATCATTGGAGAAGCCCAGACCAGTTCGGAGGGGAAGCATCTTTGCATATCGTTTTTTCATTAACAAAGGATTTACGTAATATCAATTATAGAAAGGTATGTAATATCAGGTGTATAATATTCATAGCATGTCCAGTTAATGACTACACTGTAAGAGACGGTAAAAAAGGAACAGTCAGCTAGATAGATCCCGTTTCCCGGATATCCAACTGTTAGATCCTGTTTCACGGCAAGACGATACTCAGGATTTCACATTTACTAAAAAAGAAAAAAAGGAACACATCAGCAGTTAGTTAAGCAATTTTTCATTCTGCCAGCTCAATATGGAAGTAGAAGCAAACAGAGCTAAAGAGAACAGTTACATAACGTATCAAAAAGGGCTACCGGCCCTTTACCTCCAGTTGTGTGTACAATATGCAAGTTTTAGTTCCAGTCGCTGCTCTCAGTGAGTTAATTAGGACATCTCTTTGGCTTAAGACCCGACGGGATGGACATTTTTTCCACATTCAAAAACAGCCAAAGTACTGTTGTTAAGCATTTGATTGAACTTAAGTGAACTAAACAATCCCACATGGGTCATTTCATTTGAGTGATTGACCCAGCTTATGGCTGTGTGAGTATTTTTGGAGTGAGCCAGTGGACACACACAAAAGTCCTGGGCCCAGTTTCCCAAAACGCATCTTAAGGCTAAGAATATTGTTAGAACCTTTGCACGAGCAAAATCTCTGAGCTGTTTCGCAAAAACATCATTATCAAAGTTGCACTTAACATTTGAGTTAATTAGCAGACGCTCTTATCCACAGCGATTTAGCGGAGCAAATAGGATTAAGGGCCTTGCTCAACGGCACAGAGATTTTTCACCTAGTTGGCTTGGGATTCCAAGCAGCGACCTGTCGGTTACTGGAGCAACACTCTTAGGCGCTAGGAGCATCACTTAAACGCTTGTTATTTACCAACTGCCTCAGACCGCTAAGTGAGTCGTTAGATGCTCTTTTGCATCACTTTATACACAGAGGTTCTCCACTAAACACAGAATCAAGCTTTTTATCTGGTCTCTCAGTGACCTCTGATAACTTCAGAACGAAGTTGACTACAAATACAAAGTCTCCAATGTCTTTGCAAWTGTTACGAGCAAAGGATAACGACATGTTTCAAACGAAAACCGAGATGACTGCATTAAAAAATAAACAGTATAGACTACATAGGCCTATAMATTTTTTTGTTTGTTGTTGAAATCAATTTCATGTTCAGTCAACTGAGTTCTATTTAGCTAAATGTAGGCTACACTTTGTCATTTTTGCCTCAAGATATTTCATGATCTATAACATGTGCGCAATGATGTGCCAAATCTGTGATTTTGTGCATTATAGGGTAGGCTAAGCATTCGAATAAGCCACCTCAATATTTGCAAACTTATAGGTGATAACATCGCTCTAGGAGCTGATCCATCATAAATATGGTGAAATAATTCTAATGTTAAGGTCAAATTCGAATGGAAAAAGCTGATGAGAGCAGCGCAGTTTTTTTTTTTTTTTTTTTACACAAGTAAAAAATAACGACACACTTAGCGAACGTTCTTTCCGCGCGGAGTTTTGGGAAGCATGTTACATCTTCGGGAAGTTGTCGGAAACGACGTGTCGTTAAAAACACTCGTTAGCCTAAATTCCATTGCTATAGGGAAACTGGGCCCTATTTGATTCCTCTAAAACGCAGCCTTCCTTGCTCCCTGTAGATCAGGGCTGTCAAACTCATTCCATGGAGAACAGTGTCTGCTCATTTTTGTCATTACCTTTTAAATTTGTCTCCAATGAAGACCTAGACAACCACATGAGGGGAGTTCCTAACTAATTAGTACAACGGAAGGGGTGAAAATCCGCAAACACTTCATGGAATGAGTTTGACACCTGTGCTGTAAATGACCAATGATCTTTAAGTGATTGGATGATTAGATAAGTGAAATCAAAGTGATCACCCTAATGTTTTTGGGAAGGATATCAAACCCTCATAAGTCCCATAGGCCCCTGAGCTTAAGTCCATGCATTAGCTCTGGGAGCTAACAAGTCTTCAGGTCTCAGGCATGGTTACTCATCACACAAGCGTAATTAACAGAACCCTTTTTGGTACACTTTCACTAATCCAAATGAGACATCAGGGAAGGAAGGAGGATTGCATTTCAAGTCCTCGAAGAGTGCCAGCCATGGGATTTGTTGGAAAGGCTTTGAGACTTCTGGTAGGATTCAGAAATTAAGAGAGTAGGGCCCGTATTCATAGTCTTGAGTAGGAGTGTTGATCTAGGATCAGTTTTGTCTTAAAGATCAAAGACAAAACTGATTCTTGATCAGCACTCCTACTCTAACTCTTTATGACTACAAGCAAACAGAGGTTGGCCAACTGTGATACTCACTCGCCAGGTTTACAATGCAGGCAATGATGATGACTGTCCCTCCTATCAGTGACACTGTAGAGAGCATCCTGGCGAGACGACCCAATCGTCGAGCTCCATCCAGGTTGCCCTGCTCCAGACTGTTCTTGGACTAGGAAAGGAGGAAGGAAGCAGTTGGTTAGTTATGGACTGCTTAAAGGCCCAGTGCAGTCAAAAATATGATTTTACCATGTTTTATAAACACTACATGACCAAAAGTATGTAGACACCTGCTCGTCGAACATCTCCTTCCATTATCATGGGCATTAATATGGAGTTGAACTGACGTGTTGGAAAGGTGGCATCCTATGATGTTGCCACGTTGAARGTCACTGAGCTCTTCACTAAGGCCATTCTACTGCCAATGTTTGTGTGCATGGCTGTGTGCTCAACTTTACACACCCGTCAGCAACAGGTGTGGCTGAAATAGACAAATCCACTAATTTGAAGGGGTGTCAACATACTGTTGCATATACAGTGCATTCGGGAAGTATTCAGACCCCTTGACCTTTTCCACACTTTGTTACGTTACAGCCTTATTCTAAAATTATTAAATTGTTTTTTCCTTCATTAATCAACACAAAATACCCCATAATGACAAAGCAACATTTAAAAAATAATTTTTAAAATCACATTTACATAAGTATTTCAGACCCTTTACTCAGTACCTTGAATTACCTTTGGCAGTGATTACAGCCTTGATTCTTCTTGGGTATGACGCTACAAGCTTGGCACACCTGTATTTGGGGAGTTTCTCCCATTCTTCTCTGCAGATTCTCTCAAGCTCCGTCGGTTTTTTACAGGTCTCTCCAGAGATGTTCGATCTGGTTCAAGTCCGGGCTCTGGCTGGGCCACTCAAGGCCATTCAGAGACTTGTCCAGAAGCCATTCCTGCGTTGGCTTGGCTGTGGGCTTACGGTCATTGTCCTGTTGGAAGGTGAACATTTGCCTCAGTCTGAGGTCCTGAGAGCTCTGGAGCAGGTTTTCATCAAGAATCTCTCTGTACTTTGCTCCGTTCATCTTTCCCTCAATCCTGACTAGTCTCCCAGTCCATGCCGCTGAAAAACATCCCCACAGCATGATGCTGCCACCACCATGCTTCACCGTAGGGATGGTGCCAGGTTTCCTCCAGATGTGACGCTTGGCATTCAGGCCAAAGAGTTCAATCTTGGTGTCATCGGACCAGAGAATCTTGTTTCTCATAGAGTCCTTTAGGTGCATTTTGCCTCCAAGTGGGCTGTCATGTGCCTGTTTTTTACTGAGGAGTGGCTTCCGTCTGGCCATTCTACCATAAAGGCCCAATTGGTGGAGTGCTGCAGAGATGGTTGTCCTTCTGGAAGGTTCTCACATCTCCACAGAGGAACTGGAGCTCTGTCAGAGGGAGCATCGGGTTCTTGGTCACCTCCCTTAACATGGCCCTTCTCCACCGATTGCTCAGTTTGTCCTTGTGGCAAGCTCTAGGAAGAGTCTCGGTGGTTCCAAACTTCTTCCATTTAAGAATGATGGAGGCCACTGTGTTCTTGGGGACCTTCAGTGCTGCAGACATTTTTTGGTACCCTTCCCCAGATCTGTGCTTTGACACAATCCTGTCTCGGCGCACTACGAACAGTTACTTCAACCTCATGGCTTGGTTTTGCGATGACATGCACTGTCAACTGTGGGACCTTATATAGACAGGTGTGTGCCTTTCCAAAATATGTCAAATCAATTGAATTTACCACAGATAGACTGCAATCATGTTGCAAAAACATCAAGGATGATCAATGGAAACAGGATGCACCTGATGTCAACTTCAAGTCTCATAGCAAAGGGTCTGAATACTAATGTAAATAAGGTATGTTMTTTTATTTTCAATACGTTCGCAAAAAAATTATAAAAACCTGTTTTCGCATCATGAGGATTTTTAATCCATTTTAGAACAAGGCTGTAATGTAACAAAATGTGGAAAAGGGAAAGGGGTCTGAATAGTTTCTGAAGGCACTGTATAGTGTTTATTTCCACACTTTGAGGTTGGAATAATACTGTGAAATTGTGAAAATTAATGATAATGCCCTTTTAGTTTAAGAGCCGTTTGAAAAGACCACCTGAAATTTCATCCTGTTTTAGTGGGACGGATTTTTGGCTTTCCAAGGTGACCATGCTGTAAATTAGTTAATAGACCAATAAGAACAATTATTTCAAACCTCTCTGCCAATAACAGCTATTTTTCAGCTTTCACCTGCACACTCAGACCACTTCCAGATAGTTCTAGTAAACAACTCACCCGTTGCTAAGAAGCTATTTTTGTTTCTTTTGACCAGAAAGGTACTTAATTGTTACCCAGAAATRGTTTAATAGAGATAAAAACAGACTAACACTAACTGCACAAGGTATTCTGAAGCCAGACACAAAGCTGGTAGCTTGGTCCCAGATCTGTTTGTGCGCTCTTGCCAACTCCTATGGTTATGAACTGGCATGACAATGACCATAGAGGTTGGCTATACACCACAAACAGATCTGGGACCAGGCTACAAAGCTGGTGCTAACCGTCAATAACACCACAGCAGTCTAAGATGAATAGAAGTAGTTTCTGATAAAGRTACAGACATTTCTGATGAATATGAAACCACAAGCATAAAGGCAAAGGTCTTCAAAGCTGTACTAAAAATAGTATTTAGCAAACATTGCAGATCATTTGACACTAAAATGTGACAGAAAGARGAACACAGTTGTCTAGCAGTAGTCCTGCAGTTCAATCCCCGGTCTTGCCACTCCCTTACTGTGCTATAATCCTTCTCACCAATCTCCCCATCTACATTTCTAACCTGTCAAAAGAAAGAGGCTTACCATAACAGAGTAGACAAACCCCACAATGTTGATTGGCCAGACAGGGCAGAAGCAAGCCAGCACAGCCAGTATTAGGTAGTCTTTAGGCTTGGCTCTGTCAATGGGTGGGTTGGTGGCGATGCTGGAGTGGCGTGAGATGGAGGGCCGTGGGGAGAAGGCGGTGTAGCCGATGGAACCGGCACGACTCCCCTTCCGGGTCTTGCTGTTGTGGGGGTGGTGGGAGTAAGAAATGGACTGCTGCCTTCTGGGAGGTGAGGAGATGACTGAGGAGGTGGTGTCAGCAGGGGCTGGGTGTATACCATTACCTAGAGAGGGGGGGGGGGGGRTGTGGATGAAAGGCATCAGTAAATGATTGAACTAGTGTCCCCTGAGCACTAGTAGACCAGAATCTTATGTTAAATGGATTTGACATGCCCCGAACTAACCGTCCAAGCAAGCGTATGCTGTACAACTGTCCTGGATTCCGCAGGCACACAATTAACTTAAATGAGTCCGAGCTTAAAAAGCTTGGGCTGTGTGGTCTAGTAGTTAGTGCCGCAAACCCTGGCACAAAAAAACAGTCGGCATGGGGTCAAATCCGACCCAGTGCCCTTCTGACTTGCAACTCTGCTTACTTTCCTATCTTCTCTCCACTATCCTACGCACCAATAAAATACGTAAGGAGCGGGACTGCGCCACTGCATAAAAATGTTTTATCATGTCTTACTGTTCTCCATTTTCTCATTGATCACAATGACCAGTTCCCCAGCCGTGGCTTGGCTCAGGCAGGGCCCAAAGCTGGTGGTGGTGCTGTGGATCTCTTGTTCCTCCATCTCTGGTGGGGACGTGACAGTCACAGCGATGATGGGAGCTGGGCTTAACAATGATGCATCTTGGTCCAATAGGGACGGCTGTTCCTCGCCTGGCCAAATGGCGGGGGCTGGGTTCGTGTTTGTGTTCAGAGCCATGTTGATAACAAAAGAGTGTGTTTGTGGGCTTCTGCTTACCTTCTATACACCTGGGGGTTAGACAAAGGGGTTGAACAAAGACAAAACAAACCCTGCTCACCAACTATTGTTTACACTCTGTTCAGAGCAMTTTGGTATTTTACTTATTGAATCTGTACTCACTGGCATATGAGCGCAGATTATAATCATAACCTTTAGTATTCCGGGGGACTTAGGGTCTGCCGAGAAATTATGACCAGTTTTTTTCTCTCCCAATGCTCTGCTTATGTAATAGTAAATATAACAGGAAAGGCTAAGAGGCCAAACAGCTATTTTAAACACTGATCTGGACCTTTACCGCACAGGGGAGAATTAATACAAAAAATAAAAGGACGGTGTATTGAATAATAAATTGATGACAACATTTTATTATACATTTTTAAAGATATAAAAAAAGGCAGCTGGGCCATGTTTTTATAAAATAATGCTAATAATATTATTGGCAAAAGGTCTATGTACAGGTGTGTACAGACCTGCTAGTATTTCTTGACGTGTTCATAACCACTTTCTGAGCACAATGGGGTATATGATTGCAGGCTACTTAGCACAGAACAATGGGACAAAAAAATATATATTAAAAAAAAAGGTAACAGGGACAAAGCCACAGGGAAGAGTGAAGACATATGGAAGGAGAGTGAAAGGGGAGGGGGATTATACAGCTACAATTATGGGCTAGAGCATTGAATGCAAATKATAAAAAGCAAACGTTTACCAAAAGGGAAATGACTGTGGCAAAAAAACGATGCACATGCAGCAATGTAGGCTTGCATGGAAAACATAAAAAAACGGGATAGGACATAAGTACCCAAATTCTCAATTCAAAGCCGTTATCACGGCCTATTGGCATTCTACACAAAACGTTGTATTGAGGATAATGGCATAAGCAAATTGACGATGGTAAAATATTATCAACTCACCTTTTATCCAACGGATTCTTCAAAATACCCGAAATGACCCGTGATTTTGCATGATAGTATTTTCATAAGCGAACCCAATTGCATTCAGCGATTTATTATTCGTTACAGCCTTCAGTATGTTTGCATGCGCAACTCTAAAGTATGTTCCCCAAATACGCGCATCTCTTTTGCAATATTCTGGAAGACGTGTACAGTACTGAATTACGTGATGTAGAGCCCTTTCGAAATGCTGCGCTTCGGGGGTGGGGAGGGTGCAGAGAATGTGGATCAGATAAGAGGGGGAAAGCGTGAAATGAATAAACTGAAATAAACCCAGCCTACGTGCAGGGGGAGGGATGGATTGACAGCGCAGCACCCGACAGAAACRCATCCTTTTTGTCGAATGCCTAATTTCCCAATGCCACATTTACGCGATAAAACGATTGCCAACAGTTTACTTCAACGCCTTCCCATATTAAGGTATGTGTAATAATTAGGGTTATCAAAATGGAGATACCCCTCCACGTGTTCTGCTATTGTCATATTTCACCAATGGTAATATTATTTTGAACAGTGTTGTTGGCTATACATTTATACAAGCAAGACACATCCTTGAACAACAACACATACCACATGTAAGTAAGGATTTTAAAGTAGAGACATTTATTGAACGGCAATATTGCGCCATCGGCTGGAATAGCCCAAATACTACAAAAACATCTCAAAATAAAACAAGGACAGATATCACATTTTCGCTAAATATAATAAAAAGTCATACTAGTAAACGCTTGATGACCACCTCTTATAAGAGGTGTATATACAGACATATCACGTCATACAGTTCTAAATGCAGAGTCAGAGTGTGGTAAATAATCAGAGAACATTCTTCAAAAACATAAACATTAAAATGTGTTAGAGAAAATAAAAAAAGGCAAAAATATTGGAAGTACAGGAAAAGTAGACAAAGACCAGATAACAGAATCACGTCCCCATCATGCTGAGAATGTTGGCCTGTGAATGAAAAGAGAAAACAGTCACGCACCATAAAAGCCTTATTCTTTAATATGGACCAAGAGGACACCCGACGCCTAATAGCCAAACGATAGTTAACGCCTGATTTGAATTCATTAGTGTAATGTACAGTGTAGAAAAACGCTTAGCTGTAGAAAACGTAAACATGCGTTCAGGTAGTCCCTCCCGTTTTGCCACTTTGTTTCGGTTTTATTCCTAGTGAATAAAACCATGGAAATATCTTACACCTGGGCCATTCACGTCTGCTACAACAGTGTTTTAAGGTGTTCCACAAATAATCCAGAGAACATTGGGTTTTCAATGCATCGGGTTCTCAATACAATTCGTGCTTAAAAATCCATCAAAAGGATATCCCAGCTAACACCAAACGTTCCCACAACTTTAGAGAACGTTCCCTTAAGTCTCAATAGGTCATTACCTAATGTTTTCAGAGGAATGTTCCGGTGCTGTGCAAGGACTGTTTCCATGAGACCATTCCCTAAATATCAAAACGGAACCTACCCAGAACGTGGTTACCATGTTCTCAGAACATTCAGTATTAATGGTCTAGACATGTTTCGTTGGAATGTTGCAAGAATATTCCATTGTACAGTTTGAGGGTTAGGAGAATATTTAAATCAACAYCACACCAAACAAACAGAACATGGACACCACATTTCATGGGGAAATCATTTTTTGTCTATTTCCCAGTTTGTTCCGGGGACCTACCTAAAGACTTTTATAGGCCACCGCCGAATGGTACGAAATAAATGTTATCCCTCACAAAATATGACTTGTTTCTTTACACACCACACCTAGTTACTGCTGCCAAGCCCATTAGGGCCCTRATTGGTGAACCACTGATCCATTTACAGCTCTTTGTCTGTTGGCAAGGTTACCCAAACAGTGCTTTTAACATAATGTTATCAACTTACACACTTGACATACATGATTCCATTGTGCACGTTCATTTAAACAGTAATTATTATTCAACATGTCCTCACCTGGGATTTGAACTCACAACCTCTTGGTTCACTGCATTACGATCTTCCTGCTATGCCACCGTGTCTGTGTCTCGTTGTCTAATGTTGGTGGTGCATATTGCTCAGTTTTAATGATACTCCTTAATCACCATGATAAATAAAATCGTTTTTATTGAGTGTACTTTTAACAGAGATGAGGTTTACTTTGAATTGCAAAGTGTACCAATACAGGTGAAATCAGTCATTGACACAGATGCAGTGGCATAGCAGAAAAATACTGATTTTAGATATGAATAATGTTACGGTCCTCACTACTACAACAACAAAAAATCCTTAAATACAGTCATTTAAAATACTGTAGAATTTCATGAATCCCTATAGAGAACTGCTACTACTGGGGAGAGCCAATACGTCAGACTGTTGGCTTCAAAGCCTCGCAAAGGCCAATACATAGCATCAGCAACCCAGGGTTTATAGACATTGTGTTGAAAGCACTGTGTGTGTGTGTGTGTGTGTGTGTGTGTGTGTGTGTGTCCTTAACCTTGCCAACAGACTGAGCTGTAAATGGATCACTGGTTTACCAATCAGAGCCTTGACTGTCTCGGCAACAGTAACCAGGGGTAATATGTAATGAAACAAGTTTTTCTATTGGAACCATCAGGCGACATGCTAAAAACTTCTTTAGGGACGTCCCCGGGAGAATCCGCAAACTAGACAAAAACCTCCATGATGCAATGACAGACTGCCCCATGTTTTAAACCTCCTAGGACACAGGAATGTTATTGTAACGTTGCAAAAAAAAATGTCTAGAAAATGTCTCCTTTTTGGAGAACATGGCAACCATATTCTGTTTATGTTTGGTATGATGATGTTGGAATACTCTCCTAACCCTCACCGAAACATGCTAAATAGGTTCTCAGAAGGTTTTTGCAAATATAGATTGAATGTTCCCTTAACTAACGGAAAACTGAATACTCAAACATTTAGGGTAACATTACAAAACGGTCTCTGCCCCTAGAATTGTTAGCCGAGATAGCGGTGAAGCTCGGCAAAGAGATCCTTGATGAAAATCTGCTCCACAGCGCTCAGGACCTCAGACTGGGGTTCTACAATAGATTTATCACCATTTCTCTTATTTACTGAAGAGTGACTGGAGCATAAACCATGTTCATACCCTGACACTTTCAGTAAGACTTCCTGTTCAAGTGTTGGGGCATTTTTTTGTAAGCGTTACATTTTCTTGACAACATCTATACAATGTAGCAATGTTCCATTTCCAAACCAAAACACAAGAGTGATTGTGCTGGTGTTTTTTCAGATTACGATACCACAATGAAAGATGGGGAAAGAGTATTGAGACTACCCCAGATATATTCTATGGAATCTGCTTGTCAGTCTTACCTTAATGAAGGAGGAGAGCCTTTTGGCTGTGATTCCCTCGATTTTGGTTAGATCCTCCAGCTGGAATAAAGAGTGATATTGGCATTAGAACCAGAATGAATGAAACTCAACTTAAATTGTATGTACAGAGCATTTGGAAACGATTTAGACCCCTTGACTTTCTCCAAATTTTGTTACGTTACTGCCTTATTCTAATATTTCTCAATCTACACACAATACCCCATTATGATGAAGCGAAAACAGGTTTTCAAAATGTTAGCAAAGTTAATAAAAATGAAAAACAGAAATGTTATTTACATAAAATTCAGACCCTTAGCTATGATACTCGAAATTAAGCTCAGGCGCACCCTGTTTCCATTGATCACCTTTGAGAGGATTCTACAACTTGGAGTTCACCTGTGATAAATTCAATTGATTGGACATGATTTGGAAAGGCACACATCTGTCTATATAAGGCCCCACAGTTGACAGTGCATGTCTGAGCAAAAACCAAGACATGAGGTCAAATTAATTTTCCGTAGAGCTCCGAGAGAGGATTGTGTCGAGGCACAGATCTGGGGAAAGGTACCAAATAAAGTTCTGCAGCATTGAAGGTCCATGAAAACAGGATCCTCCGTTCTTAAAATTGGGAGAAGTTTGAAACCACCAAGAATCTTCCTAGAGCTGGCCGCTTGGCCAAACTGAGCAATCGGGGGGAGAAGGGCTTTGGTCAGTGAGGTTACCAAGAACCCGATGCTCACGGACAGAGCTCCAGAGTTCCTCTGTGGAGATGGGAGAACCTTACAGAAGGACAACCATCTCTGCAGCACGCCACCAAATCAGGCCTTTATGGTAGACTGGCCAGACGGAAGCAGCAACTCAGTAAGAGGCACATGAGTTTGCCAAAAGGCACCTAAAGGACTCTGACCATGAGAAACAAGATTCTCTGGTCTGATGAAACCAAGAATGAACTCTTTGGCCTGAATGCCAAGAGCCACGTCTGAAGGAAACTTGGCACCATCCCTACAGTGAAACATGGTGGCAGCATCATGCTGTGGGGATGTTTTTCAGCAGCAGAGACTGGGAGAGTAGTCAGGATCGAGGGAAAGAAGAACGGAGCAAAGTACAATGAGATCCTTGATGAAAATCTGCTCCACAGCGCTCAGGACCTCAGACTGGGGTGAAGGTTTACTCTCCAACAGGACAACGACCCTAAGCACACAGCCAAGACAACGCAGGAGTGGCTTCTGGACAAGTCTGAATGTCCTTCAGTGGCCCGGCCAGAGCCCGGACTTGAACCCATTCTAACATCTCTGGAGAGATCTGAAAATAGCTGTGTTGCGACGCTCCCCATCCAACTTGACAGAGATTGAGAGAATCTGCAGAGAATGGGAGAAACTGCCCAAATACAGGTGAGCCAAGCTTGTAGCGTCATACCCAATAACACTTGAGGCTGTAAATCACTACCAAAGGTGCAAAGAAAAGGGAATACTWATGTAAATGTGATAGCGTCAGATATTTCATAAATTTGCACAAAAATCCCCAAAGCATYATGGGTGTAGATTGATGAGAGAAAAAACACAATTGAATACAGTTTTGAATAAGGCTATAGCATAACAAAATGCGGAAAAAGTCAAGGGGTCTGAATACTCTCCGAATGCACTGTGCTTGTGTATATACAGCTCTGGAAAAAATTAAGAGACCACTGTAAAATTACCAGTTTCTCTGGTTTTACTATTTATAGGTATGTTTTTGGATAAAATGAAAAGGTTTATTTTATTCTATAAACTATTGACAACATTTCTCCCAAATTGTCATTTAGAGCATTTATTTGCAGAAAATGACAACTGGTCAAAATAACAAAAAAGATGACGTGTTGTCAGACCTCGAATAATGCAAAGAAAATAAGTTCATATAAATATATATATATTTTTTTTACCCCCTTTTTCTCCCCAATATCATGGTATCCAATTATTAGTAGTACTGTCTCGTCTCATCGCTACAACACCCGTACGGGCTCGGGAGATATGAAGGTCGAGAGGCATGCGTCCTACGAAATACAACTCAACCAAGCCGCACTGCTTCTTAACACAGTGCGCGTCCAACCCGGAAGCCAGCCGCACCAATGTGTCGGAGGAAACACCGTACACCTAGCGACCTGGTCGACCCGGCCCGCCACAGGAGTCGCTTGTGCGCGATGAGACATGCCCTACCGGCATGGACCTCCCGGTCGCGGCCGGCTGCGACAGAGCCTGGGCTCGAACCCAGAGTCTCTGGTGGCACAGCGACGCAGTAGGTGAATGGATGATCTCCGCATGTGTGGTTCCCACCTTGAAGCATGAAGGAAGAGGTGTGATGGTGTGGGGGAGCTTTTCTGGTGACATAAGGCACCCGTAACAGCATTCTGCAGCGATACACCATCCCATCTGGTTTGCGTTTAGTTGGACTATCATTTGATTTTCAACAGGACAATGACCCAAACACACCTCCAGGCTGTGTAAGGGCTATTTGACCAAGGAGAGTAATGGAGTGATGCATCAGATGACCTGGCCTCCACAATCACCCAACCTAAAYCCATTTGAGATGGTTAGGGATGAGTGAAGGAAAAGCAGCTAACAAGTGCTCAGCATATGTGGGAACTCATTCAAGCCTGTTGGAAAAGCATTCCAGGTGAAGCTGGTTGAGAGAATGCCAAGTGTGCGCAAAGCTGTCATCAAGGCAAAGGTGTTATTTTTATTTATGTTATTTTTATTTATTTTTTTCACCTTTATTTAACCAGGTAGGCCAGTTGAGAACAAGTTCTCATTTACAACTGCAACCTGACCAAGATAGAGCAAAGCAGTGCGACACAAACAACAGTTACAGATGGGATGAACAAACGTACAGTCAATAACACAATAGAAAAGTATATATACAGTGTGTGCAAATGTAGTAAGATTAGGGAGGTAAGGCAATAAATAGGCCATAGTGGCGAAATAATTACAATTTAGCAATTAAAAACACTGGAGTGATAGATGTGCAGAAGATGAATGTGCAAGTAGACACTGGGGTGCAAAGGAGCAAAAAAATAAAATAACAGTATGGGGATGAGGTAGCTGGATGGGCTATTTAAAGATGGGCTACGTACAGGTGCAATGATCTGTAAGCTGCTCTGATAGCTGATGCCTAAAGATAGTGAGGGAGATATGAGTCGCCAGCTTCAGTGATTTTTGCAATTCGTTCCAGTCATTGGCCGCAGAGAACTGGAAGGAAAGGCGGCCAAAGAAGGAATTGGCTTCTTCAGTGAAATATACCTGCTGGAGTGCGTGCTACGGGTGGGTGCTGCTATGGTCACCAGTGAGCTGAGATAAGGCGAGGCTTTACCTAGCAAGGACTTATAGATGACCTGGAGCCAGTGGGTTTGGCGACGAATATGAAGCGAGGGCCAGCCAACGAGAGCATACAGGTCGCAGTGGTGGGTAGTATATGGGGCTTTGGAGACGAAACGGATGGCACTGTGATAGACTGCATCMAATTTGCTGAGTAGAGTGTTGGAGGCTATTTTGTAAATTACATCGCCGAAGTCAAGGATTGGTAGAATAGTCAGTTTTACGAGGGTATGTTTGGAAGCATGAGTGAAGGATGCTTTGTTACAAAATAGGAAGCCGATTCTAGATTTAATTTTGGATTGGAGATGCTTAATGTGAGTCTGGAAGGAGAGTTTACAGTCTAACCAGATCCCTAGGTATTTGTAGATGTCCACGTAAGTCAGAACCGCCCAGAGTATTGATGCTAGACGGGCAGCAGGTGCGGGCAGGGTAGGATAGATATAGGTCTATAACAGTTCGGGTCGAGAGTGCCTCCCCCTTTGAAGAGGGGGATGGCCGCGGCAGCTTTACAGTCTTTAGGGACCTCAGACGATACGAAAGAGGTTGAACAGGCTAGTAATAGGAGTTGCAACAATTGCGGCGGATAATTTTAGAAAGAGGGTGTCCAGATATTCTAGCCCAGCTGATTTGTAGGGGTACAAATTTTGCAGCTCTTTCAGAACATCAGCTATCTGGATTTGGGTGAAGGAGAAATGGGGGAGGCTTGGGAAAGTTGCTGTGGGGGGTGTAGAGCTGTTGACCGGGGTACAACACACACACACACACACACACACAGAGTGCATTCGGAAAGTATTCAGCCAACTTGACTTTTTCAACTCGTGAATTTTATTGAATATAGCTATGATGCACTTTATATGTTAATGTATTGACATGAAAAAAATTGGCATATTATTACCAATGACTTCAATCCTCACTGGTACCCAAGTTAATAGAAAGACCCATTACCAGAATGTTAACAAAATAATAGCGAAAAAGGGCCTCACGGGTGGCGTAGTGGTCTAGGGCACTGCATCGCAGCGCTAGCTGTGCCACCAGAGACTCTGGGTTCGCGTCCAGGCTCTGTCGCAGCCAGCCGCGCCCGGGTGGTCCGTGTTGCGACGCACAATTGGCCTAGCGTCATCCGGGTTAGGCCGGTAGGGATATCCTTATCTCATCGCGCCACAAGCGACTCCTGTGGCGGGCCGGGCGCAGTGCGCGCTAACCAAGGTAGCCAGGTGCTTCTTCCGACACATTGGTTGGCTTCCGGGTTGGAGGCGCGCTGTGTTAAGAAGCAGTGCGGCTTGGTTGGGTTGTGTTTCGGAGGACGCATGGCTTTCGACCTTCGTCTCTCCCGAGCCCGTACGGGAGTTGTAGCGATGAGACAAGATAGTAATTACTAACAATTGTATACCACGAAATTGGGGAGAAAAGGGGGTAAAATGTAAAATAATAATAATAATAAAATAATAATAGCGAAAGCACAGACGCTGTTAGCTAAATGCTAACAAGCAAAAACGAACCAACTAATTGCAAAGACAGGCAAATCCAGCACATACAGTTATAAAAGCATAGCTAGTAGCTACCAAATTGTATTTTCTGTGGGTGTGGATATTTACAAACAAAAGTGAACAAGAGAAATTGTGCAAATGAACAAAGTTGTTATGCATGCTTTTCTGAAGGAAGAGAGCAGAGGAGCAGAGGGGGGGGGGGGGGGGGGGGAAAAAAAAAAAGCTAATTCGAAGCACAGGGGAAAAGATGGCAACAGCACAGATAACTAATCAGAGGTCTTTGACTTCTGGCAGAAAGCCATTCTAAGATATCTGATGGAAAAATGTTTGTAGTGAATTGCATACAATTGTAACTTCATCTCATGTGCGCAGCACACAGAGACTCACCAATAGATATAAAAACGCAATAGACTCACCAGCTCCCACTTTCTCCCGTTGTGCTATTTACAATCAAACATGTGACTCGCACAATTAATCTGGGGAACTATGGTAAACTATGGTAAGCTTCATAATGTAAAATTATGTGACAGGTGAAATAAGATTAAATCCGCTTTATCGCCTAAGGGATTGCACAAGTTGACTGCAGGTATTAACTTAAAAGGATCTGAAAATATTCACATTTATTGAAAAACTTAAAATAAATAGTTTGGACGGTATTGAAAAACTATCATGTTTTTTTCTCCAAATACCCCGGTATACAGCCCAAACCTAGTGACAGTAACCAAAGGATAATCAAAAACCTGTGTGTACACACAAAAGATGATACAATTCGTATCTAGAGGCAACACAACATTGTAAATCAGGTAAAACAAACAGCTTGTGACAGCAAGTAAGCACGACATTCTCAAAACCCCTTTGGTTACCGTCTGTCATTTTAAGTTCCATTACACTTAAATGTATATAAAACCTAGGACTCACATGCCATGCCATGCAATGCCCCCTGTAACTATTGTTTATGTTGTGTTTGAACCGTCTGTGATGCTGTGCTGCCACTGGTATTTGATGTTCTTACTTTTTACAGTGTAACTGGGTGCCTTGAAAGGACGGCGTGTCAAATAAAATGCCTCGTTATCATTCTGATGGTGACAAGTTGGCTGAAACATTGGTCTCAAAGTATTTGTTTTACTTCAAGAGCGAGAGCTACGCCCATTTCCCCCCCACTATCAACATTACTTTTTTGTTGTTGTAAAGAAATGGGCTAGCTGTAAACGCTGAAACTTAATATGGGCCCAAACAACACAGACCTTGGTGAAGGAGCCTTGAATCTCCCTCCAGCCCAGAATGAGCTTGGCCTTCTTGTCCCCAATCTGCTGCAGGCCCTTCAGGTCTTTGAGGGACCCGGAGTTGAGCACCTGCAGGATCTTGTGTCGGGACTTGTCCAGCACTGACTTGTCCAAATGAGACTCCCAGCCGGTGTCCTTCACATTCTCTTTTCCCTCTTGGACCTGAGAGCGAGAGAAGGTGGACGGCAGAAACAGACACATTTTTTTTTTTTTGCCTGCATATTACAGTGCACACCAACAMGGGACAAAGGGTTCTGAACAGCTGTTTAATATTGCATGTTATGTGGCTTTGTTCCAATAGTCACACTAGAATGACCACTTAGCATCAATCAATGGATTGGGTGTGCATGCTAAGTGGTAGGTTAGTGTGGTTATTGGAATGAAGCCAGTTTCATTTTACATAGTCAAACAACAATGCTGTTGCTGACCTCACTCTGCTCCAGATTCTTCTGTTTCTTCATGAGGCAGACAGATGGCTTTTTGACCACCGGACACTGCTGGAGAGGTTGTAGCTGGGACACTTAGGGGAAAAAGAGATGTCACACACACACACAACAGATTTCTTTCAATACTACATACAGGAAAAGCATAGACCCTGGCTATTTACAGAGCAGCATATTAAACATTTATATAAAAAGCACTATATGAACGTGCCAGAAAACATGCTTAAGCGAAAGACATGGGAAGATGTCCATTGGAAATGCACCGCTGCCAGACCCAAAGGTGCTGAAGTGGCTACAGATTGTATTAGTCATCATTATTTGATTAGTTTGGGCAGATTAATAGGCAGACTGCATGGTCATATCAAGTTCCCRATCTAATCAATAGCCTTACTGTTTTACAAGACATTGCGCAATACGATATCAATTGTTGACACTTAAAGGGATAGTTCAGATTTTTTTAGGATTGGGTGAAATGTGACTTGAGTTGTCTACATACTAGTAGTGACAGCATCCACAAAATTAACGCATTTTGAAACCCAGATGTTTTTGAACGCTAACCATTAGCCAGTTGTGCCTGGAGTAAAGAATGCATTATCGTATATTATCACTACGGGCATAAAAAGACTAAGGTAAAATGAATTTAAGCCAATCATAAAAATAATATRTAAAACATACCTTTAAAATTGGCAGGGTCATGTTCATTAGGCACTAAACGGAAGAAAACTGACTAAAATAGGGAGGGACTACCTGAAATTAATGAGATGCTATTTCTCAGTTTCCGTTGAGGAACATTTTAAGCTGTTTTCCATTGCGTGCCCTTATGAACACGACCCAGATGTGTTAGAGAGGTTAAGCTTTGAGAGGTTCATGGGGTAAACGCCCTGGATTAGTGGGTGGGCGGGCTCACTGACCTTGTAGGGGCGACACAACAGCCTGCTGTTTTTTGGGTTTGGCTGCCGTGGACTGTTTTCTGTGTAGTGGGGGTAGATGCGTCCTGAAGAGGGGCGAGTCTCCCGATGACACACTGTCCGAGCTGTTGCGAGTGGCACCATTTCCTGTCTCTTTGAGCACCTTGGCTTTGCTCTCAAACGCCTTCTGCTTCTCTTTCAACTCCTGCACAGACAGCAATTCATCAGTGAAGAGTTTTGTAGCCATAGAATTACAAATGAGAACTAATAGGATCTTTGTGATTGTGGGACAACGCACATTAAATCAACATTTCTGTAAATGTGCCAGATTTAGTCCAGCCAGCTAATCTTCCTATTTGCTGTGTAAAGGTGATTCAGTATTTAGAATTAGGGATGAGCATTTGAAATTACTTCACTATTTGAATATCATGAAACTTTTGGACGTGGCTTTTGACCATTCCTTTGGATTCCTCATGTCTAACTATTGTTTAAAAAAGTTTGGTCCAAATCAGAAAGGTTTGGTACTATATTTATTGAATATCATATGAATTTTAAGTATTTGAGGTAGATATGTACATGAAGGCAGGGTAGTGACTAGGCATCAGGATAAATACTAAGAGTAAAATAAAGAACAGAGTAGCAGCAGCATATGATGCATGTAAAAGTGTTGTGTCGGTATGTGGGTTTTGTGTGAGTGTCAATGTAGTGTGTGTATATAGTGTCACCCACTCCTCCAAAAATTCACCTCAGGCAGGCGTTTCAGGTCACTCACGACCAAAACCTCCTGCCACCTGAAAAAGTTTCTTCCCGGGGCTGTGGCCTTCACCAACCGGCCCATAGAGACTAATGGAGTATGCTGCACACCGCATCAAGCCATCTTTGAACTGTACACAAAATAAGTGGACTATACTGCATTGGTACTCTGTTAATCTCTCATTTAGATACAGTGCTTTCAGAAAGTATTCCCACCCCTTGACTTTTTCCAAATGTTGTTGTGTTACAGCCTGAATTTTAAATGGATTATATTGAGATTGTGTCACTAGCCTACACACAATACACCATAATGTCAAAGTGGAATTATGTTTTTAGAATGTTTACAAATTGAGTCAACATTTAAAGCTGTAATGTCTAAGTATTCAACCTCTTTGTTATGGCAAGCCTAAATAAGTTCAGGCGTAAACATCTGATTAACAAGTCACATAAAAAGTTGCATGGACTCACTGTGTGCAATATATAGTGTTTAATTAAGATGATTTTGTAATGTCTGTACCCCACACATACAATTATCTGTAAGGTCCCCCAGTCGAGCAGTGAATTGAACCAAAGACAAGGGAGGTTTTCCAATGCCTCGCAAAGAGCGGCACATTTTTGGTAGATGGGTAAAAAACAAAATCCCTTTGAGCATGGTGAAGTTATGTAATCACACTTTGGATGGTGTATCAATACACCCAGTCACTACAAAGACACAGGCTTCCTTCCTAACTCAGTTGCCGGAGAGGACGGAAACGGCTAAGGAATTTCCCCATGAGGCCAACGGGGAGTAAATCAGTTACAGAGTTTAATGGCTGTGATAGGAGAACGCTGAGGATGGATCAACATCATTGTTGTTTGTCCACAATACTAACCTAAAAGACAGAGTGAAAATGACTGTACAGAATAAAAATATTCCAAAACAATAGAATAATGTGCAAATACTGTACAATCCAGGTGTGCAAAGCTCTGAGAGACTTAGTCAATACATGTTAAAATCACCCTTGGAAGTGATTACAGTTGTAAGTCTTTCTGAATAAGGGGTGTGAATACTTATGTAAATTAGATGTCTGCATTTTCACTTTAATGTAGGCAAACTCATGATAAGCTGTAGACCACACTATCTACAAAGAGATTTCCCATTTATATCATTCGTAGCCGTCTATTTACCACCACAAACCGATGCCGGCACTAAGACCGCACTCAAAGAGCTGTATATGGCCATAAACAAGAACATTCTCATCCCGAAGCGGTGCTCCTAGTGGCCGGGGACTTTAATGCAGGCAATTTAATTCTATCCTACTGATTCCTGCTTACAAGAAAAAAATAGAGCAGGAAGTACCAGTGACTCGCTCAATATGGAAGTGGTCAGATGACGCGGATGCTACGCTACAGGACTGTTTTGCAAGCACAGACTTAAATATGTTCTGGGATTCATCCAATGGCATTGAGGAGTATAACACCTCAGTCACCGGCTTTATCAATAAGTGCATCGACGACATCATCCCCACAGTGACCGTACGTACATTTCCCAACCAGAAACCATGGATTACAGGCAACAGCCGCACGAGCTAAAGGCAAGAGCTGCCCCTTTCAAGGAGCGGGACAGTTACCCGGCCAACTATAATAAATACCACTATGCCCTCAGACGAACCATCAAACAGGCAACGCGTCAATACGGGACTAAGATTGAATCCTACTACATCGGCTCTGACGCTCGTCAGATGTGGCAGGGCTTGAAAACTATTATGGACCACAAAGGGAAACCCAGCCGCAAGCCTACCAGGCGAGCTAAAATGCTTTTATTGCTTGCTTCGAGGCAAGCAACCCGTAAGCACTAGCTGTTCCGCACGACTGTGTGATCACACTCTCCGTAGCCAATGTGATCAAGACCTTTAAATAGGTCAACCTTCACAAAGCCGCAAGGCCAGAGGGTTTACCAGGACGTGTACTCAAAGCATGACCGGGAACGTGACATTTTCAACCTCTTACTGGCCGAGTCTGTAATACCAACATGTTTCAAACAGACCACCATAGTCCCTGTGCCCTAAGTCGGTAGCCATGAAGTGCTTTGAAAGGCTGTTCATGGCTCACGTCAACACCATCATCCCTGAACCCCTAGACCCACTCCAATACGCATACCGCCTCAACAGATCCACAGATGACGCCATCTCAATCGCACTCCACACTGACCTTCCCCACATGGACAAAAGGAACACCTATGCGAGAATGCTGTTCATTGACTACAGCTCAGSAATCAACACCATAGTGCCCACAAAGCTCATCACTAAGCAAAGGACCCTGGGACTAAACACCTCTCTCTGCAACTGGATCCTGGACTTTCTGACGGGCCTCCCCCAGGTGGTGAGGGTAGGAAATAACACCTCCACTCCGCTGATCCTTAACACTGGGGCACCACAAGGGTGCGTTCTCAGCCCCCTCCTGTACTCCCTGTTCACCCACGACTGTGTGGCCATGCAAGCCTCCAACTCAATCATCACGTTTGCAGATGACACCACAGTGGTAGGCTTGATTACCAACAATAACGAGACAGCCTACAGGGAGGAGGTGAGGGCCCTCGGAGTGTAGTGTCAGGAAAATAACCTCGCACTCAACATCAACATAACAAAGGAGATGATCGTGGACTTCAGGAAACAGCAGAGGGAGCACCCCCCTATCCACATCGACGGGACAGTAGTTGAGAAGGTGAAACGTTTTAAGTTCCTCGGTGTACATATCACCAACAAACTGAAATGGTCTACGCAGACAGTGTGATGAAGGCGCAACAGAGCCTCTTCAACCTTAGGTTGAAAAAAATGTGGCTTGTCAGCAAAAACCCTCACTAACTTTTACAGGTGCACAATTGAGAGCATCCTGTCGGGCAGTATCACCGCCTGGTATGGCAACTGCACCGCCCATAACCGCAAAGCTCTCCAGAAGGTGGTGTGGTCTGCACAACGCATTACCGGGAGGAAACTACCTGCCCTCCAGGACACCTACAACACCCGATGTCACAGGAAGGCAAAAAAGATCATCAAGGACAATAACCACCTGAGCCACTGCCTGTTCACCCTGCTTCCACCCAGAAGGTGAGGTCAGTACAGGTGCATCAAAGCTGGGACAGAGGGACTGTTAAACAGCTCTCAAGGCCATCAGATTGTTAAACAGCCACCACTAGCACAGCGAGGCAGCTGCCTACCTACAGCCTTGATATCATTGGCCACTTTAATTAATTGGGCACTAGTCACTTTAATGCCACTTTAAGAATGTTTACATATCTAGCATTACTCATCTCCTATGTATATACTGTATCCTTCACCACCTATTGCATCTTAGCTGCTCTGTCACTGCTCATCCATATATTTTATTCTTATATATATTCTTATCCCATTCCTTTACTAGATTGTGTGTATTAGGTTTTGTTGTGGAATTGTTAGATTTAACCTGTTAGGTACTGCTGCACTGTCAGGTCTAGAAGCATAAGCATTTCGCAACACTCGCAATAACATCTGCTAACCATGTGTATGTGCCCAACAAAATTTGATTTGGATAGGATTTGAAATCGTAGTATGCTGTAGATGAGGGCAATACAGAAGCTTAAAACAAAAAAAGTTCAGTATGACTAACAAAAATTATAAAACTATTTTTTAATAAAATCTTACACCCCTTAACTTTATCCAAATTTTATTACGTCACAGCTTTATTCTAAAATAGCCCATAACAAAGCAAAAACAGTTTTTTTCCCCAGATACACACACACTACCGTTCAAAAGTGTGCCACTTAGAAATGTCCTTGTTTTTTGAAAGAAAAGCATAAAATCAAATTTATCAAAAATACAGTGTAGACAGTATTGTTGTAAATAACTATTGCAGCTGTTTTTTTGATTGAATATCTACGTAGGCGTACAGAGGCCCATTATCAGCAACCATCACTCCTGTGTTCCAATGGCACGTTTTGTTAGCTAATCCAAGTTTATCATTTTAAAAGTCTAATTGACCATTAGAAAACCCTTTTGCAATTATGTTAGCACAGCTGAAAACTGTTGTCCTGATTAACTTCTTATGGCTGCAGGGGCAGTATTGAGTAGCTTGGATGAAAGGTGCACAGAGGTGCCCAGAGTAAACGGCCTGCTCCTATGTCATAGCTGCTAATATATGCATATTATTATTAGTATTGGATAGAWAACACTCTGAAGTTTCTAAAACGGTTTGAATTATGTCTGTGAGTATAACAGAACTCATATGGCAGGCAAAAACTGGAGAAGTTCCACTTCCTGTTTGAAATTTTTCTGGGGGTGCCAGATTTTCAACCAAGCTCTCATTGAAATTACAGCGAGATATGAGTTTTCACTTCCTACGGCTTCCACTAGATGTCAACAGTCAATAGAACTTTGAATGATGACTCTAATGTGAAGGGGGGCCGAAGGAGACAGGATTTAGTCACCACTGCCACGAGGTGATCACGCATTGAAGAGGCGCATTCACGTGAGAGGGAGCTCCATTCCATCGGTCAACTGAAGTCAATGTAATTCTCCGGTTGGAACGTTATTCAAGATGTATGTTAACAACATTCTAAAGATTGATTCAGTACATCGTTTGACATGTTTCTACTGACTGTAACGGAACTTTTGGACATTTCGTCACGTTATAGTGGTCGCGCTTTGTGACTTTGGTTAGGGCTTTTGGTAAACAATTCCAAAGTAGCTAATTGGACATAAATAACGGACATTATCGAACAAATCAAGCATTTATTGTGGACCTGGGATTCCTAGGACTGCATTCTGATGAAGTTCATCAAAGGTAAGGAAACATTTATCAGGTATTTTCTGGTTTTTCTGTTGAGTCCAACATGCGGCTAATTTGGCTATTGTTCTGAGCTCCGTCTCAGATTATTGCATGGTTTTATTTTTCCGTAAAGTTTTTTTGAAATCTACACAGCGGTTGCATTAAGAGAGGTTTATCTATAATTCATGTGTATTATCATCTACATTTGATGGTATTTCGTGTTGAAACGATGTGGGGGCTATCAAAATCACTTGATGTTTTGCAACTAGTGAATCTAACGCGCCAATGTAAACTCAGATTTTTTTTATATTAATATTGAACTTAATCAACAAAACATGCATTTATTGTTGTAAACATGAAGTCCTATGAGTGTCATCTGATTAAGATAATCAAAGGTTAGTGATTAATTTTATCTCTATTTCTGGTTTTTGTGACTGCTATATTTCGTTGGAAAAATGGCTGTGCTTATTGTGGTTTTGTGGTGACCTAACAATCGTTTGTAGTGCTTTCGCTGAAAAGCATATTTGAAAATCAGACACTTTGGTGGGATTAACAACAAGATTACCTTTAAAATGATATAAGACACATGTATGTTTGAGGAATTTTAATTATGAGATTTCTGTTGTTTGAATATGGCGCCCTGCACTATCACTGGCTGTTGTCATATCATCCTGGTAGCGGGATTGCAGCCAAAGGTTAAAGAAGCAATAAAACTGGCCTTTAGACTAGTTGAGTATCTGGAGCATCAGCATTTGTGGGTTCGATTTCAGGCTCAAAATGGCTAGAAACAAAGAACTTTCTTCTGAAACTCGCCAGTCTATTCCTGTTCTGAGAAATGAAGGCTATTCCATGCGAGAAATTGCCAAGAAACTGAAGATCTTGTACAACACTGTGTACTGATAATGGGCCTCTGTATGCCTATGTAGATATTCCTCAGCCGTTTCCAGCTACAATAGTCATTTAAAACATTAACAATGCCTACACTGTATTTCTGATCAATTCGATGTTATTCTTTGGACATTTTTTTGTGGCTTTTCTTTAAAAAACAAGGACATTTCTAAGTGACCCCAAACTTTGGATTGGTAGTGTATATAAATACAACTGATATCACATTTACTTAAGTATTCAGACCCTTTACTGAGTACTTTGTTGAAGCATCTTTGGCAGTGATTACAGCCTTGATTCTTCTTGGGTATGACGCTACAAGCTGGGCACACCTGTAATTGGGGAGTTTCTCACATTCTTCTCTGCAGATCCTCTCAATCTCTGTCAGSTGGATGGGGAGCATCGCTGCACAGCTATTTTCAGGTCTCTCCAGAGATGTTCGATCTGGTTCAAGTCCGGGCTCTGGATAGGCCACTCAAGGACATTCAGAGACGACTCCTGCGTTGGCTTGGCTGTGGGTTTACGGTCATTGTCCTGTTGAAAGGTGAATCTTTGCCCCAGTCTGAGGGCCTGCGCGCTCTGGAGCAGGTTTTCATCAAGGATCTCTGCTACGTTCATCTTTCCCTCGATTCTGACTAGTCTCCCAGTCTGTGCCACTGAAAAACATCCACACAGCATGATGCTGCCACCACCATGCTTCACCGTAGGGATGGTGCCATGTTTCCTCCAGATGGCCAAAGAGTTCAATCTTGGTTTCATCAGACCAGAGAATCTTGTTTCGCATAGTCAGAGTCCTTTACGTGCCTTTTGTCAAACTCCAAGCGGGCTGTCATGTGCCTGTTACTGAGGAGTTGCTTCCGTCTGGCCACTCTACCATAAAGGCCTGACTGGTGGAGTACTGCAGAGATGGTTGTCCTTCTGGAAGATTCTCCCATCTCAACAGAGGAGCTCTGTCAGTGACCATCGGATTCTTGATCATCTCCCAGACCAAGGCCATTCTCCCCCGATTGCTCAGTTTGGCCAGTGGTCTGCTCTAGGAAGAGTCTTGGTGGTACAAAACTTCTTCCATTTAAGAACGATGGAGGCCACTGTGTTCTTCGGGACCTTCAACGCTGCAGAAATGTTGCGGTACCTTTCCCCAGATCTGTGCCTTGACACAATCCTGTCTCGGAGCTCTACGGACAATTCCTTCGACCTCATGGCTTGGTTTTTGCTCTGACATGCACTGTCAACTGTGGGACCTTATATAGACAGGTGTGTGTCTTTCCAAATCATGTCCAATCAATTAAATTTACCACAGGTGAACTCCAAGCAAGTAGAAACATCAAGGATGATCAATGGAAACAGGATGTACCTGAGCTCAATTTTGAGTCTCATAGCAAAGGATCTGAATACTTAAGGTATTTTATTTATTTATTTATAAAATGAGCAAAAACCTGTTTTCGTTTTGTCATTATGGGGTATTGTGTATAGATTGAGAAAATATTTTTCCTCAATTTTAGAATAAGGCTGTAACGTAACAAAAAGTCAAGGGTTCTGAATGCTTTCAGAATGCACTGTATACTAACAGCATAACTGGTTATAACGTGGTGGAATTGTCCTTTAATGATAAGGTGTGCAAGGTAGTTGGATTTTCCACAAGCCTTTTTCAAATGGCAAATTAATGAAACCATAAACACATTGGTTAGCTAGCACACTGAACAACTAAATCAAATGTTTATAGCTATTATGTGTCTATACTTAAAAACACTTGCTCGAGTTGAACTGATTTTTCAGCTGATGTTTTTTGTTAAAGAAAAAGTAGACAAATGATTCTGATGAAAATACGCTCTTGGCCTTATTCCAAAACTGCAGCTTGTGGTTGGAACACATACAATGGGGTCCGAAATTATTGACACACTTGATAAAGAGCAAAAATAATTCAAATACGTAGCTATATTGTATGCTCCAAAAATGTGGGAAATATTATTTTATACTAAAATGATTGCTCAGAGAAAGAGATTTTGTTTAACAAGAAAACCTTTTTTTTCAACAAAAAAAAGGCAGGTGTCAATTATTGACACCCCTATTTTCAATACCTCACCTTTTGAGGATAATGGCACGGAGACTTTAAAAAATATATTTGGAGAACATATTGGGAAGGATCTTAGATCATTCCTCCATACAGAAGAATCCTTCCACATTCTTGATATCCTTCGTCTGCGCTTACGGACTACCCTTTTCAATTCAACCACAGCTTTTCAATGGATTTCAAGTTCGGAGACTGAGATGGCATATGTTGATTTTGTGGCCAATTAATCAATTTTGTGGATTTTGATGTAGCTGCCTGAATAACCCCAAGCACACAAAGCAGATTCCACCTGCCCCACTGTTCAGTTTACCTACACCGAGCCATCAGCAACTTAATGTCAACCGCTGCATGGTATGTCCTCGTATATAACAATGTCAAACAGATAATTTAATACAGACAAACCTTTTTCATTGTTAAAATAGGCATACCACCCCCTCAAAGTGAACACTCACACAAGTGACCTAATACTAACGTCCGTCCAGATATTCAAATAACTACCCATCGCTAGTGAGAATGCGAATATTCGGTATCTCATGATAGTTCGGTCTTATTAACTAGGAAATCAGCTTGTACAGTATTCTGAGTGTGTGTGTGTACACTCTGTGATAAAGGGCGCATGCTCTTTACCTGGATCTCTCTGTGCATGTTGAGTCTTTCCTTTAYTGGGGTGCCCATCAACAGCTTCTCCAGAGCCATCAGCCGGTTCAATACAGATGGGTCTGTGGGGCTGAGAAAGAGACGAGAGAGAGAGCGAGAGATAAGCAGGGGAAAGGGACAAAGAGAAATGTGACTAAGCTCAGATCGGAGGGAGCTTCCAAAGTTGCTCAGTAAGGAGACAAAAAAAAGAGAAAGAGCTCATGCCTAGTAGTAGAATGAATTGTTATGAGTACAGTAACACACAAAAGGCATAGAAAATACAGATTTGTCTCTTTCTATAAGGGTCGCCAACAGGCACAGCAGTCAGTGGTAATTGTTACAGGGAGAGGATTYCTTTCAGCACCAGCTACCAAATTCTGGCCTAAAACCTGTTAAGATGCTGTCAGAGAGAGGATAGATAGATGGATTTACAGTTATGTAGAAATGTAAGTACACAGCCTGGAAAGTTTATWATTTTTATTTATTTTTACATATTTCGACACATGGATAGTTGAGCTAAATTCCAACCACATTCATTGATAAAAAGGTGACCCAATTTAACAAATCACAAAACAAAAGTTAAAATAAACAAAACTGCAATTTCCTTATGCGGAAAAAGTTAGTACACCCCTACCTTTACCATCACATGAAATGGCTAAAATATGAAATCAGGTGCACCAAAATGTGGAAATTATTAGAAAATCAGATTAAGTTGGGAGGGTCCAGTCTTCCATAAAGATCAGAAACTAGGTCTGGTTTGGTCTTAACCATATGGGTGTGTGGTAACATCATGCCAAGACCAAAATACCTATTTGAGGCCCTCAGAATAAAGATGTTTGATGCCCATGAGTCTGGGAGGGGTGRAAAATCAATTTCCAAGCAGTTTGAAGTACATCATTCCACTGTCTGATCATCTACAAATGGAGAAAACTCCAGACCACTGGCAATCTACCTAGCACAGGTCGTCCCACCAAATTCTGCCCAAGAGCTGACCGAAAGATGATCATAGAAGTCTCTACGAACCCCAGGGTAACATCAAGGGATCTTACAAACCTCTCTTGCCACTAATCAATGTCAAAACGCATGASTCAACTGTCAGAAAGAGACTGCACAAACTTGGCCTACAAGGGAGGCCGGGAAGAAGCCTCTGCTCTCAAAAAATAATATCAAGACACGACTGACATTTGCCAGACAACACCTGGGTTAAGAGCAAAACTACTGGAACAATGTGCTCTGGACAGATGAGTCAAAGGTGGAGTTGTTTGGCCTCAATGCCAGATGACATGTTTGGCGAGAAAACGAAACGCTGCCTTTGAACAGAAGAACACCATACTAACCGTAAAGCGTGGAGGCGGTGGCATTATGGTTGGGGGATGCTTTGCTGCATCAATGATTGCAAGTTGGCTAGGTCCCGAGTCAACCGTGAATCCCATATTGTACCATTGAGGAGAATGTGAGGCCATCTGTCAAAAAGCTGAAGCCTGAAGCTGAACCAAACATGGCTCATGCAACAACAGGACAATGATCCAAAACACACAAGCAAAGCTACAACAGAATAGCTCAAAAAGAAGAAATGGTGGGTTATGGAATGGTCGAGTCAAAGCCCAGATTTCAATCCTGTCAAAATGCTGTGGGGGGGGACTTGAAGCGGGCCKTGCATGCAAAAAAGCCCACGAACATGACACATTTGAAGCAGTACTGTAAAGAAGAGCAGGCAAAGATTCCTCCCAGTCGATGTAAGAGACTAATAGACAGTTACAAGAAACAGTTACATGAAGTTATTTCATCCAAAGGGGGCTACACCAGCTATTGAAGTTAGGGGTGTACTTATTTTGTCYGCATTGCTGTAGATTTTTCAAGAAAAAATTATTGAAAAGTATAATCTTTCAGTGTCCATTTGTTGAATTAGGTTACCTACATCTGTCAAAAGTGTTGAAGTGAAGATTACATACCCATCTGTCCCCCCAAAAAAGACAACTTTCCAAGGGGGTACTTACTCAGTCACTACCATGAAAGAGATCAGTTAGTCATGTGGAAATGTATGTTTATATACACACTAACAAGTCATTATTAAACTGATTATGGCAGTAGGTAGATTATGCAATAGTCCTGTAAACACCGTACTGTGCTCATCTTAAATCGGCTTAAGGTCAAAATCGACGTAAGTATACGGCGATGAAAATACCTGGTTTTCTAAGATATCTTTCGAATTATTAGGACAYGTAAACATCTTAAATCGCCGTTCCAGCAGTGTATTTGATCTGCGCATGTGTGCTAGCCTCTCTTTAGCGCRAGGGAAGTGTGTTCAGAAACAACTGAGTGTATGCGTCTTGAGTCATTTTTACATACAAATTATAAGTTAATAATTCATATGCTTCCCAAAAATAACATGTTCGCGGTGGTAGAACATTTATTTTAATTGACAATTTTCTGCATTTATCAGACCGCCATCAGGTTGCCTGATTTCAGATGTGTCCATGTAAACAGGGTAATTGGGGAAATYGTTCATCTTGCAAAGCATGTAAATGTTTTAAATCGAACTACTATATCAAATCTGACTATGCACATAATCATATTATTGTGTGCATGTAACTGCACTCACAGTTTGACATATTACAACGTTAGAAAGTCAACCTTCTTACAACTAGCCACTTCAAAATGGTTATGTTAATAAATGTTTAAATACAATAAATAATATTATGTACACGCACGCACACGCAGACAGTAGCCATCTGACATAAAGAAATGCATGTCGGTGTCGTAGAATCCCACCGGCATATCTCTATAGTACAAGTCAAAAGTTTAGGCACGCCTACTCATTCCAGGGTTTTTATTTTTTTTACTATTTTCTACATTGTAGAATAACAAAATCATGAAATAACACATATGGAATCATGTAGTAGTAACCAAAAAAAAAAAGTGTAAAACAAAATCTAAATATATGTTATATTTGAGATTCTTCAAATTAGCCAACCTTTGACAGCTTTGCATTCTCTCACCTGGAATGCATTTCAATTAACAGGTGTGCCTTGCTAAAAGTTAATTTGTGGAATTTCTTTCCTTCTTAATGCGTTTGAGCCAATTAATTGTGTTGTGACAAGGTAGGGATGATATAAAAAAGATAACCCTATTTGGTAAAAAGAACAAGTCCATATTATGGCAAGAACAGCTCAAATAAGCAAAGAGAAACGACAGTCCATATTTTTAAAGATTTTTTTTAACCTTTATTTAACTAGGCAAGTCAGTTAAGAACAAATTCTTATTTACAACGACGGCCTAGGAACAGTGGGTTAACTGCCTTGTTCAGGGGCAGAACAACAGATTTTCATCTTGTCAGCTCAACCTTCCGGTTACTAATCCAACGCTCTAACCACTAGGCTACCTGCCGCCCCATTACTTTAAGACATGAATGTCAGTCTACCCGGAAAATGTKWAGAACTTTGAAAGTTTCTTCAAGTGCAGTCACAAAAACCATYRAGCGCTATGATGAAACTGGTTGTCATGAGGCCTGCCACAGGAAAAGGAAGACCCAGAATTACCCCCGCTGCAGAGGATAAGTTCATTAGAGTTATCTGCACCTCAGATTGCACCCAAATAAATGCTTCACACAGTTTAAGTAACAGACACATCTCAACATCAACTGTTCAGAGGAGACTGTGTGAATGAGACCTTTCATGGTCAAATTGCTGCAAAGAAACCACTACTAAAGGACACCAATAATAAGAAAATACTTGCTTGGGCCAAGAAACACAAGCAATAGACATTAGACCAGTGAAAATCTGCCCTGATGTGAAAATGTGAGATTTTCCTCCCGCCGTGTCTTTGTGAGACGTAGAGTAGGTGAATGGATGATCTCTGCATGTGTGGTTCCCACCTTTAAGCATGGAGGTGGTGGTGTGATGATGCTTTGCTGGTGACAATGTCTGTGATTAATTTTAAATTCAAGGCACACTTAACCAGCATGGCTACCAAAGCATTCTGCAGCGATACGCCATCCCATCTGGTTTGCGCTTAGCGTGACTATCATTTGTTTGTCAACAGGACAATGACCCAACACACCTCCAGGCTGTGTAAGGGCTATTTGACTAAGGAGAGTGATGGAGTGCTGCATCAGATGACCTKGCCTCCACAATCACCCGACCTCAACCCAATTGAGATGGTTTGGGATGAGTTGGACCGCAGAGTGAAGGAAAAGCAGCCAACAAGTGCTYAGCATGTGGGAACTTAGTCAAGACTGTTGGAAAAGCATTCCTCATTAAGCTGGTTGAGAGAATGCCAAGAGTGTGCAAAGCTGTCATCAAGTCAAAGGGCGGCTACTTTGAACAATCTGAAATATATTTGATTTGTTTAACACTTTTTTGTTGCTAGATGATTCCATGTGTTATTTCATAGTTTTAATGTCTTCACTATTATTCTACAATGTAGAAAATAGTAAAGATTTTAAAAAAAAACCTGGAATGAGTAGATGTGTCCAAACTTTTGACAGGTACTGTATGTATGTAGAACACATTGATTAAACACTGGAACGACTTAATGGTGAACTGGGTCAGGTGTGTAAATTAAGGATGCACTGATGTGGACATTGAGCCAATATTGATCATTTCTTGGCCATAATGACCAACACTGACAACAATATGTTTTTCTGTAATTCTCGGCTAATACGGAAATGAAGACTAATATATTGTGAAACCCTATTTGCACAATTACGGTTGGTATAGTTTGTTGCTATAGTTCCTTTTTTTGTGTAGGGAAGATATAGATTGTGTTCAATAGGGAAGTGCCTCCAACCTGTGTAGCTGTGCTGGGGGTGTAGGCTCCTCCTGGCCAGTCTTCTTCACGTCTTTTAGCTTCTTTTTCTGGGGCTCTCCGGACCGCCCAGCCTCCTGCTCCTCCCTGGACCTCTTCACTGCAGCACAGATAGGGAGGGGGACATCAATGATATTACATATCAAAATTAATGTTGCAAAATCCTGGTGCCTCATAAATAAACACTGCGTAAATTTGTCACCAAGACTGAGCATGCAAATACACTGAGATTTAACAATGCCATACATACCCATGTTTCCCGTTTTAAAAATCAGACCCGTCGTAAAAACTTGAGCRTTAACGAGATTATAACTCGTCCATAATTCAACTTTTATAGTGACAATGTCCTTATTTGCTGTATATTTTGGACCTACTGGAATTAGACCAAGTCAGTATCTAAAGGAAATAGCGAACTTCATCAAACGGTTAGGAGCACGTAAAACGTCAGCCATCCCCTCCGGCGCCATTCTACCAATGTCTTTGGGAGGCGTTTCTGAAAGACCAACAATTGCAAATTGTTGTGGACTTGTAAACAGATCATTTGAACGCAATAATGTTTTGCATTAACTTTTTATGGAACCTAAATATGCTGCACTGCCCGCGAATTCTGAAATAGTGTCTATACACTATCTGAGTATACCACAGTAGACCTACTTACAGTGACAGGCTACACACTTCAATGCAAAAGAAACTATCTGTTCACCTGTTTAATTTTACTGTGTGTTATAAACCACGCTGCCTGTCAGATGCATATAGAAATAATAATAGCCTATCTAATAGGYCCAATTAAATGATATGTGGATGGTAAATTGTTGTATGGCTACTTCGGAAATATAAACTCAACCGTCTCAACATAACCAGAAATGGTGAGGAATTTATTCTGCAATGGTTCTGATATACATTGGCAAGAAAAAGTATGTGAACCCTTTGGAATTACCTGGCTTTCTGCATAAGTTGGTCATAAAATTGACCCTCCTTTGGCAGCAATAACCTCAACCAAATGTTTTCTGTAGTTGCAGATCAGACCTGCACAACGGTCAGGAGGAATTTTGGACCATTCCTCTTTACACAACTGTTTCAGTTCAGCAATATTCTTGTGATGTCTGGTGTGAACTGCTGTCATGCCACAGCATCTCAATCGTGTTAAGGTCAGGACCCTGACTGGGCCACCCCAGAAGGCGTATTTTCTTCTGTTGATTTACTTCTATGTTTTGGGTTGTTGTCCTGTTGCATCACCCAACTTCTGTTGAGCTTCAATTGGCGGACAGATAAACATTTTGCATAAGAATATAAGGCTAAACTTGGGAATTCATTTTTCAGTCGATGATAGCAAGCTGTCCAAGACCTGAGGCAGCAAAGCAGCCCAAACCATGATGCTCCCTCCACCATACTTTACAGTTAGGATGAGGTTTTGATGTGTGCTATGTTTTTTTTCTCCGCACAGTGTTGTGTTCCTTCCAAACAACTCAACTGTAGTTCCATCTGTCCACAGAATATTTTGMCAGTAGCGCTGTGGAACATCCAGATGCTCTTTTGCGAACTTCAGACGTGCGGCAATGTTTTTTTTGGACAGCAGTAGCTTCCTCCGTGGTGTTCTCCCATGAACACCATTCCTGTTTAGTGTTTTACGTATGGTAGACTCGTCAACAGAGATGTTAGCATGTTCCAGAGATTTCTGCAAGTCTTTAGCTGACACTAGGATTCTTCTTAACCTCATTCAGCGCTGTGCTCTTGCAGCCATCTTTGCAGGACGGCCACTCCTAGGGAGAGTAGCAACCGTGCTGAACTTTCTCCATTTCTAGACAATTTGTCTTACCGTGGACTGAAACATCAAGGCTTTTAAAGATACTTTTGTAACCATTTCCAGCTTTATGCAAATCAACAATTCTTAATCTTGGGTCTTCTGATATCTCTTTTGTTAAAGGCATGGTTCACATCRGGCAATGCTTCATGTGAATAGCAAACTCACATTTTGTGAGTTTTTTATATTGCAGGGCAGATCTAACCAACATCTACAACCTCGTCTCATTGATTGGACTCTAGGTTAGCTGACTCCAATTAGCTTTTGGAGTAGTCATTAGCCTAGAGGTTCACAATTTTTTTCCAACCTACACTGAATTTTTAAATTATGTATTCAAAATAGGTAAGAAAAATACAACAATGTGTGTTATTAGTTTTAGCAGACTGTCTGTTGTGGAAGATTAGATCACATTGTTTGACCAATTTATGCAGAAATCCAGGTAAATCAGGTAATTCTTGCAACTGTATGTATTATACTTAGAAATGAAATATTGTCTACACAAGAAACTTGACATTACAATATTCATATGTATAGTTAAAGTCGGAAGTTTACATACACCTTAGCCAAATACATTTAAATTCAGTTTTTCAAAATTCCAGACATTTAATCCTAGTAAACATTTCCTGTTTTAGGTCAGTTAGGATCACCACTTTATTTTAAGAATGTGAAATGTCAGAATAATAGTAGATAGAATGATTTATTTCAGATTTTAGGTAGCCTTCAGGTAGGCTACCGTTTCAGGTAGCCTTCATCAAGCTTCCCACAATAAGTTGGGTGAATTTTGGCCCATTCCTCCCGACAGAGCTGGTGTAACTGAGTCAGGTTTGTTGGCCTCCTTGCTCGCACGCGCTTTTTCAGTTCTGCCCACATATTTTCTATGGGATTGAGGTCAGGGCTTTGTGATGGCCACTCCAATACCTTGACTTTGTTGTCCTTAAGCCATTTGCCACAACTTTGGAAGTATGCTTGGGGTCAATGTCCATTTGCGACCAAGCTTTAACTTACTGATGTCTTGAGATGTTGCTTCAATATATCCACATAATTTTCCTACCTCATGATGCAATCAATTTTTTGAAGTGCACCAGTCCCTCCTGCATCAAAGCACCCCCACAACATGATGCTGCCACCCCCGTGCTTCACGGTTGGGATGGTGTTCTTCGGCTTGCAAGCCTCMCCCTTTTTCCTCCAAACATAACGATRGTCATTATGGCCAAACAGTTCTATTTTTGTTTCATCAGACCAGAGGACATTTCTCCAAAAATTATGATATTTGCCCCCTGGCAAACCGTAGTCTGGCTTTTTTATGGCGGTTTTGGATCAGTGGCTTCTTCCTTGCTGAGCGGCCTTTCAGGTTATGCCGATATAGGACTCGTTTTACTGTGGATATAGATACTTTTGTACCCGTTTCCTCCAGCATCTTCACAAGGTTCTTTGCTGTTGTTCTGGGATTGATTTGCACTTTTCGCAACAAAGTACATTAATCTCTAGAAGACAGAACGCATCTCCTTCCTGAGCGGTATGATGGCTGCGTGGTCCTATGGTGTTTATACTTGCGTACTATTGTTTGTACAGATGAACGTGGTACCTTCAGGCGTTTGGAAATTGCTCTCAAGGATGAACCAGACTTGTGGAGGTCTACAATTGTTTTTCTGAGGTCTTAGCTGATTTCTTTTGATTTTCCCATGATGTCAAGCAAAGAGGCACTGAGTTTGAAGGTAGGCCTTGAAATACATCCACAGGTACACCTCCAATTAACAGAAATTATGTCAATTAGCCTATCAGAAGCTTGTAAAGCCATGACATCATTTTCTGTAATTTCCCAAGCTGTTTAAAGGCAGTCAACTTAGTGTATGTAAACGTCTGACCCACTGGAATTGTGATACAGTGAATAATAAGTTAATTAATCTGTCTGTAAACAATTGTTGGAAAAATKACTTGTGCACAAAGTAGATGTCCTAACTGACTTGCCAAAACTATAGTTTGTTAACAAGAAAATTGTGGAGTGGTTGAAAAAYRAGTTTTAATGACTCCAACCTAAGTGTATGTAAACTTCCGACTTCAACTGTAGGTCTAGCTTACAAATGCCAATGGAAAGGGTGAAACATTATTCAACCGTTAAACTGCGCTTCGGATTGGATCGCATAGAGCAAAATACTTGAAATAGCTCATATAATTTACTACTGTGATGTGGGTCCAATTAAATGAGATGGGACGAATGGTAGCCTATACTAACTTGTTGTAGGCCTATAGACTACTTTGCAAGTAGCCTATGAAACCACAATAGTGAGAAAAGGTGAGGAATTTATTCTGCAATGATCATGGAAATGTATTTTTCTAATTATTTTGGAATGCAGAGACATAAATAAAGTTTCACTCTTCTCACTAACGGCAAATGTTTACATCTTATTATATTTAGCTAGGCTACCTAAGAGTCATATATTCCCCATTTGCGCAAGGCTACTACTTTTGCCTTGCGACAYAATACTTCAACCACTAGAAACTGTGCGTACACATTATCTAAAGTTTGCTGGAGGATAAGCACATTCTCACRTCGAGTTGGGCTTTTATAAAATGTAAACTTTCTAAAAGTTCCCAGGTTTTTAAGAAATCTTGGTAAGAGGGTTCCCTCCCAGCTTATTCCCTGTTTCTGGGAATCATCCAACTGGGTTTTCTAAAGAACCTTAACTTTGGGATAGTTTCCATAATACATTACAGCTTACTAGTGTTCCACGGTACTCTGTAAATGCTGTACTTTTTCAAAAATAGATAATGGTTCTGTACTAGGATTTGTTACGTTCAGTTCATCTTTCAAATGTGTCTCACGTGATTGAGGGGATCAAGTCTAAATGAGCATAGCCCCTTTAAAAGCATGAAGAGCAAAGTGCCTGCTCCATTTACTCAATCATTGCTAGAGCTGTCTAGGCTGCATTGTTAGCTCCCCAGTCACGCTGCACAGAAGTTAACACACTTGAATAATGCACCACGGCATGTAGAAATGTTGAAACTGTTCATTACTGTAGGCAAAACAATGTCCATACAGCCTAGAACACTTATGATGCAAGACGATACCCCGCTAGGCTACAATTAAAACTGGAAGCTAACTTTCCTTGCTAGCTTACAGCTGAATTCACTTCCCTAGTACTTTTTGTGTGATAATATGCATACCCTAACACAAAATATGTTGACTTCAAAGCTGATTGCGACCACAAACGTTAACTCGTCTCTCTCGTCACCAAAAAATCTAATCACTTCTTAGTCTACCTCGACTCCCGTCCGGTTTCTACTAGATTCCATAAGCACAGTCAGATTCGACAGCCAAATTCTGCCTCGTAAATGAGTCATTACTTTCGTAAAAGAGACTGCACACACTTGTATAAAAGAGAATGCTTCTATGTTATTGATCAGTTCAACAAAATAATATGTTCTAATAGTTGCCAATATAAGAAGTCCTAAATGGAAGGGATAGTTAGTAATCTGTAGCTAAAACAAGCTCAACTCAATTACCATTATGTTGTTTGGAAGTTAGATTGGCAAAAACTATGACAAATTGATTGTATGATTGTATAATGGAGTCATTAACATACATACATACATTGCTGTCAAAAAAAAAAAATTAATACAATTTTTATGTCAAACAATTTTATGTCAAACAAGAACCACCAGGAAAAAAGGGGTGAGTCATTTTAGCACCACAGGGTTCTTGTCAAAACTCGAATCCATCAAAATCTATAATTGTGCTGTGCCATATTACTTGCTGCCTGCAATGAACGGGCCCATAATATAAATAGCTCTGAATTTCACCCCCCTTTCTCACCTTGTACAGGCGGCACGGTCACCGTCTCCCGTACGAAGGGCTTGTTGACGATCTGCTTGGACTTGGCGGCAAAGTTGAGTGCTGTGAAGGTTTCAAAGTAGTATGTGTACTCGGGTGCGATGTTGGTGATCATGACCGAGTGGGACGAGCCGCCCAGCGAGTCCTGCAGAAGCCTCGTCAGCTTGCTGTCACGGTAGGGCACACGCCCGCCGCCGCCCGCGTTGAGTGAGTCCACCACCTTGCTGAGGGTGAAGAGGGAGAGGTTGATGGCGCCGCTCTCCTTTAGGCGGATGCCCTTGTTGCCCGTACGCCGGTTGTCCTCCGAGCCGGCCAGGTCCACGAGGTAGAGCTTGCCTGTCTGCTGCCGGTGCGGGGGGTTGCGCTGTGTCCGCACCACCTGGGGAGAGGCAGAAGGAACTATTAACTTGTATTTATTCAGGGAAGCCCAATTGAGACCAGGTGTCTCATTTTCAATAGTGCCCTGAAGACATAAAAGAAAATATAAAACTACAATACGAAGTACACTAGCACATCAATCACAAACAAGTTATCAAAAGTAAAATCAAAACAATTGCACACCTCGTGAACTCATTTGTCAGAGTTTTAAACTGAGCAAATCCAAACATAATGCATTTTGTAAGCGATTCCAAAAATGTGGAGCGTTAAAAAACTTAAAAGCGGATTTACCTAGCTCAGTGGAGACCTGAGGAACCTCAAGAGTTACCAAACCCGTTCACAGGGTTGCTTATGTCATGTTTTTATACTTTAAGAACTAAATAAGGTAAGTGGGAAGCTTGTATAGTTTGGCAAACAAAAAAGGTAGTAATGAAGTGATCTACGGGTCTTTAATGAGAACAAGCCAACTATCTGGCAACAGCTCTGGAGGACATACCTACAGTCAGCATGCTAATGGCACACTCCCTCAAAACTTGAGACATCTGTGGCATTGTGGTGTGTGACAAAACTGCACATTTTAGAGTGGCCTATTATGGTCTCCAGCACAAGGTGCACCTGTGTAATGATCATGCTGTTTAATCAGTGTCTTGATATGCCACACCCATCAGGTGGATGGGCCATCTTGGCAAAGGAGAAATTCTCACTAACAGGGATGTAAGTGCACAACATTTGAAAGATATCCGCTTTTTGTGCACATGGAACATTTCTGGGATCTGTTATTTCAGTGCCTTTAACCTGAGAACACTTTACATGTTGAGTTTATTATTTTGTTCAGTGTAGTTACTCCACAACACTAACCTAATTGACAGAGTGAAAAGAAAGAAGCCTGTACAGAAACAAAAATATTCCAAAACATGCATCCTGTTTGCAATACGGCACTAAAGTAAAACTTCAAATAATGTGTCAAAGATATTAACTTTATGTACTGAATATGAAGAGTTATGAAGAGTTACCAACTTGACAGAGCTTGAAGAACGTTTAAAATAAAATGACTGTATAATCCAGGTGTGGAACGCTCTTAGAGGGTTATCTAGAAAGACTCACAGCTGTAGTCGCTACCAAATGTGATTCTAACACTCAGGGGTTTGAAAACTTATATAATCAAGTGTGTTCTTTTTCATACATTAAATATTTTTATATTTTACAAATGTTACATTTTTCTTCCACTTTGACATGAGTATTTTGTGTAGATCATCGACAAAAAAAAGCAAATTAAATCCCACTTTTACAAAATGTTGAAAAAGTCAAGGGGTGCGAATACTTTCTGAAGGCACTGTATATTTAGTCTTGTCCACATCAAGGACAAGTTTTAAACCAACTTTTTGTAAGGTAACAAAGTCAGATCACAGCTCGAATACAGCCTGGTCAACAGTTTGGGCAATAGCATAGATATGTGTCATCTGAATACAAATGAATATTATAAACAGATAGACCAAAATTATTCATATAAATAGTGAAGAGAACACGCCCCAATACCGATCCCAGCATTAYACCTTTTGTAATATACATGAAACTAGACTTTGGTTTACACCATAAGAAATCACGCAATGTGTCCTATCTGACAGATAGGCTTCAGTTTGAGAACTGATCTAGGCCTATTTCAGTCAGCTTTTGAATGAGAATCTAATGGTCAAGAGTGTCAAATACCTTGGAAATGTCTATAAATAAGGCAGCACAATGGTTTTAATGATCTAAGCAATTTAACACATCTAGAACAAGCGTAGCAGCTGAAATGGTGCCATGACCAGGTCTAAAACCAGACTGGTGCCCATTTAGAAAAGGATGAGAAAAAAATATATTAGCTGAGAGTTGGGCAGGGATTCTAAAACTTTGGAAAGCCAAGATAAATACGGTTCAATTTATCTAAGTCAGAAGGATCTCCTCCTTTGTGTAGGGGGAGGACATGTTCCGCTTTCCAGATCTTAGGAACAACACCAAAAACAACTGTTAAGTTAAAAATATAGGTTAACGATTCTGCAATAAGTGGGGCAGAGAGCTGCATGGCACTTAGTACTAGAGGTCGACCGATTAATCGGAATGGCCGGGGTATTTTTGGGCGCCAATTTATCAACAAAGATACAGATTTTTAACCTTGTCAGCTCGGGGGATCCAATCTTGCAACCTTACAGTTAACTAGTCCAATGCTCTAACACCTGATTACATTGCACTCCACGAGGAGCCTGCCTGTTACTCGAATGCAGTTAGCTAAGGTAAATTGCTAGCTAGCATTAAACTTATCTTATAAAAAACAATCAATCAATGACTGTCATTGCTCCAATGTGTACTTAACCATAAACATCAATGCCATTTGTAAAATCAATACACAAGTATAGATTTTTAAACCTGCATATTTAGCTAAAAGAAATCCAGGTTAGCAGGCAATATTAACCAGGTGAAATTGTGTCATTTCTCTTGCATTCATTGCACGCAGAGTCAGGGTATATGCAACAGTTTGGGCCGCATGGCTCTTTGCGAACTAATTTGCCAGAATTTTACGTAATTATGACAACATTGAAGGTTGTGCAATGTAACAGGAATATTTAGACTCATGCATGTTAGATAAAATACGGAACGGAATAAACGTTTTGTTTTCGAGGTGATAGTTTCCGGATTAGTCAAAGGTATATGGTTTAGAGAGAAATAGTCGACGCGTTATAATTCCTGTAATAACTTGCGGCTGAACTTGAAAGGGGTTCCTTCATTATTTTACCGTTCATGTCTTCCATAGAGAATGTCTTGATCTACTTCAAATAAGGTCTGTGTTTCGTGCAGGCTTAAACCACCTCGACGTTTTGATACCCGTGTAAATCCCACTAGGATAAGGTAACATGTCAACATATTTTCATAAATCCACTCCTACAAAAAAAATGATCTTCGCTTATATTTAGCCAATATTGATCAGAGTTACCTTGTCCTATGGATATCTACACAGTTATAAAATTGGCACGGTGGTGTAAGCCTACACGAAACACAGACCTTATTTTAAGTGAATCTAAAAATATCCTATGGAATAAATGAAGGAACAGCTTTTCAGATTTTGCTAGAAGGTGTCATGGGAATTATGACTCGCACTTTGGTCGTCAATTCTTACCATGCCCATTATTAAAATAGGATTTCCTGCATATAGAAATGACAGTTTTTGTTTTCAACATTCATCACAGGTAACTTAAACTCTATTTTTATTCAAACAGTTGAGAGTATTTGTCTCCTAAGCAGACTCTTCAGTATCATTGTCACTTCAGAGCTGTGTGTGTGTATTTATGTATTAAGTTAAAATAAAAATGTCCATTGTTTATTCAGTATTGTTGCAATTATCATAATTACAAAAATGTGTGTGTGTATGATACAAAACATTTTTATTTATTTTTTAATAAAATCGTCCGATTAATCGGTATCGGCGTTTTTGTCCTCCAATAATCGGTATCGGCATTGAAAAATCATAAATCGGTCGATCTCTACTTAGTACATCATATATATAAAATGGTTGAAATAAAAAAAAAATGTGAATGTGTATATGGGAGTTCATCATTCTTTATTTACAGTCACTTTCGAGGTGAATAAAGGATTCTCTCTAATGGAATTAGAAGAATGTCCAGAAACTATTCTTTCAAATAGATGTCTTTGTAATAAWGCATGGATGGTATTTAGGTAGCTTTGCATCTCTTATGCAGGCAATGGTCACTGGTCACTGAGCTCACTAGCAAAAATTCTATGGATGCATTGGTCCTCGATTCTTCAGTCAGAAAATCTATTTAAACATCACCATTAACAGATTCACAATTGTTTTTGTTGTTGCTTATATTGCCTTCTTTAAACCCTCCTAAAAATAAGCTACAGTTTTTGACAACAGTTGCGTCCTCTCCTTCAGTGTCGAATTAAGCATGCAACTGTGTTGACAGTCATTGATCTACAAGTAATTTCACATACCGAACAACCCCAGGGAATATCAGTAGCCTGCCTAGTCAAACCGCGCACTGTGCCCAACGCGAAGTAGGTGGCCTGTACCAGTCAAAGGTTTGGACTCATTCAAGGGTTTTTCTTTATTTTCACTATTTTCTACATTGTAGAATAATAGTGAAGACATCAAAATGATGAAATAACACAGATGGAATCATGTAATAACCAAAAAAGTGTTCAACAGATCAAAATATATTATATATTTGAGATTCTTCAAAGTAGCCACACTTTGCACAAATTTAAAAAAAATCTGTTTTTACTTTCTCATTATGAGGTATTGTGTGTAGATTTATGAGGGGGAAAAACAATGTAATGAATTTTAGAATAAGGCTGTAACGTAACGAAATGTGGAAAAAGTCAAGCTGTCTGAATACTTCCCGAATGCACTGTGTATCTCGATTTTTTGTGTTTCTTTYGGGGGGGGGGAAGACAATTAAAATAGGTGTTTTCTTCATTAAAATGAAGAAATAAACAATGCCACTTTCTGTATCAATTAAGCCTATATGTGCAAAATAAACAAACGAACACCATCACTTGCCAGGCTGTCATTGAACATAATATTTTTTAAATATGAAAACATGCCTCATGTATCCCTGAAAATGTTCAAAATAAAACAAATACTAAATTTCTGTCAAACAAAATAATATTTTACTTTGCTCCTATAGGTTTCTGGAGGAACTCAAGCCTGTCTACCGACTCTGGCTTGAGGCATGCCCTACAACATGCCACCATCTGAAGGGGCACTTGTAGCAGGAATGCATAGGTACTTCTTTACAAGATCGCTCAGTCTTGGGAAGTTGGCCTTCTGAAGCCTCCACCACTCAAGCGAGTCCGTGTCTGGGTCTGTGTCAATTAGCTTGACAGCTCAGTTTTGATGGTGTCATCCTCTGACTGGGAGGCAGACGTTACGGTCTTCTTGAAGACGCTTGCAAGTATTTTCTTGCTCTTCTTAGCCACAGGTTCAGCTTCTAGGCGCACATGCAGAGCTGTGCCAGGCTAAGGTGTGCTCTTCTCAGCTTCGCAGAGACTGGAGCTCCAAAACAGCTCTTTGTTTGATGCCTTCAACCTTGTCATCTGCTATGCATTTTTTCCTGGACCGGGGATCCGGTTCTGCTTCTACACCKGCATTGCTTGCTGTTTAGGGTTTTAGGCTGGGTTTCTGTACAGCACTTTGTGGCATCTGCTGATGCAAGAAGGGCTTTATAAATACATTTGATTGATTGAATGAAGCCATATCCAGGTGGTCTTCTTTGGCAGGGTCATCGTACTTGTCATTTAGATACTCCAGTGTTGCGCTCTTGATTTGCTTTGTGAGACCGTTCTCACCCTCCTCTGGCTGCAGGAGGTGTTGAACAGATGCAGCACAAGCTTCCAGACAACACATCAGTGAATTCTTGTAGTGGGCTTTTGGCTTTGTTCACYGACTCCAAAACGTTGATATAATGCCAGCTGGGCATCAGGTGCCTGCTTTTCTTCTCTGTGCCCATGACCCGTGCTATGGCCTTCTCCTGCTCCAGGACTCGTTCAACCATCTTCTGTCTTGAACCCCACCTGGTACCAAAACCATATCTCTGCTATTTTTGAAGCTGAAGGAGAAGCTGATGACAACCTTTTTGCATACCCCGATGGCACGGTCAATCCGAGGGGCTTTCACACCATTCTCTGTAAAAAAAWAAATAATAATATTTAGAATGGCAACATTTTTAGTAATGTAACAAACACAGCATTCCTACACATCGTGATGTAACAGGTTTTGATAAGCCTTATTTCTATTTAACAAAAAACATATTGGCAAAAACTTTTCACCCTGTATAATACTACTACATTGTTTAGGAATGCATAGGCCTATATGATTACATATTTAATCTTTTTGATTGAAAAGATTTCAAATCAATTACATTTAGTCCATATTGTTGTTATTCTTTAAACATGCCTGTGGTTAATTTGCTATTGGATTGGTAGAATTACAACCAGCTACAAAGGTAAATTATTATTATTATAATAAAATAAATGTTTACAGCTGGTCTGAAGATTCATTTATTGAATGCATTTTCATTATCCAATGTCACACTTACCGATAGCGAGGTGAAGCCTGTGTTCAAAGCACTGCAGACGGGTCCACTTGTTCAAGCGCAATGCTTTTATCATGTACACCGTATGTCTTCTCTCAGCGTCCATGCCAGTGTGTCTTTGAGACCCTGGGCTATTTTTTCACCCGTATGGTCATCGGGGAAGTATGATGTCTAGAGGCATACATTTAGCAATGTCCATTCTCCATCTATATACTGGACTGTCAAGCTTAGATATGGCTCCAACGTTCTGGTCGACCATAGATCGGCTGTGGTGGAAAAGTACGACACATTACACCACTGTGAAAGAGTCACAGAGAAGCTGGCTAAAGTACTTAAGTAATAATTATTTAAAGTACTATTAAGTAGTATGTGTACTTTACTATTTATATATTTTTGACAACTTTTACTTCACTACACCCCCTCCCCAAAAAGTACTTTTCACTCCATACATTTTCCCTGACAATCAAAAGCAGGACAGGAAAATGGTCCAATTCACACACTTATCAAGAAAACATTCTGGTCACCCCTACTTACTAAACACACGTGCTTCATTTGTAAATTACTTTTACTCAAGTATGATAAATTGGGTACTTTATCCCCACCACTGCTCGTTCGCAGGTAGCGATGAATAACCGTGGCAATGCTTCTTCCGCAAAATACTTGCTGCCTGGTAGCTGATATTTGGGGTCAATTGTGTTTAGCAGCTTTTTGAAGCCAGGCTTTTCCACCGTATAGATGGGGACCATATATTTTGCTATATGATAAGTCACGTTAAGGCTGAGCCCTGTCTCATCTTGTCCAGAACAAGTAACAAAAAAAAATCGATCACCAATCAAACGATTACTCCAATCAGAATTGGATCAGAGAGACAAACATTGGAATAATATTCAAATCTATTTATCCATGTAGTCCTACGTGCATATTGGCTACAGTCTCATGTACAAACCGATGCTGGCATGAAGGCGCCAGAAAATGTAGTCAAACTTTAATGAGACTTTTAATTACATAAATATATTTGACAAATATAATGAAGGATAATTAACATGAGCGTCTAAAGGCTTGATTCTGTCGGTATACTCGAGACACAGTTAGTTCAGATCAAATGGTCACAAAACCGGAGGGTGAAGGAGAGTGCCTTTTGCTCACAACACATCAACCACTTTGAATCTGAGTGGAGGTGCTCAGCATTTTGAAACGTTATCTTCTACCACCTCAAACTGTTCTTGTCATATGGATYGACGTTTGAAAATTATGCGGCTATGGTATATTGTCTTTTACCAGACATTTTGGGAGTGGGACAACTGGAAGCATCAGCATCGTGTAGTTTCACATATCCGTCCCATTCCACTGAGTGTTTCCGTCTCAGGTGCTGGAAGAGGTTAGTTGTGCTGCCACAGCTGGTGGCAATTGTCTTGAGACACACTTTGCACAGGACATTGATTTGCTGAACATCTGACCTCAAACCCATACCACTTCCATATGACAGAACAAACATTGCTACCCTTGGGAATGATTTCATTCTCACGAGAGGCTGAGCTGGCTACCTCATTGTCCATTTTGATAGAATGTCCGCCGCTACACTTCACGGGCATGGTTACAACTTGGGAATGGGTGTCCAGGATTGTTATTTGTGGACAACTTTTTAGCATGTGATGTGACGCCGTTGGTTCATGGATCGGTTCAGTATGGGCTGACAGAGGGCGAGATGCCGCATTTGCCAAAGTTATAATGTAACCCCTCGTAAAAACAACAAAACCTAAATTCTTGTGATACAGCCATTTGGCATATCGCACAAAAACAAATTTGAATTAATCAAATTGATATATCGCCCAGCCATAGTTTCATGTGACAAGAGGAAAATATTAGTTCGAAATCAAGTCAGAAAGGGGGGAGATGCTTCAACTAGCATGGGTTATTAATATGAACTATATGAAWTATAAACATACGTTTCAAAATGCTGAGCACCTCCACTCAGATTCAAAGTGGTTGATGTGTTGTGAGCAAAAGGCACTCTCCTTCACCCTCCGGTTTTGTGACCATTTGATCTGAACTAACTGTGTCTCGAGTATACCGACAGAATCAAGCCTTTAGACGCTCATGTTAATTATCCTTCATTATATTTGTCAAATATATTTATGTAATTAAAAGTCTCATTAAAGTTTGACTACATTTTCTGGCGCCTTCATGCCAGCATCGGTTTGTACATGAGACTGTAGCCAATATACACGTAGGACTACATGGAAAAATAGATTTGAATATTATTCCAATGTTTGTCTCTCTGATCCAATTCTGATTGGAGTAATCGTTTGATTGGTGATCGATTTTTTTGTTACTTGTTCTGGACAAGATGAGACAGGGCTCAGCCTTAACGCCTGATGCRCTCTTGAAAAGTGTGTTTTACTGGAATAAAATTAAGCTACCGGAGGCAACTCTCATTTGGCTATAGACTACCTGCTGAACAGGGCTAACAATAGATTTCATTTTGATTCTTCAGGTTCACCGTCAGCAATAGTTTTGGTAGTTTTGCTTTAGGCTAAACAATCAGCGTATATGGTCATCTTGAGAAATAGATGGTAAAACTGATCATTTCATAACTGAGCACATCAATCACTTTGCGAAGCAAAACCAAGGGAAAAGAAGCCCACTAAAAACTTCCGAACGGTCAAAACCATTTGATTTTAAGATGAGGTGAAATTCAAAGTTGTGCCATATATACAGTATTCATTGGCTATGTCATAGCTAATTTGTAAACATATATTGATACATTACTAGCCCAAACACTTAATCTGCAAAAATGACAAGTTAATTACTGGGTGATGGTGATTTCAGAACGGACACACACACACACAAAAAAACATGCTACATTGCCACCGCCCGCCACCCCATGATGATAGTGGAGTGGTAGATGCCTAGTCTCCCTTATGGCTCAGATCAGGTGCCTACATCGTACATACACCATAGACACACACAATTTATACACGCACACTTCAGCTCAGACAGATCCAGCGCAGAGGCCAGCTCATGAGCTCCATCAGCAGCAGATTTTAATTTAGAATGGAAAATGAATGTGTTTACGCAACGATTGCATTGATTCATTCTCTAATCAAACCGAATCGTTTCAAACTAAAACGCATCGTTCCTGTATCGGAGCCCATGTATTTAGATATGTATCGAATGGTCTTTAAAGGGAAAGATTTGTATCCCGAGAATATTCCATTGGCAGTATACTTATGTGGGGCATTTGTTAGAATAATATCTCAAATAGTTCATTTTTCRGGGTGTTTAAAGTTGGGGCAAGTTGTTTTAGTTATCAGCCAAGTTATATTTGTACTGAGCTAAATCTCTCTCAGCCAATCTGATACTGGCATCAACCAATCCAGATTAAAAATCATCCAAAATTAATAATTCAGATTTAACATACCGTAGTCAGACAGTAATTCAGACAATTTGCTTAAAGCACAAGGAGAAGCGATACATTTCCACTAGTGTCAGTTGGACATTATTACCAAGGCCCACATTTAGAATTAACCATTATAATTGAGGAGGAAAAGAAGAATGGGAAAACTGGGAGAAGGATAAAGGTATGGTGGGGAAGGAGCAAGGGAGAAAAGTGGAGAAGGATAAAGGTATGGAGAGTGGAGGGAAAGAGGAAGGGAGAGGGTGGGGAAATCATTTCGTGCTCCATCTATGGCTCTGCTACAGAGATATCTAAATCTGTGTTCAGACTGCAAAATATGAGTTGCCTTATTCACTAGCCACACAGACTGTGCTATTAAAGACAGAGGTCTTTACCTCCCCGAGATTGTCCCAACAGGCATAGCAGCAGCAACCAGAGGGATGTTTTATGTAAATCTATCTATGTCATGTTATGCATCTAATACTAAGCAATTCATGGGAAATATATAAACCTATGGGAGTCAGAGTGTGTAGAAACCTTGATGAGTAGAATGGCGTGGCTGCGGCTAGAGCGCTGGTTGAGCTTGGTGGAGGCCGTGGTGCGGTTGAGGCTGGCAGGGATGAAGTGAGAGTGGAAGTCGGAGAAGGAGGAGAGGGGCGTTCGGGTCAGGCCCGGGATGAAGATGTTCCTGTCCTTGTCCTCTCGGATGGGCAGATCCTGAGCACTGGGAGACAACAGGTCCAGCACCTGGAACAGGGAAGGATCCAGGGACAGACCATGGGATGTAAAAACACTGCCAAAAAAAGTCTCAGTAAAATAAAACCAAATCATTGATTCGACATTAGTTTCCCTTTCTATTCTTTGTGTCCACCTCATTCTCAAAAATGCATTGGAGGAGAGGATCTAAGGCCCCTCCCTTCTGACTTTCTCCCCTGATGTGTTTTGAGGAGGCGAGGAATGACAAATTGATTAATGACATATTTGCAAACACATGAAAATACTCACAATGCATCACAATAAATACCAGCAACAATTATAACCAAACAAACCCGCTAGGCATATTACATAAAACATCAGACCACCCAGTCCTACCTTCTCGTTGTATATTTCCAAGTAGGACATGCCGATGCTGTAGTCCCAGCCTTCGTGCTCCCTCTCTTTGGCTTTCACCAGGTTGAAGACACCTCGGACCGCCCGTGGGATCACCCCTGGCTGTTCCTGACTGCCCAGCATAGTGTGGGTCTTCCCTAGGTGAGGAGATAGAGGAGCAGGCGGTTGGTGCTGGCTGGTGGATAATGGAGTTTTCGAGCATGCTTCCAGWTATAAAATATTGCTGCTAACCACTCGTTTAGCCATTACTGATAATGCAAATTAGAGCAGTGGTTTTCAGGCCGTGATCCGCAGCCGTACCGAATGCATAATTTTTTTCATATATATTTTTCCAATTTGTAATAAGATGCCTTTAATATGTTACGTTCACTGCTAAAACTGACTCGAAATTTGACCAGATTTTTTTGTTGCAACTTATGACTGATTTGGTGGTCCGTGTAATGGCTGGGAACCGTGGCATTAGAGTATACTCAAAGCTGCACATACGCACAGCGCTGATAAGCAGGTCTAGAAACATCAATGATATAAATATGATGGAAGAGCAAAAAAATGCAGTGGAAGGCCGTATAGGGCCAATCTTATGAGAGTGAAAGTACTGATGCTTAACCTAAAATCAGTCTGTGGCAGCAACTCATTGACAGTACCTTGTATCGCCCTCAAAGGAATACATAAAGGAGAGCCCTTTGACATACCAGCTCCTGTTGGGCCGTAGGCAAAGACGCTGGCGTTCTGTCCTTTCAGTAGGTGGGGCAGAATGGGCTTCACTGAAGAGAGGAACACCTCCTGTTGAGTTGTCTCCTCACCGTGGAAGACGTCAAACCTGAAACCCACCACAGAATTTTAAGGGACAGTCTGTTGCCTGTGGTATTTTGTGCCCCACACACTCGAAAGGAAACAAGTGATCCATCTGGTCCCCAAACACACTCTCTTCTATGTTCAACAACATCTGTTTTTTTTAAATCAACTATTAAAATAAACGGGCATGTGATGACTAAAGGTTGATATTGTATCAGGCAAAAAGCCACTGACTGGTATTGCAGAGTCTCTGTGGCGTTCCTCCAGTTGATTATCTCCAGGGTCTCCGTATCCAGTCTTCTTACGCAGGCCCCCTCGCCCTTCTGGTCCTGCATGTGCATGTAGGGCCGTAGGCGCACCGCAACCCGAACTCTGGCTGTCTGTTTGGTTCCTTTCACAACGTCCTCGGCCACGCGCTGGGCCGCCATGTCTATGAAACAAGAAATTACCTTTACTTAGYTAGAAAGTGATAATGAGAGTCTAATAAACACGGGTTAGCCAGCTAATGTTAGCTAGCAAACAAGCTTGAAACACATAGGGTGGCAGACCGCTGGCTATCTTTGTTGTTAGACGTCGTTAGCCAGTTCAGTTGTCGAGAATCTAAAGCGAATAAAACACTCAACCTTACCGATAGTTTTCTCCTGTTCTCTATAAAATGTGGTTTGTATAAAAAGTTCAAGATGTTTGCTAAAGTAAATGATGCCAGAATTTGTTGATTCAAAAAAAGACTCAAACGATCGTAAAATGGCCTTCCGCCCAATATTTTCAAACGATAAGGCAAAGGGGCCGTAACCAAACTGAGCCAATCGACACTCTTGGTCGTATGACCTATGACGTAAACTTCCTCCACCACTTCCTCATCCCAAAAWTGTAATTGTCAAAATCACGTAAATGTTGCAATTTCCAAGTAAGCAATATAATATACATTTGGTCGATTTGAATATTGTTACCTGAAATCATGAAGCTTGGAAATTAATAATTATTTTTGGGTGGATGGTTCCTTACGTCCCGCCCCCACTGTCTGTGTCTCGTTTCTCCAGAAAATGGCGCTGTGTTTACGTCTGTGTGTCTCCCATCTGCTTAGTTTTGAATGTTTAGACTTTTGATGCATTTATCAGTTACTAACTGGTAGGATACTTTGCGTTGTCTACCCGATCTATCTGCGAAAACAGACTGACAATTGGATTAAGGTAGCAAACGTAATATCTTGCAATAGTTTCTTACAGTGACAATTGCAATGCATGTTCCTGCTCACTAACATATAGTTAGTTAGCTGACTAAACTCCACTCAATGGTGAAGGAAGTTTATGATGAACTCCAGCAACGGAGTGAAGCAGAGACCAGGCTTTGTGGAATTCAGCCCCCCGACTACATCGATTCGCCCAAGGTCAATACTTTAAACGTGCTTAATTCTGAACGCTTAACTTATCTATATTTGTCCTCAGTGTAGTTGCATGGTTTTGTTTGTTTGCTGAAATTCATACTTTTTCAATAACTTGTTTGCTCATTGCTGTTGATCTAAGATGGCAACTCATCGCATGTGCCAGTTGAATCTCAACAAGGAAACCAGTCTGTGGTTGTATTTGATTAACGTTTATTGAAAAAGTATGGATTTCAGCAAACAAAGAAAGGCAGGCAACTACAGAGGATACACATAAGTACAAGGTACATGTTTCGTAATTCAATTATTTTGAAGTATTGACCTTAGGCAAATCGATTGTAGTCGGACTTGAATTCCACAAAGCCTGGTCTCTCCACTCCTTTGGTGGAGTTCATCAGAAACGTCTTCACCATGGAGTGGAGTTTAGTCAGCTAGCATACAGTTAACTTAGCTAGCTGACTTTAATAACATGTAATGTGTAGCTAGGCTAATAGTAGGCAAAACAAACATATTTTCACGATTTCACTATCATCCAAATCTATCAATCATATCATGTTTTTTGGCTCATTCAGTCGTTTTTACCTGCTTTAAGTAGAATTCTGTCCAAATGAATAATCMATATGTTGAAATACATTGATATGTTGAAGACCAAGACATAAAAAAATACTCTCTATACACATGTCAGATGTGTGTTCAGCTTACTTGTATTTTGCTAAATTAGTACATTTAAAACTGCTCACTCACTAATATTTGCCAAGCGGTCACTCCAGACTGAAATTGATGAGCTTGTTTTACTGTAATTAATAGTGTGCATGCAAATTAATCAACCACATCGATATTGTATTTGAAATCAATGGAACTTGGAAATTACCTGTGGCAACATGTCCCGTTTAAACTCTTCTAAGAGACAAACCTCAAACTTCGGTATACTACATGTATCAGTCGATATGTATTCAACCTCTTTGTTATGGTAAGCCTAAATACGTTCAGGAGTAAAAATATGCACAACAAGTCATGATAAGTTGCATGGACTCACTCTGTGTGCAATAGTGTTTCACATGATTTTTTAAATGGCTACCTCATGTCAGKAAGGTCCCTCAGTTGAGCAGGGAATTTGAAAAACAGATTCGACCACAAAGACCAGGGAGGTTTTCCAATGCCTCGCAAAGAAGAGCACCTATTGGTAGATGAGTGTAAAAAGATAAAAAGCTGAATATCCCTTTGAGCATGGTGAAGTTATTAATTACACTTTGGATTGGTGTATCAAAACACCCAGTCATTACAAAGATACAGGCGTCCTTCCTAACTCAGTTGCCAAAGAGGAAGGAAACCACTCAGGGATTTCACCATGAGGCCAACGGTGACTTTAAATTGTAATGACTGGGTGTTTTGATACACCAATCCAAAGTGTAATTAATAACTTCACCATGCTCAAAGGGGTATTCAGCTTTTCTTTTTTTTTCTTCTTTTTTTTACAGAGTTTAATGACTGTGATAGAACTGAGAATGGCTCAACAGCATTGTAGGTACTCCACAATACTAACCTAAATTATATTGTGAAAAGAAGGAAGCTTGTATAGAATAAAAATATTCCAAAACATGCATCCTGTTTGCAACTAGTAATCATAGCAAGTAATACTATCAAAAAATGTGGCAAAGCAATTCACTTTTTTGTCCTGAATACAAAGTGTTATGTTTGGGGCAAATACAACACATTACTGAGTACTGCTCTCCATATTTTCATGCATAGTGGTGGCTGCATCATGTTATGGGTGTGCTTGTAATCATTATGGGTGTTTAGGATATAAAAAAAAAAGCTAAGCACAGGCAAAATCCTAGAGGAAAACCTGGTTCAGTCTGCTTTCCACCAGACACTGGGAGATTCAAAACATTTTTTTAGCAGAACAATAACCTTAAACACAAGGCCAAATCTAAGCTGGAGTTTCTTACCAATAAGACAGTGAATGTTCCTGAGTGGCCGAGTTTGTTTTTACTTAAATCTACTTGAAAATCTATGGCAACCTGGAAATGGTTGTCTCGCAATGATCAACAATCAACTTGACCGAGCTTGAAGAATTTTGAAAAAAAGAATGGGCAAATGTTGCACAATCCAGGTGTGGAGACTTACCCAGAAAGACTCACAGCTGTAATCGCTGCCAAAGATGCCTTTTTTGTTGTTGAAATAARTCAAGGGGTATGAATACCTTCTGAAGGCACTGTATTTCTTATTACCTTAGCCATGGAGACAGTTTAAAAGTGTTCATAAACAGAATTTAACCAGGGAATGTAGACTAGAGCTTCCATAGGGACTGTGGAGCAGGCCAATCATTCAGCGTCCATGTAATAGCCAGGCAATTTTTTTTACTCGAAATTTCTCCATAAGCTGTGTTGAAAGACACTTTCTCAACATAGATCATGTTTTTTTTATATGCATGTCTTCTGTCCTAGGAGTGGGTTTGTAGCAAACATTACAGTTACTGGTGCTAACATGTAACTCAACTCAAACTCTCCCTAGCATAGTAGCAACATCAAGATAATGCAGGCTGCAGAGGCTACTACAGACTCCTCACTGAGAGAGGGAATAGAGGTGCTCGGAGTGGGGGACACTGAGAAAACCACTGGTCGGGAAGAGGAAGGTGACGAAGACGGGACAGATGTGGCAGCTGCAAAAGCAGAGGAGACCAAATCAGAGGATGCAAAAGGTAGGCCCCTCTGGGGTAATGCTAACTACACATTCCCAACGTTATGGGAAGAAAGAAGCCTCTACCTAGCTAGCTGCTTTAAGTCCTAAGTGTCCTCAATGGGCTTTATTTTCAGCTAGCGTTAAGCCAGCGCAATTGTGAAACGCACGCTTGTTTGCAATTTCGACCTGTTAAAGCCTGCGTTCTTCTATATTCAAACCCTAGCACCAGGATTGGTAATTTACCTGTCTTATATGAGCTCGCTTGCGCTGAGGTGGGAGGGGTGTCAATATCTGAGGTGTGTCCTTAAAAAGGTGCGCCAAAGTGCCATTTTCAGTATGGGCTGGTGTGGCTATTTAAGACTAACCGAAAGCTGGTCTTAGCAGTAACAAGGTTTGTTATGACAGGATTTTGACAACGAAAGTCCAGCCTATCCAGCCGTGGTGCACAGTGGCCATATGCACATGGAACAAGAGAGGTGTGCTTTTTGTGGCCGTAAACCTCGTATTTAGAAACATWTTWTTTTTTTTATAGCCTCCCCTCCTCTCAATGAAGGCAGTTTATTTTGTCATGCCCAATGCATTCGCCAGGTAGTCAAGATTATCGCTGAAAGGTTTGGCTCGTGAGACCGCTTTGAAATAAATCTTAATCACCAAAGCTTTATTGAAAGATTAATTGTGGTAGCAGCAAAACAGTGAGCGGACATCCCCTTTTTATCTATGTAGACTATTACATTATTTTAGCCAGCTCCTTTTATTATTTTGGATGTGCATAAAAACCCATCGGTAGGCTATATGCCCATCATGGAACGAGAGTTGAGATAATCCGGTGACACTCCTATTTAGAAACATTTAAGTTATTTTCCTGTAACAATTGCTTGTTTTCTGTTTTAGTTCGATTTTTTTTTTTAAGCCCTTAGTAGGCTATCCTCCTGAACTATAACGAAAGCTGGTTCAACAGCAATGTGTCTGGTGTCTTTCTTATCCTGGCCATGCATTAGCCAAGTAGTCTATCCATAAAAGGTTTTTAAATGGTCTACACGTGAGGCTTTTGCCAACATGCTTTTGCATTATTCACAATTGACATAGGCCTACCTGCAATGCATACTCCATTTAGCTTGAATTCCTCCCCATTTCCAAAGAGCGCCTCTTGTCCGGCTACCAAAGACGCACTCCTCCAAACGTAGGCTGTTAACATTTTTCAGTCCATTAACGCCACATGAATGGCAGGCCTAGGATATATCTTGCTTATTGAGAATGTGCCTCACACATACAATACCATTTACGGGAGCCTAGTATTTTTTTATTTGAGAAGTGCGATGCGTGAAGGCCTATACTCGTTAAAAGCCAGTTGCAATGTTGACTGTCAACACTCCAAACATATTGAGCAAACACCAGATTTTTTTTGTAACTGTTGCCTATGCTATTTAATCCCTTACACTCGTGGGAATTGACCTATATAGATAAAACTAAATTGAGATCTTTCTTTCAGAAGAAATATAGAAATGCATAACCATGGTAGCAATTAAAAGGTAACAGTTTGGAGATTATGGGACAGTTATTAGACTAAATGTGAGGACACAACAGTTCACCTGACAGAAGACTGAATCCGAACATTACACTATTGATTTTATGTGCATTCTACATTTACTGTACTTTTCACCTCGTTTTTGTTGATAACAAAATCTGAAAATACTCTATATACATTCAGTAGCATAACGAGCCAATGTGGAGTAGGTGCAACAAGGTTTTGAGTGTGTACAGTTGAGTCATTTGAATGCACTTTTATGAATCAAAGAAGAGTCTTAAACTATAAGGTACTTTTTTTCAGCTCTCCTAGCTGTGCGGTTGAGGAAGTATAGAAAGCACACTTGTAGATGTTTTGTTTGGAACACAACCCTCCATCTCCGCCTTCACACAATGTACTGTTGTTGTTTACGCAATCCAAAAACTGTCCATTATCTGGGTCAGGTGGGTGTAATTTGAAAGCTTGTTCTATTGCCAACACGACTAGCTAAATTATAAAATATGATATTACAGTGTTAGGCTTTCACTAGGTAATTCAGAGAAGCAGATTGTAGTTTTGGTGAGAGGAGAATGGAGTCATGAGTGCATTCAGTTACATGTTCCACGGCAAATCTTCTTCACAATACAACAAATATAACCTAATTATGTTCAGGACAACCCAGGATATAGTGCCATGACATCTTGTAACTGTACATCAAAACATAGTGATCATAAACGTTGACACTGTATATTACATTCGTTTTATCATTATGGAAATGTGAAGTGCACATTTAGACTCACGGATGTTTGGCTTGCATGTATGACATCAAAGCGGTATTTATTATAATCCTCAACGTCTCATCCTTCAAAATACATAGAGTCCTCGCAATTTACAGCATTTCCCTCACTCAGACAACAAAAACATTTGTTAAAGTTGCACATTTAGCGGGAGGGAGGGGGCAACCTCTCGTCTGGCGCGGTGCTTAAGTTCAGAACGGCTGTCAGTCAAAACCAATACAGAGCTGTGAAGCGGAGAACCTGTACAGCCACTGCGTTCCAATTTAGGCGCTTATCAGTGTCCAAATCTGCCATTTTCAAGCCGTATACTGGTATGAATGTAAAGGGCTACTAATCGGTAGTGTCAATCCACAATGAACTAGGAGGAGAATATTCCGTGCCCTCAGCCGAATTGGAGTTGATGACCGTCAATAACCTACAGAACGTATTGACGCAAAGACCGTCAATAACCTAAAGAACTTCAGACAAACGCATGCAGTATTAAGCCATGGAACGCCAGGCTTGGCCAGTGAGTGGCCAAGCCCTCGTCACAACTACAACTTGTTTATTTACCAAAACCCACAGCATTTCGCGCCACTGCCAGCAATTGCGCTTATAATAATTGCTTGTGAAAATAGCGAAGATATTTCTGGCTCACCCCCGGACCCCACTCCCGAGTGGCGCAGCGGTCTAAGGCTATGCATTTCAAGGTTAGAGGTATCACTACAGACCCTGGTTCGATCCCGGGCTGTATCACAACCGGCCCGTGATCGGGAGTCCCGTAGGGCGGCGCACAATTGGCCCAGTGTCGTCCAGGTTAGGGGAGGGTTTGGCCGGGGTTTGAGGATTTGAGGTCATTGAGGATTTTCTTAAATGGCCACAGATGCTAAAATCTAAGATCATTAACCCTTTGAAAATAATTTACTCAAGTGACATGATTAATAATTTTGCTCACAATGTAATTTCCCTTCATTTAAATTGAGTAACACCTATGACACTTTGTATTTAGACACACCAAATTATCAATGCAATCCTCAAATTTGACATACAGTGGCAAGAAAAAGTATGTGAAGCCTTTGGAAATACCTGGATTTCTGCATAAATTGGTCATCTAATTTGATCTGAACTTCATCTAGGTCACAACAATAGACAAACAATTATACGTTTTCATATCTTTTATTGAACACAACGTGTAAACATTCACAGTGCAGGGTGGGAAAAGTATGTGAACCCTTGGATTTAATAACTGGTTGACCCTCCTTTGTCAGCAATAACCCCAACCAAACATTTTCCTCTTTACAAAACTGTTTCAGTTTAGCAATATTCTTGGTATGTCTGGTGTGAACTGCTCTCTTGAGGTCATGCCACAGCATCTCAATCGGGTTGAGGTCAGAACTCTGACTGGCCCACTCCAGAACGTGTATTTTCTTCTGTTGAAGCCATTCTGTTGTTGATTTACTTCTTTGTTTTGGGTAGTTGTTCTGTTGCATCACCCAACTTCTGTTGAGCTTCAATTGGCAGACAGATAGCCTTACATTCTCCTGCAAAATGTCTTGATAAACATGGGAATTCATTTTATCGTCGATGATAGCAAGTTGTCCAAGGCCTTAGGTGGCAAAGCAGCCCAAACCATGATGTTCCCTCCACCATACTTTACAGTTGGGATGAGGTTTTGATGTTGCTGTGCCTTTTTTTTTCTCCACACATAGTGTTGTGTGTTCCTTCCAAACAACTCAACTGTAGTTTCATTTGTCCACAGAATATTTTTCCAGTAGCGCTGTGGAACATCCAGATGCACTTTTGCAAACTTCAGACGTGTAGCAATGTTTTTTTTGGACAGCACTGGCTTCTTCCGTCGTGTGTCCTTCCATGATCACCATTCTTGTTTTATGTATCATAGACTCATCAACAGAGATGTTAGCATGTTCCAGAGATTTCTGTAAGTCTTTAGCTGACACTAGGATTCTTCTTAACCTCCTTGAGCATTCTGCGCTGTGCTCTTGCAGTCATCTTTGCAGGACGGCCACTCCTTGGGAGAGTAGCAACCGTTCTGAACTTTCTCCATTTATAGATAATTTGTCTTACCGTGGACTGATGAACATCAAGGCTTTTAAAGATACTTTTGTAACCCTTTCCAGCTTTATGCAAGTCAACAATTCTTAATCTTCAGTGTTTTGAGATCTCTTTTGTTCGAGGCATGGTTCATATCAGGCAATGCTTCTTGTGAATTGCAAACTCAAATTTTGTGAGTGTTTTTTTTAATAGGGCAAGGCAGCTCTAACCAACATCTCTGATCTCGTCTCATTGATCGGACTCCAGGCTAGCTGACTCCTGACTCCAATCAGCTTTTGGAGAAGTCATTAGCCTAGGGGTTCACATAATTTCCCCCAACCTACACTGTGAATGTGTCAGAGGAAGGCCCTAAAAATTGTCAGACTCCAGCGACCCTAGTCATAGACTGTTCTCTCTGCTACCACATGGCAAGCGGTACCGGAGCGCCAAGTCTAGGTCCAAGAGGCTTCTAAACAGCTTCTACCCCCAAGCCATAAGACTCCTGAACATCTAGTCAAATAGCTACCCAGACTATTTGCATTGCCCACACCACTGCAGTTCTCTGTTGTCATCTATGCATAGTCACTTTAATTAACTCTTCCTACAAGTACATACTACCTCAACTAACCGATGCCCCTGCTCATTGACTCTGTACCGGCATATATTGTTATTTTTYACTGCTGCTCTTTAATTTCTTGTTACTTTTATTCTTATCCGTATTTTTTGAAACTGCACTGTTGGTTAGGGGCTCGTAAGTAAGCAGAGGGTGGCACACAATTGGCCCAGCATCGTCCGGGTTTGGCCGGGGTAGGCCGTCATTGTAAATAAGAGTTTGTTCTTAATTAACTGACTTGCCTAGTTAAATGAAGGTTACACACACTGACCAAAAAGTTATTTTGTTTGCATTTACGTATGTCTCCATTACCAGTAAAACATAATGAAAACCTATTCCTTTCACTTACTGACTTGCTGTGCTGTTTCATTGTTCATTTGTTTAGTCGTTTATTGTGCMTAATCCTTATTGTGGCTAGCTTCACAACACACAACCCCGGTCCATTTCACTAGCCAAATGAAGCTAGCTGGCTGCTTTGTAACGTTAGCTTTGGACAACAAGGTTAAGTAGCTGGCTAGCTATTTATTTTCATGAACTGTTCAATTGAACAACAAGTGGCAACCTAGCTAATACTTACTCAGAAGGATTCCTAAATCATTGGTAAGAATAAATTAAAATGACTGCAGTTTCTACTTGTCATTGTTTTCAAGCTGGTTGTATTGGTGCTAGCTAGGTACCAAGCTAAAGCTAGCTACCCCAGAAGTTGCGGTCGAACAAATTATGGTTTATTACCAACGCGGTTTTGTAAACACATCGTTCGTGGCCGGTGTTTGTATGTTTGCTGACTTTTTTTGCACAGCTTTGACAGTGCTACTGCATCTTTTTTGACACGCAAAGACCCAAACGGCGTTCCATAGTATGTATGTCGTGAAGCTAATAGCAGTGATGCTATTACTGTGTAACTCCGGTAGGGCAACATCTGAAATATAACGCACTTGGTAGTGTGTACCGGTGCTCGACCAGTCGGCGAAAGCCAACCCACGACAGAACGGTTGATTGTCAAGGGCAATGAATTCCATTATCTTGGCTTTAATGGATTTCGCCTTTGAGTTGTCTCGCTGAAAATATGTTACTCTTTCAAATGACTGCTTGACTGCTCGATCCACACAGCAGACATTGTGGGCTAGTTTAGGAATGCTGTGTTGCGCACATTTTTACCTGGATTCATTACATCATGTACCTTCGTTATATAGATATGCACGTCAGCTTTGACATCGGTTTTGCACATCGGGCGTTAAACTAGGCATCGGCCGATAGCGATGTTGACATTTTTGCTCATATCTTCCGATTCCGATATGTTCACCGATATATCGTGCATCCCTACTATGTATAGCTTCGTAAGACTAAAATGACCAACCACCCAGCTTTGGAGTAGTTGGAAGTCTGTTTTTGAGAGGAGCTGGCTACTGTGGGAGACCAAACTACACGCTGAGACAGAAATTAGTTCGTCTGACTGAGAAAAACAACCTAAATCTCGCAGTATCCCTTTAAGCCATATCAGTGTCTGGAATAATATTCACCATTCTTTCTACCATGAGTCATTTATAAGTCATTATTWAAAAAAATATATATATCTTGACAATACCCGCACATTGTCAAATGCTCATTTGCAATCGATGATTAAAAACGTACTCATCAATTATTGCGGTCACGTTTTCAGGATCTGATCTTTTTTTCTCCCCATCTTATCCCCTTATAGCTTTTGCCACCCAGAATTGTTCAAATTAAAAAAGTTCAACGTGCCAAATAATTATCTAAAGTCATGATGACACAGCCCGATATTTAAATTTGAGTTAGGTCTGAAGATGACTCTGGCTTAGCTGTACAATGCTACAAATATTACATACCTATAACGATTGTCCCATAGGATTAGAATGAGTAAAACGGACATTCCCATCCAAAACAGTGTTGGTTTGTGTGAACAGCAAGTAGACCCTTTTTCACATACGATCTATCTCTGGCCCAACACCCATTATCCTTATACAGTGCATTTAGATAGTATTCATACCCAAGAAGACTCGAAGGCTATAATTGCTGCCAAAGGTGCTTCAACAAAGTTCTGAGTAAAGGGTCTGAATACTTATGTAAATGTTTATTTTTAATACATTTGCAAAACATTAATAATAACCAGTTTTTGCTTTGTCATTATGGGGTATTGTGTGTTCGATGGGGTTGAGGTCAGGGCTCTGTTACAGGCCAGTCAAGATCTTCCACACCGATCTCGATAAACCATTTCTGTATGGACCTCGCTTTGTGCATGGGGGCATTATCATGCTGAAACAGGAAAGGGCCTTCCCAAACTGTTGCCACACAGTTGGAAGCACAGAATCGTCTAGAATGTCGTTGTATGCTGTAGCGGTAAGATTTCCCTTCACTAGAACTATGGGGCTTAGCCCGAACCAAGATAAACAGCCCCAGACCATTATTCCTCCTCCCCTAAACTTTACAGTTTGCAAGGTGCATTCGGGCAGGTATCGTTCTCCTGGCTTCAGCCAAACCCAGATTTGTTCGTCGGACTGGCAGATGGTAAAGTGTAATTCATCACGCCAGAGAACACGTTTACACTTCTCCAGAGTCCAATGGCGGCAAGCTTTACATCACTCGAGCCAACGCTTGGCATTGCGCATGGTGATTTTAGGCTTGTGTGTGGCCGCGCGACCATGGAAACCCATTTCATGAAGTTCACGACAAACAGTTATTGTGCTGCCGTTGCTTCGAGGCATATTGGAACTCGGTAGTGAGTGTTGCAACCGAGGACAGACGATTTTGCGCACTTCAGCTCTCGGCGGTACCATTCTGTGAGCTTGTGTGGCCTACCACTTCGCGGCTGAGCTGTTGTTGCTCCAAGATGTTTTCACTTCACAATAACAGCACTTAAAGTGGACCAGGACAGCTCTAGCAGGGCAGAAATTTGACGAACTGACGTGTTGGAAAGGTTGCATTCTATGACGGTGCCACGTTGAAAGTCACTGAGCTCTTCAGTATGGGCCATTCTACTGCCAATGTTTGTCTATGGAGATTTACATGGCGGTGTGCTCGATTTTATTCACCTGTCAGCAACAGGTGTGGCTGAAATAGCCGAATCTGATAATTTGAAGGGGTGTCCACATACTTTTGGTGATGTAGTGTAGCTCAGGCAGTAGGAAGCTCTCTCATCCATTTATATGCAGAGGATACAGTCTTATACTCAGCTGGCACCTCCCTGGATTCTGCGTTAAACGCTCTGCAACAAAGCTTTCTCTGCCCTTGACCTTTGTTTTGGAGGTGTTCAGAACAAGGTTATGTGGATCATTAAGAAGAATGCTCCAAAACCCCCCCCAACCGGTGTGATTACTACCTCGGAGGGTTTAGAGCTTGAGGTAGTCACTTCATACAAGTACTTGGGAGTATGGCTATATGGTACACTGTCCTTCTCTCAGCACATATCCAAGCTGCAGACTAAGGTGAAATCTAGACTTGCTTTCCTCTATTGTAATCACTCTTTCACCCCAGCTGCCTAACTAACCCTGATTCAGATGACCATCCATAGATTGGCAAGTAAGGGTGCTCTTAAGCAGCTTGATGTTCTTTATCATTTGGCCATTCAGATTTGCCAACAATGCTCCTTATTGGACACATCACTGTACTCTATACTCCTCTGTAAACTGTCCATCTCTGTATACCCGGCGTGAGACCCACTGGTTGATGCTTATTTATGAAATCCTTTTAGGCCTCACTCCCCCCTATCTGAGATATCTACTGCAACCCTCATCCTCCACATACAACACCCGTTTTGCCAGTCACATTCTGTTAAAGGTCCCCAAAGCTCACACATCCCTGGGTCGCTCCTCTTTTCAGTTCGCTGCAGCTAGCGACTGGAACGAGCTGCAACAAACACTCAAACTGGACAGTTTTATCTCCATCTCTTCATTCAAAGACTCAATCATGGACACTCTTATTGACACTTGTGGCTGCTTTACGTGATGTATTGTCGCGCTTACTTTTTTGCCTTTCGTACCATGTTTGTGCTGCTACCGTGTTGTTGCCATGTTGTTGTCTTAGGTCTCTCTTGTCGTGATGTTTTTTTCCTACATTTTTATTTTAAATCCCCCGTCTCAGCAGGAGGCCTTTTGCTGTAAATAAGAATTTGTTCTTAATTGACTTGCCTAGTTAAATAAAGTTGAAATAAAAAATATTCGCACTCAGGCCAGGAGCTAGTACTTGATACACAGCCTTTGGCCAAGATAACTGCTGACAAATGCTTCTTGTAGCCGTCAATGAGCTTGCTGCACTTGTCTACTGGCAATTTGTCCCACTCTTCAGCTGTGTTTGAGGGGTGCTTAATTAACTTCTTAGGGATGAGACGGGCTGAAATCCCGTTAACGGGATCGATTTGCCAACAGCCAGTGAAAGTGCAGGGCGCCAAATTCAAACAGAAATCTCATAATTAAATTTCCTCAAACATACACGTATTTTACACCATTTTAAAGAAACTTGTTAATCCCACCACAGTGTCCGATTTCAAAAAGGCTTTACGACGAAAGCATACCATGCGATTATGTTAGGTCAGCACCTAGTCGCAGAAAAAGCAATTTTTCCAGCCAAAGAGAGGAGTCACAAAAAGCAGAAAGAGATCAAATTAATCACTAACCTTTGATCTTCATCAGATGACACTCATAGGACTTCATGTTACACAATACATGTATATTTTGTTCGATAAAGTTCATATTTGTATCCAAAAATCTCAGTTTACATTGGCACATTATGTTCAGTAATGTCTTGCTTCCAAAACATCCGGTGATTTTGCAGAGAGCCACATCAATTTAAAGAAATACTCATCATAAATGTGGATGAAAATACAAGTGTTATACATGGAATTAAAGATATACTTCTCCTTAATGCAACCGCTGTGTCAGATTTCAAAAAAGCTTTACGGAAAAAGCCTGAAACAAGGTTCTAAAGACTTGACATCTAGTGGAAGCCTTAGGAAGTGCAATCGGACCAAATTTACACTATCTTGGATAGGCAAAGACAAACCTACAAACCTCAGGTTTGATTTTTTTTCTCAGGTTTTTGCCTGCCATATGAGTTCTGTTATACTCAGACATCATTCAAACAGTTTTAGAAACTTCAGAGTGTTTTCTATCCAAATCTACTAAGGTCGCAAAGAAACCCCACTGCATTATCGAATAGAGGTCGCTGTTTCCTGAAGTCCACGATCATCTCCTTTGTTTTGTTGACGTTGAGTGAGGTTATTTTCCTGACACCACACTCCGAGGGCCCTCACCTTCTCCCTGTAGGCTGTCTCGTCATTGTTGGTAATCAAGCCTACCACTGTAGTGTCGTCTGCAAACTTGATGATTTGAGTTGGAGGCTTGCATGGCCACGCAGTCGTGGGTGAACAGGGAGTACAGGAGAGGGCTGAGAAGACACCCTTGTGGGGCCCCAGTGTTGAGGATCAGTGGGGTGGAGATGTTGTTTCCTACCTTCACCACCTGGGGGCGGCCCGTCAAAGTCCAGGATCCAGTTGCACAGGGTAGGGTCGAGACCCAGGGTCTCAAGCTTGATGAGTTTGGAGGGTACTATGGTGTTGAATGCTGAGCTTTAGACAATGAACAGCATTATTACATAGGTATTCCTCGTCGAGATGTGATAGGGCAGTGTGATGGCGATTGCATCGTCTGTAGACCTATTGGGGTGGTAAGCAAATTGGACTGTGTCTAGGGTATCTATTAGGGTGGAGGTGATATGATCCTTGAAGCACTTGAAGATGACAGAAGTGAGTCATGTCAGTTACCTTAGCTATCTTGGGAACAGGAACAATGGTGGCCATCTTGAAGCATATGGGGACAGCAGACTGGGATAGGGATTGATTGAATATGTCCGTAAACACACCAGCCAGCTGGTCTGCGCATGATTTGAGGACGTGGCTAGGGATGTCGTCTGGGCCGGCAGCCTTGCGAGGGTTAACACATGTAAATGTTTTACTCATGTCGGCCACGGAGAAGGAGATCCCACAGTCTTTGTTAGCGGGCCGTGTCGGTGGCACTGTATTGTCCTCAAAGCGCGCAAAGAAGTTGTTTAATTTGTCTGGGAGCAAGACGTTGATGTCCGCGATGAGGCTGGTTTTCTTTTTGTAATCCGTGGTTGACTGTAGACCCTGCCACATACGTCTCGTGTTTGAGCCGTTGAATTGCGACTCTACTTTGACTCTATACTGATGCTTTGCTTGTTTAATTGCCTTGCGGAGGGAATAACTACACTGTTTGTATTCGGTCATGTTTCCAGTCGCCTTGCCATGATTAAATGCTGTGCGGGTAAACAAGAAATATCATAGTCAACAAAGCATGCAGGAGTCATGAGGCAGATAGCAAAATGCACAAGAAAAAATATATAATGACCTGGGGGTAGCCATTGTAAGTTCAGAGTCACCTGCCCCAACAGTGCAAGTGTGCTGGAGGCGAGCGAAAGCTTGTGAGAGAGGGGGGAGTGTGGTGGTAGTACCTGTGCCAGACTGGGAGACAAGCCAGGGCAGACCGTTATCAGATCGGCAGGTGGAATCCAAACAGCAGTGCAGCAGGCAACGGGAGTCGGTGTCATACCCACTTTGGAGAAGCTTTTACTTCTTTTGGCTGATTTCTTGTAGAAAATGCCAGTGGATGGTCTTTGAACAGCAGGGGGAAGCTTCAAGGCCTCTGGATTTGGGTGGGGTAACCTGCCATTTGTTGGGCTCAAAGGCCTCGACACCTCAGTACTAATTGAAGTTGTATCTGGTCTGTCTCAGTTCCAGGTTGGATGGTGTCCTTGGTAGTGTTAATCCTTCCAGGTAATTTTGTCCAACATTAGGTTGTAGGTTTCGAGTTTTGATCTGGAGTGAAGGTTATGCTATGGAGAGTAGCATCCTGTATATGTCCCTGCCGAAAAATTCAAGTTTCTTACTCCAAATCTATCTTTTTGCAAGAAACATGTTGAAAAATGTGAGAGCTCACTGTGTCTCTCTCTCTCTCTTTTTCTATTCATATAAGGCAATCAGTCAATTGAAATAAATTAATTTGGCTCTAAATCTATGAATTTCACATGACTGGGAATACAGATATGCATCTGTTGATCACAGATACCTTAAGGTAGGGGTGTGGATCAGAAAACCAGTCAGTATCTGGTTTGACCACCATTTGCCTCATGCAGCGCAACACATCTCCTTCGCAAAGAGTTGATCAGGCTGTTGATTGTGGCCTGTTGAAAGTTGTCCCACTCCTCTTCAATGGCTTTTCGAAGTTGCTGGATATTGGCGGGAACTGGAACACGCTGTCGTACACGTAGATCCAGAGCATCCCAAACATGCGCAAATGGTTGACATGTCTGATTATGCAGGCCATGGAAGAACTGGGACATTTTCCGCTGCTAGGAATTGTGTACAGACTTGCGACATGAGGCTGTGCATTATCATGCTGCAACATGAGGTAATGGCGGCAGATGAATGGCACGACAGTGGGCCTCAGGATCTCGTCACGGTATCTCTGTGCATTCAAATTGTCATCGATAAAATGCAATTGGGTTCGTTGTCCGTAGCTTACGCCTGCCCATACCATAACCCCACCACCACCATGGGGCTCACCCACACGTCTGCCATCTGCCTGGTAAAGTTGAAACTGTGATTCATCTGTGAGGTGCACACTTCTCCAGTGTGCCAGTGGCCATCAAAAGGTGAGCATTTGCCCATTGAAGTTGGTTACGACGCTGAACTGCTGTTAGGTCAAGACCCTGGTGAGGACGACGAGCATGCAGATGAGCTTCCCTGAGACGGTCTCCGACAGTCTGTGCAGAACTTCTTTGGTTGTGCAAACCCACAGATCATCAGCTGTCCGAGTGGCTGGTCTCAGACGATTCCCCAGGTGAAGAAGCTGGATTTGGAGGTCCTGGACTGGCGTGGTTACATGTGGTCTGCGGTTGTGAGGCCGTTTGGACGTACTACCAAGTTCTCTAAAACGACGGCTACGGTAGAGAAATTAACATAAAATTCAACAGCTCTGGTGGACATAACTGCAGCCATCATACCAATTGCATACTCTCTCAACCTGAGACATCTCTGGCATTGTGTTGTGACAAAACTGCACATTATAGAATKACATTTTGTCCCCAGCACAAGGTGCACATGTGTAATGATCATGCTGTTTAATCAGCTTCTTGATATGCCACACCTGTCAGGTGGATAGATTATCTTGGTAAAGGAGAAGTGCTCACTAACAGGGATGTTGAGGCTCCCGAGTGGCGCGGCGGTCTAAGGCACTGCATCTCAATGCTAGAGGTGTCACCACAGACTCGATTCCAGGCTGTATCACAACCGGCCTTGATTGGGAGTCCCATAGGGCAGCGCACAATTGGCCCAGCATCGTCTGGGTTAGGGTTTGGCTGGGGTAGGCCGTCATTGTAAATAAGAATTTGCTCTTAACTGACTTGCTTAGTGAAATAAAAGGTTACATAGAATTACAGAGAAGCTTTTTGTGGGTACGGAACATTTTGCGTTTTCTATTTAGGGCCTATGCAACCATACGAATTATGGATTAATAGTAATTAACTTATAATTTACACATCTGTCTTTACTGTTCCCTTGCCAAATTCACGCATCGCCACTGGCCTCTCGCCCACCCCACCGAATACCCGATTCGAAAAATAACGACAGATTGCGGCTGGATGATATTTCACAAAAGTGGGAAAGGTGTCAAACAAGACATGCTCGTATTTAGTTTTTCCGTCAACATTTTTGGGATTTAAAAAAAGGGCCTATTATTTATAGTTATTTCATTTATACTTATACTTGGGATATTGTTTTGTAACAGGAAAGGTAAAAAGAATAGCTGGAGGGCGTCCTTGGATGAGTTTTTCATGGTTGCAAATACCACCGCAATTCAAGAATGACACACTAACTTACTAACACACATGCATGCTTCTGTCCGATTCATCTGTTTTTTCCAGATGGAGACAAAGGTGGAGATGCGATGGAAGGAGAGGGGCAGAAGGGGGAGATGGAAGCAGACAGCAAGATGGAGGGAGGCGATCGAAAGCAGGTGGAGTGGGAAATCGCCTACAGCGATGACGAAATCGAGGACCCCAAAAACTGGATGCCCCCTCCTGACGAAATCAAAAGACTGTATGAGCTCCTTTCAAAAGGGGAGAAGCTGGAACTGAACTTTGTGCCCCTTCCTCGAAGACCGCCTACACCTGAGAGGACCCCCTCTCCCGAGAGGGATGATGAGGACGAGGCGGCAAAAGAGAGGGAGAGGGAGGATAGAGAGCGCAAGTGAGTTGTGTATTCATTTATATCTAAGGTTGGTTATGTTTCCTTCAAGCTCTGGTCCAAGAGGACTACGGTAAGCAGAGTTGTGTTCATTGTGGTACGCAATGGAAAAGCAAAATTAGCGTTTCTTATTGAACAAGTCTAGGGGCTCTATTTTCAAACACAATTTAGTTTGCAATTGCGTCATGTAAAAACTGGCGCACTGGCACTTTATTAAAATATCACGAGCAGCAAAACAGTCAAGACATTCCCCTTTTTTATTTATATTGGACATTATTTTTGTCCAGCTTCTGTGAAAAGTTTGGATGCCCAGTGCATGAAAGGTGTTAGCGACTAGGGAAGCGTGTTTAGGAACAAATTATTTAACGACTTATTGTTTTTCGTTGATCATTTTGTTAAAAAAAATGCATCTTCCACTTTCTTTTGTTGAATCTCGGGAATTACAATCACTGTCCAAGGTTCTGAATCTGCTTGTAAGATATTTGTTTTTTTAACCTTTCACGTTGCAAAGTAACTACTGGCCATTTCAATGGCGATGGTAGGCTATTGCTACAATGCCTTCAGAAAGTATTCACACCTTTTTACTTTTCAGATTTTGTTGTGTTACAACCTGAATTTGAAATGGGATAAAATGTATTACACACAATACCCCATAATGTCAAAGTTGAATTATGTTCTTCCAAAATGTTCCCAATTAATTACAAATGATAAGCTGAATTGTCTTGAGTCAATAAGTATTCAACCCCTTTTATGGCAAGCCTAAATAAGTTCAGGCGTAAAAATGTGCTTAACAAGTCACATAATTAGTTGCATGGACTCACTGTGTGCGATTTAATAGGTTTTAACATGATTTTTGAATGACTACCCTAGTCGAGCAGTGAATTTCAAAAACAGATTCAACCAAAGCAGACACTAAATATCCCTTTGAGCGTGGTGAAGTTATTATTAATTACACTTTGGATGGTGTATCAATACACCCAGTCACTACAAAGATACAGGCATCCTTCCTAACTTAGTTGCCGTAGAATAAAGAAACCACTCAGGGATTTCACCATGAGGCCAATGGTGACTTTAAAACAGGAGTTTAATGGCTGTGATGGGAAAAACTGAGGATGGATCAACAACAGGTGCAGTTACTCCACAATAGTAACCTTATTGACAGTGAAAACAAGGAAACCTGTACAGAACACATATTCCACAACATGCATCCTGTTTGCAACAAGGCACTAAAGTAATACATTAGATTTTTTTTGTAAAACAAACATTTTGTCCTGAAGTGTTATGTTTGGGGAAAATCCAATACAACACATTACTGAGTACCACTCCATATTTTCAAGCATAGTGGTGGTTGCATTATGTTATGGGTATGCTTGTAATTGTTTTCAGGATAAAAAAAAAACGGAATGGATCTGAGCACAGGCAAAATCCTAGAGGAAAACCTGGTTCATTCTGCTTTCCACCAGACACTGGAAGATTAGTTCACCTTTCAGCAGGACAATAACCTAAAACACAAGGCCAAATCTACACTGGAGTTGCTTATCAATAAGACAGTGAATGTTTGAGTGGCCGAGTTACAATTCTGACTTAAATCTATGGCAAGACCTGAAAATGGGTGTCTAGCAATAATCAACAACCAATTTGACAGAGCTGGGAGAATTTTGAAAAGATGAATGGGCAAATGTTGCACTCTCCAGGTGTGGAACGCTCTTACAGACTTACCCAGAAAGACTCCCAGCTGTAATCACTGCCAAAGGTGCTTCTACAAAGTATTGACTCTTGAGTGTGAATACTTATGTAACTTAGATATCTGTATTTAATTTAATACATTTCTAAACATTTCTAAAAACAGGGGGTATTGTGTATAGATGGTTGCACCTTTTTATTTAATCAATTTTGAATTCAGGCTGTAACAACAAAATGTGGAATAAGTCAAGGGGTATGAATACTTTCTGAAGGCACTGAGCGTATTTCCATATTTAAGCCATGCAATTACTTAGAACGGGTGGGGGCCACAATCTCAACTCATCATGAGGGGCCACAGTGGCTTGCAGGTCTGCATACCCAGATCCACAGGTATTCTCAGAGATTTGCTGGTTACAGTCACTTTGAAAACAAGTCAGTCCAGTCCGTCTTTTGTTGGCCAATAAGAAAGGCTGCAATTGTGTGGGCCCAATAAGTTTTTTKGGGGGAAAAATAGTGAAACTATCATTCCACTATTACTGTAGATCATTTTCTGAAAATACAATGCAAAAATATTACATAACTCTTTTAATATACAATTTATGTTCATAACGCTGGGCAACATGGGCCTGGGAGACTCACATGGATATTGGTATCCACAGTACTCCACCAATTATAAATGTTTCAACTCAATACTTCTTGTTTTCCCCTTAAAAAAAATGTTTGTACATAAATGTACTATTTAAGCTTTTGTGTAGAATTGCAGAAAATTTGCTTAAACTGCAAAAATGGCTCTTCGATGCCAAGAGGCGGGCCTTTAAAATGTGTCTTCCCAGGGCACTCGACTTGGTCCGGCCTTGCATTGCCGAGGTCATAGAAAAACTCCTTGTATGCTATTTTCAAGTTGTGTTCTGATGAATTTGCCATCACTAAAAGGGTCTCTGGCTGGTCCCAAAAAGTTTGATTTGTGCAGTTAAAGTAAACTCTTAACTAAATGCATTATACCAGTGGCCAGAGCCGGCCCCTAAGCAAGATTTGGTTGGGTGGCACCCATACCTCGCGGGCCAAACATTTTACTGGGTCCGTCGTGACGGCAAAGATCAACATTTTAAAAATACATTTATTGCAACTCTGCACATTTTTCAATGGGGCGTAGAGAAAATGTTGCAATTTTGCTATGGGGCCTAGAGACTTTTTACCCTTTTAAAGCAAATTTCCTGACATTTTACCATGACTTAACTTATGCCATGTTAATATGCTATCTGAGTGAGTGACTGCGTATTCTAATATTCTAACACTCAACAGTAAGTTGAGACCCCGACTGAGTTGACTGGTCAGGGACCCCGTTTTGGTAATTGAGGGCCGCCAGTTGCCCATCCCTGACTCAGAACAATGCGGAGTGCAAACATGTTCAACATAWWTAGGAAATATGGGATAGGCCTACATTATATTGTGTCTGTAGGCCAGCGTTTCCTGGAGACCCTGGGGGGTGCACGTTGTGGTTTTTGCCCTAGTATTACACAGTTGATTATTTGAATCGGCTGTGTAGTGCTAGGGCAAAAACCACAGCGTGCACCCTTTGGGGTCCCCGGACCACGTTTGGAAACACTGCTGTAGGCCATTTTAAGAAAATWGGCTATAAATGGACTAACATTCMAATTGGATTTGCTGACAACGCAATACATAAAATACACAACTTGAAGCAACCACACATTTAGCCATGAAGCAAGTTCTGATTGGCCAGTGAGGGGGTCAAGCCTGACAAACCTACAACTTGTTTATTTGTCAAAAACCTAGCCCTTTCGCACCACAGCCAGCTGCTGCGCCCATAATTCAGGTTGTGAAAATAGCTACATTATTTGACACCCCCCCCCCCAAAAAAAACTATAGTGCTACCACTTACCATTGGGTTAGGTTTGTTGAAATAGAGGCCTAGGGACTCCCCCTGTTTTTCATAAAGATAAACTATGGCAGTATGGATGAYTAGTATTTTCTTTCTTTGTCAGGGCCCCATCTCCCACAGAGTTTGATTTTGATGAAGAACAGATGCAACAGACTCCAAAAAATGCTTTCATCAACCGACGCAGGACACCAGGTATGACTTTCACTTACCTCATTCTTTGTTTTGGAGGATACCTTTCATGCCACAGTATCTCTCACACAACTTAGGGTCTACAAACACTTGCCTATTGCCTAATATCGAGTCATATTCACAGTGATTTGATGAGATTCAATTAGACTGAACCGGAGTGCAGCTAAAACTGGTGCTGGGGCATAATTGTCAAGAAGGTGGCATAATGCATTGTTCATGAAATATGTACACTACCTGACCAAAAGTATGTGGACACCTGCTTGTCGTACATCTCGTTCAAAAATCATGGGCATTAATATGGATTTGGTCCCCCCCTTTGCTGCTATAACAGGTTCCACTCTTCTGGGAAGGCTTTCCACTAGATGTTGGAACATTGCTGCGGGGACTTGCTTCCATTCAGCCACAAGAGCATTAGTGAGGTCGGGCACTGATGTTGGGCAATTAGGCCTGGCTCGCARTTGGCGTTCCAATTCATTCCAAAGGTGTTCAATRAGGTTGAGGTCATGGCTCTGTGCAGGCCAGTCAAGTTCTTCCACACCCATTTCTGTATGGACCTCACCTCACTTTGTGCACAGGAGCATTGTCATGCTGAAACACGAAAATCCAAATTGTTGCCACAAAGTTGGAAGCACATAATTGTCTAGAATGTCATTGTAAGCGTTAAGATTTCTCTTCACTGGAACTAAGGGCCTGAACCATGAAAAACAGCCCCAGACCATTAATCCTCCTCCACCAAACTTTACAGCTGGCACTATGCATTCGGCAGGTAACATTCTTGGCATCCGCCAGACCCAGATTCGTCCGTCGGACTGCCAGATGGTGATTCATCACTCCAGAGAACGAGTTTCCACTGCTCCAGAGTCCAATGGCGGCGAGCTTTACACCACTCCAGCCGACGCTTGGCATTGTGCATGAGGATGTTAGGCTTGTGTGCGGCTGCTCAGCCATGGAAACCCATTTCATGAAGCTCGAACAGTTCTTGTGCTGATGTTGCTTTCAGAGGCCGTTTGGAACTCGGAAGTGAGTGTTGCCACCGAGAACAGATGATTTTACACACTTCAGCGGTCCCGTTTTGTGAGCTTGTGTGGCCTACCACTTTGCGGCTGAGCCGTTGTTACTCCTAGACGTACAGTTCACAATAACAGCACTTAGTTGACCTGGGCAGCAATTTGACGAACTGACTTGTTGGCATCCTATGACGGTGCCACGTTGAAAGTCACTGAGCTCGTCAGTTAAGGCCATACTACTGCCAATGTTTCCTAAGGAGATTGCATGGCTATGTGCTCGATTTTATACACCTGTCAGTAACGGGTGTGGCCGAAAATAGCTGAATCCAATCATTTTGAAGAGGTCTCCACATACACTTTTGTATATATAGTGTCTTGCATAAAATGTATGCCCTAATTTTCAAACTAGTTTTCTTCAGGAAAACATATTTTCCTGTGAAAACACAGAATACTAACTCTGCTCTCCACGTGCTTGACATTTGACTTTGTTGAGCCAATTTCGCCGTCTGCTTCAGACTTTTTTAAGTCGGTTAGATTATGAAAGAATTATCACAGGTTTACGATTATTTACATTTAAATGGACTATGCATTATGTGRGTTAAATCCTGTAACATAGAATAAATTAATAAGTCCCATGATAGTAGTGACTGCCCATTACTGCYACTTGTTAACCATCATTTGTTCACATTTAAATCCGTTTGTTAGTGTATTACATTTGTTTTATTTCATTCCAAGTCATCCCATCTCTATAGAGGTTCTGCCTGTGCCCTAACAAAATCATAATTTTGTAGTTCTTAAAATGAAATAAGGCGTACTTTGGACTGCTGAATACCACATATCAATCACTTAGATCATTCATTTTTTGGTAGATACCTCAAAGCAACAGCTGCTCTTTATCACCTCACGATTGTGCATTCTTCGCTCTTCTGTAGCAAGTGTGAAAGAAACACAGATCAGACAAGTTGATGCGCAACGGATTATGGTCATTGTAGTTAAGGACCACATTTTATGAGTGAAACTATGTAGAATATTGGCCTGTTGGAAACTACAACATTGCACAGTTCAGGCTAGATCTGATTCATCTCTAGAGAAACTTGTGTGACGTGAAATTCAAATAATTGACCCGATGTAGGTCAGTTACTCACTCAGCACTACTGGTTAGCAAACAAATGCGATCACTTTTTCAACCTGGGAGTAACTCCACCNTCAAATAATTGACCCGATGTAGGTCAGTTACTCACTCAGCACTACTGGTTAGCAAACAAATGCGATCACTTTTTCAACCTGGGAGTAACTCCACCCACCAGGTGAACTAAAACAAATACCCTCAATGGTTAACTGCGGTCAACCACTATCCTCATTCTGGGGTTTATTCATGCATTGTCCTCTTTTCGCAGGGTCTTCGGCTCGGTCCTCTGTCAAACGGGAGGCTAGGTTGGACAAGGTACTGTCAGACATGAAACGCCACCGCAAAATTGACGAGCACATTCTCCGGACTGGACGAGACCTCTTCAAGAGCGAGAAGAGCAGCCGGGCCGGGCCCGAGGAGGCACTCTCTCCCAACAGTCAAAAAGAGCGAGAAAAGGAGAGGGAGAGAGACAGCGACCCCAGCAAAATCTTCTCGCCAAGACAGAGGCGATACTGAGATAGGGGGAAGAACTGCAGGCCAAGAGCTTCGAAGCTTGATTTTTTTTTAATACCATTACCAATTTTGTATGATTGTGCGTTTTGTAGCCTTGTAATAAACATTACTCTTTTTTTTGTTTTTATATATATAAATCAGTGTCTTGATATAACACCCAGACAAGTTCAGAACAGAGGAGTATATTTTAGCTATGAGTTAACAATATAGCCTTCACATAAGGCTCAGAAGTTTATACGGTACATTAATACGTATTCAATTCAAAACCACAAATAAATAAAATAAGCATATACAGTAAATCAGTTGAAATGCATTTTTCCCCCAATGGCAAGAACCACATAGAAATAGTTTATCGCCGTCTAGACGTTATTGTCCCATCTTCTTTCTTGCATCCAAGGTTACTGGACCACGTTTGTTTTCCTAGTATTTTATGTTTTCTGAGTGAATAGGGCTCCTGAAACCAGTGGCTCAATTAAATTTGCTCAGTACAAATAAGAAACTGAAGAAGTGGAAACAGACTCCTAAAGCAGTTTCAAGAGCTTTAGAAAGGTCAACCTATGCTAAATGCTACCAAGACAGTGTATTGATTCTATTCTGGTCGATTTATGCAATTCACTAATTACAGCAGTGGTAATAAAACATGTTTTTAATTTTTTTATTAAATATTCTTGTGTAACGTCAGCCAATGAATGACAGTATGTGGAATAAATAGGGCTGCTTTTTTTGTTGTTGCACTGGCACTAACTCATTTACCTAATATGCTTCAATACCACTCACTCAAAAGTTAAGGACCCACGTAGGGCATAGAAACCCAAAGGCCCACAAAATTGGCCATTTATTTTGTTCCTCAAAATTACATTCTCTACACTGAATAAAATAACGCTGTTGCAAGGCGGCAGAGTTTAACTGCCAACAGGTGAAATGATTCATGCATTTGCTACCTGAACTACTGGAGATCAAAATGGATWWAAAAWAAATAAAAACAGGATGGGAAATCAGAAACAGAACTACAATCCAAATCAACGTGAAGCTAAGAACACTTGTCACATTTTCAGTCCAAGGAAAAATTAAATATTCCACATTAAAATAAATAAAATGTAGTACACACACAAACAATTGAGATAAGGCAGCATAATAGTCTTATGAGGTTACCTCCCTTCCACCCTGGTCACATTTGTTAAGAGTGTACAGAGGATACAGATAAATACTAACAAGTCAAAATACTGCTTGGCGAGGTCGTTTCTTGTTACTAAGCCGAATTAGGCCTTTCTATCTACAGCAATGTACTAAACATACCAGTATAATACATTCCTAACTTACCTCCTAGGCAGACAGGATTTAATTTGATCTACATGAGGACGCTCTCCACTTCTCACTCGCTATACTTCTTTCAGGCTAATCTCTCTCCATTCTCAACGTGCATCAGGGGGAACAATAGCTTCTGATGCCTTTGTTGTGTGCTGTTCAATGTGCAAACGCTCGCCTTCAATTCCTTTATTCGCACAAGCAGAATATCGGTATTGAGTATAGATTCTGGCAACAAAGACCGTACCATTTGAAGCATTTCAAAACTCATGCTTGTTCAAAGTCTCACTACCTTTCTTTCCCTTTCAACCTCACCCATCGGTACATTATCCCCAACTCCTTCCTTACCGCTCACCCTCTTCTCAGTGAGAGTCTGACTTTTGCTCTGTGGCATGAGTGCTGTACCCATTGGCGGGCTGGGAAGGCGCCTGTCCGTCCAAGTCATCCTTGGCGGTGACCGGGGGCCTCCGGGAGCGGGAAGAGCCAKTGAAGAGTCGCAGGGCCCCTCGGCAAATGAGGGAGAACCAGTAGACCTGGGGGGCCATGAGCATAGCTGCGCCCAGGTTAACTTGCCAGGGCACGTTGAAAGGAACCATGTGGAGGGGAATGGACGCATACCTGGAGGGGAGGAATTATAAAGAGAATGGGCACATGGGGGATTTAGAGTGGCCACATACAGTTGAAGTCAGAAGTTTACATACACTGAGGTTGGAGTTATTAAAACTCGTTTTTCAAACACTCCACAAATTTCTTGTTAACAAACTAAAGTTTTGGCAAGTCGGTTAGGACATCTACTTTATGCATGACAAGTAATTTTTCCAACAATTGTTTACAGACAGATTATTTCACTTATAATTCACTGTATCACAATTCAGTGGGTCAGAAGTTTACATACACTAAGTTGACTGTGCCTTTACAGCTTGGAAAATTCCAAAAATGATGTCATGGCTTTAGACGCTTCTGATAGGCTAATTGACATCATTTGAATCAATTGGAGGTGTACCTGTGGATGTATTCAAGGCCTACCTTCAACTCAGTCCCTCTTTGCTTGACATCATGGAAAATCAAAAGAATCAGCCAAGACCTCAAAAAAAATTGTGGGTCAGAAGTTTACATACACTCAATTAGTATTTGGTAGCATTGCCTAAACATTTTTTAACTTGGTGCAACCGTTTCAGGTAGCCTTCCACAGCTCCCACAATAAGTTGGATGAATTTTGGCCCATTCTCCTCCAGAGCTGGTGTAACTGAGTCATGTTTGTAGGCCTCCTGCTCGCACACGCTTTTTCAGTTCAGCCCACAAATTTTCTATGGGAATAAGGTCGGCTTTGTGAAGGCCACTCCAATACTTGACTTTGTTGTCCTTTAGCCATTTGCCACAACTTTGAAAGTATGCTTAGGCTCATTGTCCATTTGGAAGACCCATTGTTGCTTCAATATATCACATATTTTCCTTCCTCATGATGCGTCTATTTTGAGAAGTGCACCAGTCCCTCCTGCAGCAAAGCCCCCCACAACATGATGCTGCCACCCCCGTGCTTCACGGTTGGGATGGTGTTCTTCGGCTTGCAAGCATCCCCTTTTCCTCCAAACATAACCATGATCATTATGGCCAAACAGTTCTATTTTTGTTTCATCAGACCAGAGGACATTTCTCCAAAAAGTACGATCTTTGTCCCCATGTGCAGTTGCAAACCGTAGTCTGGCTTTTTATGGCAGTTTTGGAGCAGTGGCTTCTTTTCCTTGCTGAGCGGCTACAGCTTATGTAATATAGGACTTGTTTTACTGTGGATATAGATAATTTTGTACCCGTTTCCTCCAGCATCTTCAAAAGGTCCTTTAATGTTGTTCTGGGATTGATTTGCACTTTTCGCACCAAAGTACGTTCATCTCTAGGAGACAGAACACGTCTCCTTCCTGAGCGGTATGACGGCTGCGTGGTCACATGGTGTTTATACTTGCATACTATTGTTTGTACAGATGAACGTGGTACCTTCAGGCGTTTGGAAATTGCTCCCAAGGATGAACCAGACTTGGAGGTCTACAATTTATTTTCTGAGATCTTGGCTGATTTCTTTTTGATTTTCCCATATTGTCAAGCAAAGAGGGACTGAGTTTGAAGGTAGGCCTTGAAATACATCCACAGGTACACTTCCAATTGACTCAAATACTGAAATCATGTCAATTAGCCTATCAGAAGCGTCTAAAGCCATTACATATTTTTCTGAAATTTTCCAAGCAGTTTAAAGGCACAGTCAATTTAGTGTATGTAAGCTTCTGACCCACTGGAATTATGATACAGTGAATTATAAGTGAAATAATCTGTCTGTAAACAATTGTTGGAAAAATTACTTTTGTCATGCACAAAGTAGATGTCCTAACCAACATGCCAAAACTGTAGTTTGTTAACAAGAAATTTGTGGAGTGGTTGAAAAACGAATTTTAATGACTCCAACCTAAGTGTATGTAAACTTCCGACTTCAACTGTAGAACTAACAAAAGGGGGGCGGAGGCATTAAAGGGATAGTTCACCCATATTTCATCATTCTGTATTTTCATCAGTTCACCTTAAATGGCTCAATTTGACGTAAATTAGTTGCCTGACGACTCATCCTGAATTAAATTTTCCTGCTATATCAAATCGCTCTATACATCAGTCTGAACCAATTCTAGATGTCTTTTGTGCTGAGGCCAAAATTACATGATTCATGTAGRCCGTCTCTGGCCCAACCCATCTGTTTCTGGGACCAATCAGAACGGTTTGAATGTGTCTGCATTCGAGAAGTCATTGGGGAGACCCACAAAGAAGCATTAGTGGGCGTGGCGTTTGGYCAGAGTGATGTGGATGGGTAGCCAGGCTATTAAATGAGAGCCACACATGCTATGCTCCCATTGATGTCAATAAATGATTAATGCAAAAGCCAGGGTTCCTTGCGCTTATCTAAACTCTGAATCTGGCCCTAAATGTACAAGGACTCCAAATGAGAAAATGTTGAAAGTATTATGAAATGTAGATGAACTATCCCTTGACAGCCACCCATTACAATGCTGCTCTCTTCACAAGCCCCCRAACCCTGATACAAGAGTTAGAAAAATAAGAGATGTGACCAAAATCACCATGCACATCAGTCCTTTAAGCTCAGCATGGAAGCAGAGCGTGATAGAGAGTGAGGGACAGACAGAGACATACCTGCCATACGCGTAGTAGAGGTAAGGGAAGAGGAGGACTCGACAGATGAAAAAAGTGACCAGCATAGTAGCCCCATTCACTTTGTGCAGGAGAGTGTGTTGCTGTTTGTACTGAGAGGAAAAAGAGGGAGAGAAAGAAAGAGGAGRGAAAAAAGGAGAAAGCGCAAGCAGTACAGATTGGTGAAAGCCGAAAAATAGTTAATAGGCCTATTGCTCTACTTTGCACGGACACCAAAAAGTGGAAAATGGAAGACAAAGTATACTTGTCATGCTTCAAGCCAAAGGCKGGCTTGTATAGAATACAGTGCTTTAAGGTGTGGGAGAAAAACATGTCATTATACACAGTATATTCCGCAGAAACATATGTTTCCACCAGCTTGCTAGACTTCTTCTCTGCTCCAGCAAGCTAAGCGTTTGATCGACAGCTAGCGCAACTTTGACAAGACAACAACACTGAGAAGATTATGATAACAGTTCAACATTTGAGAACCTCAACATTTTCATTTCACATCTAGAAGTATAATTTTTTTAATCTATCAAATGTATTACACCACACCAAACTGTACTGTGTAGTTTACTTTCAATGGTTCCCTTTGCACWGAGGTTATAAGAAGCATCTGGCCCCAACTCTACACAACACACTGTAGGGAAGGAAGGGGAGATGTGTGATGTAAAGGGAGGAAGAGAGGTGGACAGGCAGATATTGTATCCGCGGTTAAATCCAGTAGAATACAGGGGGCTATATTCAAAGGCTAACAGATGTGGGAGCATCAGATGCCAGTAAAATCAGCATACAGTGCATGTGGGAAGAGTTCAGACACCTTGACTTTTTCCACATTTCGTTATGTTACAGTCTTATTCTAAAATAGATTAAATAAATAAAAATCCTCAATCTACACACAATACCACAATGACAAAGCAAAAACAGGTTTAGAAATATTTGCACATTTATTACAAATAAAAAACATATACCTAATTTTAAAAAGTATTCAGAACTTTTGCTATGACACTCAAAATTGAGCTCCGATGCATCCTGTTTCCATTGATCATCCTTGAGATGTTTCTTCAACTTAGAGTTCATCAGTGGTAAATTAAATTGATTGGATTTGATTTGGAACAGTACACACTTGTCTATGTCAGGTCCCACAGTTGAAAGTGCATGTCAGAGCAAAAACCAAGGCATGAGGTCGAAGGAATTATCCGTAGAGCTCCGAGACAGGATTGTGTAAAGGCACAGATCTGGGGAAGGGTAACAAATCATTTCTGCAGCATTGAAGGTCCCCAACATTCTTAAATGGAAGAAGTTTGGAACCACCAAGACACTTACTAGCGCTGGCTGCCCGGCCAAACTGAGCAATCGGGGGAGAAGAGCCTTGGTCAGGGAGGTGACAAAAAAAACGGCTGGTCACACTGACAGAGCTCCAGAGTTCCTCTGTGGAGATGGGAGAAACTTACAGAAGGACAACCATCTCTGCAGCACTCCACCAATCAGGCCTTTATGGTACAGTGGCCAGAAGTAAGCCACTCCTCAGTAAAAAAGGYACATGACAACCCGCTTGGAGTTTGCCAAAAGGCACCTAAAGGACTCTCAGACCATGAGAAACAAGATTCTCTGGTCCGATGAAACTAAGATTGAACTCTTTGGCCTGAATGCCAAGTCTGGAGGAAACCTTGCACCATCCCTACGGTGAAGCATGGTGGTGACAGCATCATGCTGTGGGGATGTTTTTCAGTGGCAGGGACTCGGAGACTAGTCGGGATCAAGGGAAAGAGCAAAGTACAGAAGATCCCTGCTCCAGAGCGCTCAGGACCTCAGACTGGAGCGAAGGTTCACCTTCCAACAGGACAACGACCCTAAGCACACAGCCATGACAACGCAGGAGTCTCCGTATGCCCTTGAGTGAACCAGCCAGAGCCTGGACTTGAACCCGATCAAACATCTCTGGAGAGACCTGAAAATAGCTGTGCAGTGACGCTCCCTATCCAAGCTGACAGAGCTTGAGAGGATCTGCAGAGAAACTCCCCAAATAGAGGTGTGCCAAGCTTGTAATGTCATACCTAAGAAGACTCAAGGCTGTAATTGCTTCCAAAGGTGCTTCAACAAAGTACTGAGTAAAGGGTCAGAATACTTATGTAAATGTGATCATTTTTTAATTATACATACACAAACCGGTTTTTGTTTTGTCATTATGGGGTATTGTGTGTAGACTGATGAGGAAAAAAACACTTTAATCCATTTTAGAATAAGGCTGTAACATAACAAAATGTGGGAAAAAGTGAAGGGATCCGAATACATTCCGAATGTACTGTAGGTCAACATTCAGCAAGACACTGCTGTACACACACTCCACCACTACAGATATGTGAAAGATTACCTACAGTTGCATATGAAAGATACACTGAGCATACCAAATATTATGACCACCTTCATAAAATAGARTTGCACCCGCTTTTGCCCTCAGAGCAGCCTCAATTCGTCTGGGCATGGACTCTACAAGGTGTCGAAGAGTTCCACAGGGATGCCGGCCCATGTTGACTCCAATGCTGCCCAACTTGTGTCAAGTTGGCTGGATATCCTTTGGGTGGTGGACCATTCTTGATACACACAGGAAACAATTGAGCGTCAAAAACACAGCTGCGTTGCAGTTCTTGACACAAAATGGTACGTATTTTTTGCTTTCCAATTCATCCCAAATGTGTTCGATGAGGTTTAGGTCAGGGCTCTGTGCAGGCCAGCCAAGTTCTTCAACACCGATCTCGACAAACCATTTCTGTATGGACCTCGCTTTCTGCAAAGGGGCATTGTCATGCTTTAACAGGAAAAGGGCCTTTCCCAAACTGTTGCTACAAAGTTGGAAGCACAGAATTGTCTAGAATGTCATTGTATGCCGTTAAGATTTCCCTTTACTGGAACTAATAGGCTCAGCCTGAACCATCAAAAACAGCCCCAAATCATTATTCTTCCTCCATCAAACTGTACAGTTGGCACTATGTATTTGAGCAGGTAGCGTTCTCCTGGCATCCGCTAAACCCAGATTCCTCTGTCGGACTGCCAGATAGTGAAGTGTGATTGAGGACTCCAGAGAAAGTGTTTCCACTGCTCCAGAGTCCAATGGCAGCAAGCTTTATGCCACTCCAGCCGACACTTGGCATTGCGCATGGTGATCTTAGGCTTGTCTGAGGCTGCTCGGCCATGGAAACCCATTTCATGCAGCTCCCGATGAACAGTTCTTGTGCTGATGTTGCTTCATGAGGCAGTTTGGAACTCGTAGTGAGTGTTGCAACTGACAATTTTCACCCGCTTACGCGCTTCAGCACTCGGCGGTCCAGTTCTTTTAGTTTGTGTGGCCTACCACTTCGCGGCTGAGCCGTTGTTGCTCCTAGACGTTCCCACATCACTTACAGTTGACCGGGGSAGCTTAGGGCAGAAATTTTACGAACTGACTTATGGGAAAGGTGGCATCCTATGAAAGTGCCACGTTGAACGTCACTGAGCTCTTCAGTAAGGCCATTCTTGTTAAAGCACATTTGGCAGCAATTACAACTTTCTTGGGATTACAGTCTTCTTGGCTATGACGCTACAAGCTTGGCACACCTGTATTTTGGGATTTTGTTCCATTCTTCTCTGCAGATACTCTCAAGCTCTTTCAGGTTGGATGGGGAGCGTCGCTGTACAGCTATTTTCAGATCTCTCCAGAGATGTTCGATCGGGTTCAAGTCCGGGCTCTGGCTGGGCCACTGAAGGACATACAGAGACTTGTCCCGAAGCCACTCCTGCATTGTCTTGGCTGTGTGCTTAGGGTCATTGTCCTGATGGAAGGTGAACCTTCGCCCCAGTGAGGTCCTGAGTGCTCTGGAGCAGGTTTTTGTCAAGGATCTCTGTACTTTGCTCCGTTCATCTTTCCCTTGATCCTGACTAGTCTCCCAGTCCCTGCCGCTGAAAAACATCCCCACAGCATGATGCTGCCACCACCATGCTTCATCGTAGGGATGGTACCAGGTTTCCTCCAGACGTGACGCTTGGCATTCAGGCCAAAAAGTTCAATCTTGGTTTCATCAGACCAGAGAATCTTGTTTCTCATGGCAAACTCCAAGTGGCCTGTCATGTGCATTTAACTGAGGTGTGGCTTCCGTCGAAGCCACTCTACCATAAAGGCCTGATTGGTGGAGTGCTGCCGAGATGGTTGTCCTTCTGGAAGATTCTCCCATCTCCACAGAGGAACTCTGGAGCTCTGTCAGAGTGAGCATCGGGTTCTTGGTCACCTCCCTGACCAAGGCTCTTCTCCCCCGATTGCTCAGTTTGGCCGGGCGGCCAGCTCTAGTAAGAGTCGTGGTTCCAAACTTCTTCCATTTAAGAATGATGGAGGCCACTGTGTTCTTGCGGACCTTCAATGCTGCAGAAATGTTTTGGTACCCTTCCCCAGGTCTGTGCYTCGACACAATCATGTCTCGGAGCTTCCCTAGAATACAGTATATACAGGTCATGGCCAAAAGTTTTGAGAATGACACAAATATAAATGTTCACAAAGTCTGCAGCCTCAGTTTGTATGATGGCAATTTGCATATACTCCAGAATGTTATGAAGTGATCAGATGAATTGCAATTAATTGCAAAGCTCAGGAATGGCAGCAGGCAGGTGTGCATCTGCACGCACAGTGAGGCGAAGACTTTTGGAGGATGGCCTGGTGTCAAGAAGGGCAGCAAAGAAGCCACTTCTCTCCAGGAAAAACATCAGGGACAGACTGATATTCTGCAAAAGGTACAGGGATTGGACTGCTGAGGACTGGGGTAAAGTCATTTTCTCTGATATATCTCCTTTCCGATTGTTTGGGGCATCCGGAAAAAAGCTACCATCAGTCTTGTGTCATGCCAACAGTAAAGCATCCTGAGACCATTCATGTGTTCTCAGCCAAGGGAGTGGGCTCACTCACAATTTCGTCTAAGAACACAGCCATGAATAAAGAATGGTACCAACACAACCTCCGAGAGCAACTTCTCCCAACCATCCAGGAACAGTTTGGTGACGAACAATGCCTTTTCCAGCATGATGGAGAACCTTGCCATAAGGCAAAAGTGATAACTAAGTGGCTCGGGGAACAAAACATCGATATTTTGGGTCCATGGCTAGGAAACTCCCCAGACCTTAATCCCATTGAGAACTTGTGGTCAATCCTCAAGAGGCGGGTGGACAAACAAAAACCCACAAATTCTGACAAACTCCAAGCTTTGATTATGCAAGAATGGGCTGCCATCAGTCAGAATGTGGCCCAGAAGTTAATTGACAGCATGCCAGGGTGGATTGCAGAGGTCTTGAAAAGAAAAAGAAGGGTCAACGCTGCAAATATTGACTCTTTGCATCAACTTCATGTAATTGTCAATAAAAGCCTTTGACAGGTATGAAATGCTTGTAATTATACTTCAGTATTCCATAGTAACATCTGACAAAAATATCTAAAGACATTGAAGCAGCAAACTTTGTGAAAATTAATATTTGTGTCATTCAAAACTTTTGGCCACGACTGTACATATGAAATGTAAAACAGTATGTAAACATGATTAAAATTACGAGTGCTCCATGTCTATGTACATAGGGCAGCAGCCTCTAAGGTTCAGGGCAGGGTACTGGGTGGAGGCCGGCTAGTGATAGCTATTTAACAAAACAAATCAAATGTTATTTGTCACATACACATGGTTAGCAGATGTTAATGCGAGTGTAGCGAAATGCTTGTGCTTCTAGTTCCGACAATGCAGTAATAACCAACGAGTAATCTAACCTAACAATTTCACAACAACTGACCAGCATTGAATAGACCTTACTAGATCTATTCACTTCCTGTTTGAGTTTCTGCCTATAGTTAGGGAAGAGCAGAATGGAGTTGTGATCTGATTTGCCGAAGGGGGGCGGGGGACAGCTTTGTGGCCATTMCGGAAGGGAGAGTAACAATGGTTGAGAGTTTTTGAAGGGCGAGTACTGCAGGCAATGTGTTAAGAGAACTTCGGTAGGTTTTTACTCAGATTTGCTTTGTTAAAATCCCCAGCTACAATAAATGCAGCCTCAGGATATGCGGTTTCCAGTCCTGTGTAGTCCAGTGTAGTTCCTTGAGAGCCGTCGTGGTATCGGCTTGAGGGGGAATATAAACGGCTGTGACAATGACCGAAGAGAATTCTCTCAGGAGGTAATGCGGTCGGCATTTAAATTGTGAGGTATTCAGTATTCTAGGTCAGGTGAACAAAATTACTTGAGTTCCTATACGTTACCACAATCATACCATGAGTAGTTAATCATGAAACATACACCTCCACCCTTCTTCTTCCCGGAGAGCTGGCTGTATGGACGGGGACAGTATATCCGGAGAGATATGATTCCGTGAAACAAAGTATGTTACAGTCCCTGATGTATCTCTGGAAGGAGATCCTTGCCCTGAGCTCGTCTACTTTATTGTCTTGGGACTTAACATTATTGAGCAATACACTCAGAAGCGGTGGATGGTGTGTACACCTACTGAGTTGGACTAAAAGTTCACTCCGAATACCTCTTCTCTGCCGGCGGCGTCTTGGAGCAGCCACTGGGATAAGTTCATCCTTGGGGGGTACGAAAAAAAGGATCCAGTTCAGGAAAGTCGTATTTCTCTTCGAAATGCTGGTGAGTTACTGCCGCTCTGATATCCAAAAGTAATTTCTGTATGTAATAACACAAAAAACATTCTGGGCTAATAATGTGAGAAATAACAACAAAAAATWAAACTGCAAAGTTGCTTACGAGCTAGAAACAGAGCGGCCATGTATATCGGCGCCATCTTTATACTTTAGCGTAAATTAGACCAACTTATGCCTGTGCGCAGCACCTCCAAAAATGAATCTATCAGGACTTCACTCAATGCGCACAGCTCCCCTGCCAGGCAGTGTCGCTGCACRAGGTGGGATATAGGATTCATATATATTTGTGCAATTAGCAGCTATGAAACAAAACAGCAGAAATACTTTTAAAACAGCTACTGCAGCATTTTTCTGCTATAAATCGCAACTCGCACATATGCTCATACTTTTGACTATTTTATCAAGCCTTAAAAATACTTCTTCAACCTATCTCCTCCCTTTCATCGACACTGATTGAAGTGGATTTAACAAGTGACATCAATAAGGGATCATAGCTTTCATCTGGATTCACCTGGTCAGCCTATGTCATGAAAAGAGCAGGTGTTCATTTGTTGTATACTCAGTGTATACTGCTGTAATTGAGGTAATCATATTACAGATGTGCTGTTATATACCACACACACACACACACACACACACACACGACAGAGTGATGAGCCACATGCCAGGAACCAACAGTCCAATTAAAAGTCAGAGAAATTGAAACGCGAGTGGGACACCTAGAGATGTGTGCCATTCAATAAGTACTTTGAACACAATAGTTAAAAAACTGAAGTACCTGGATGAGGATTTTTCCCAGACAGACCCACGGAGTGCTGACTTCTGCCAAGAACATGACGCCTTGGAAGTAATCCCCCTTGCCCTGACGCCAGAACTGGGGGAAAGAGGAAGAAGACAGTTMATTGAAAGTCATGTTTTATCATCATGAATAAGCCTTCAACAAACCTTTTTACCAGTGTAAAGTAAGCCTTGTCCATAGGGCAGGAGCCTTTATCCTGTTTTTGTAGCATGATGCAGCTTGATGTACAAGTACACCCCCAAGACAGGAGGCTAGTCTGTCACAGGGCCTTACCCCCAATCCATCTGTATCCCTAATGCTCAGTACCAAGCAGAGAGGCATCAAGACGATTTTTTGAGTCTTTGGTTGGACTCGACCGGGGATCAAACAGCTAACTTCCCAATATCCGGGCGAACACTCAAACCACACGGCCACAAAAATGTGCCTGTGTACCCTACCAAATACCGGCAAATATCTTTAATAATGACACACAAGATACTTCCAATAAACACTCACTCGCTCACACGTCATTCTCCCAGCATTTGAATGTCGTCATTGGGCGACAGTTACCACAGAGACGGGGAAGCACACGGTGACCATGACGACGTGGTGGAGTACCATGAGGAACTCGCGCCGCAGGTAGCTGGTCAGGGCCGCACCCAGGGGTTTGGCGCCGCTTTCCGCTTCATGACCCTTGATGCGCAGCTTGTACCAGTAGCACATGAACATGGCGTAGATGTCGTACACAAAGTAGGGCACAGCAAAGAGGATGTAGGCGCTGGTGAGCCAATGCCTGATACAAAGAAGAAGAAAAAGAGGTAGAAAAAAGGGGTTACGGTAAGGTAACTTAGTTGAACAGTGGGCATTCAATAAGCAAGGCTACAATATTTGAATTTGATTCATTCGTATGTAAAAAGGTTTTACAAAAGGAATATAGTTTGGGGATGGAGACTAGGGAGTGGTGGTATGGTTTACAGAAAGGGTTTTCTGAGTGGGGAAGGACCAATGGGAGGGTTTCCGTGTGGGTTATGCTTTTTGTTACACATCCATGGGCTCAATAACACTAAAGACAACAATGATATCATTAACATTCCTTTCTGAAAAATAATGGCAACACTAGCTATTCTCTCTTGGAATGTGAAAGGCCTAAATTGTCCAATCAAACATTCCATCTGTCTTGATCTTCTAGCAAGTAACCCTATTGATATAACAATGCTCCAAGAAACACACCTGCTCCAAAAGTACGCACATAGAATGCAGAACCATTTGTACAAACTGGCTTATTTTTCTTCAGCCCCAAACAAAACAAAAGGTGTAATCAATGATACAAAAGAAACTCAAAATCACCATATTGGGTAAAGCCAAAGACCAGGAAGGCAGAATCACTTAAATATCCATAATGGAAAGAAAATTGCCTTTTTTAATGTGTATACTCCAAATTCATATGACCCTACGTTTTTTGATTCTCTGAACAGCATATTGTTAGGATTAACTGAATTCCAACGTGTTAACGGGACAGACATGAATGCCATTTTGGACACGTGGGACAAAATCTACAGCATCTTCAGAAGGAATTCACATCCCTTGACTATCCATTTTTTGTTGGAATTTAATTGTCATTTTTTTAACRATCTAAACAAAATACTCTGTCAATGTAAAAAATAATAATAATCTAAATGGAAAATAAAACACTAATATATCTTGATTAGATAAGTATTCAACATATTACAATCACCTTTGGCAGTGATTACAGCTGTGASTCTTTCCGGGTAAGTCTAAGAGCTTTGCACACCTGGTTTGTAACATATTTGCCCATTATTCTTTAAAAAAATTATTTAAGCTCTGTCAAGTTGGTTGTTGATCATTGCTAGGCAGCCATTTTCAAGACTTGCCATAGATTTTCAAGGCAATTTAAGTCAAAACCGTAACTAGGCCACTCAGGAACATTGTCGTCTTGGTAAGAAAATGCAGTATATATATATTTGGCCTTGTGTTTTAGGTTATTGACCTACTAAAATATGAATTAGTCTCCCAGTGTCTGTTGGAAAGCAGACAACCAGGTTCCTCTAGGATTTTGCATGTGCTTACCCCTATTCTGTTTCTATTTATCATAAAAAACTCCCTAGTCCTTGCCGAGGAAAAACATACCTATGCAGCCACCACCATGCTTGAAAATATGAAGAATGGTATGTTGTGTTTGCCCCAAACATAACGCTTTGTATTCAGGACAAAAAGTTCCTTTCTTGTCACATTCTTTGCAGTATTACTTTAGTGCCTTATTGCAAACAGGATGCATGTTTAGGAATAGTTGTCTTCTGTACATGCTTCATTCTTTTCACTCAGTCATGTATGTTAGTATTGTGGAGTAACCATAATTTACAAAAATATCAAAAAACGCATCATGCAACAATTTCAACGACTTTACTCAGTTAAAGTTCATATGAGGAACTCAGTGAATTTTAATTAATTAATTAGGTCCTAATCTATGGATTTCACATGACTGGGACTACAGATATGCATCTGTTGGTCACAGATACCTTAAAAGAAATGGGCCTCAAATTGCCATCGATAAAATGCAATTGTGTTCGTTGTTCGTCTTCAAATACCATAACCCCACCGCCACCATGGGGCACTCTGTTCACAACGTTGACATCAGCAAACCGCTCGCACACATGACGCCATACACGTGGTCTTCGGTTGTGAGGCCGGTTGGACGTACTGCCACATTTWAAAAAATGATGTTGGAGATGGCTTATGGTAGAAAAATAAACATTAAATTCTCTGGCAACAGCTCTGATGAACATTCCTAAGGTCAGCATGCCAATTGCATACTCTCTCAAAACTTGAGACATCTGTGGCATTGTGTTGTGTAACAAAACTGTACATTTTAGAGTGGCCTTTTATTGTCCCCTGCACAAGGTGTACCTGTGTAATGATCATGCTGTTCAATCAGCTTCTTGATATGCCACACTTGTCCTGTGGCATATCTTGACAAAGGAGAAATGCTCACTAACAGGGATGTAAACAAATGTGTGCACATTTGAGAGAAATAAGCTTTTTGTGCGTATGGAACATTTCTGGGATATTTAATTTCAGCTCATGAATCATGGGACCAACACTGTACATGCTGCGTTCATATTTTTGTTCAGTGTACAATGTTGTTCATCTATCCTCAGTGATCTCTTATCACAGCCATTAAACTTAAATGTTAAAAAATATATATAATAATAMAAATTAATTAATTAAAAGTAAAATAAAATCGCCATTGGCCTCATGGTGAAATCCCTGAGCGGTTTCGTTCCTCTTCGGCAACTCAGTTAGGAAGGGCGCCTGTATCTTTGTATTGACAGTGTATTGATACACCATCCAAAGTGTAATTAATAACTGCAACCATGCTCAGAGATATTCAATGTCTGCTTTTTTTATTTTTACCCATCTACCAATAGGTGTCCTTCTTTGCAAACCATTGGAAAACCTCCCTGGTCTTCGTGGTTGAATCTGTGCTTGAAATTCACTGCACGACTGAGGCACATAACAGATAATTGTATGTGTGGGGTACAGAGATGGGGTAGTCATTWWAAAAAATCATGTTAAACACTATTATTGCACAAAAAGGTGAGTCCATGCAACTTATATGACTCGTTAAGCACATTTGTACTACTGAACTTATTTAGGCTTGCCATAACAAAAGTGTTGAATACCTACTGAGTAAAGACATTTAAGCTTTTCATTTAATTAATTATTTTGTAAAACATTTCTAAAAACATAATTCCACTTTGACATTATGGGGTATTGTGTGTAGATCAGTGACACAAAATCTCAGTTGAATCAATTTTAAATAAAAGGCTGTTAAAAAATATATATATTTAAAGGGTGTAAATACTTTCTAAAGGCACTGTAATAAGACCAACTACTAACCACACGCAGCCAATGCTCTCCAACATACACTTTCTGATTACAGCCAGCCTCATTGATGCCTGGCGAGCACATAGTCCAAAAGCAAACAAGTACACTTTCTACTCAAACAGGCATWAGACATTCTCCCGAATAGACTTTATATTATCTGCGACTCTATTTTCTAAAATTAAGAAAGACACTCAACATATGAGCTTGTCTGATCACCATGCCCACTACACCAATTTCACATTTCAGAATCTCCTAAAAGAGCCACAAGATGGCGTTTCAATGTTTCATTACTACAAAATCCTACCTTCTGTGATCAATTTGAAATTGAACTAAATTAATTCATAATGCTCAATAAAAATTTCAGTCAATGAACCCCGGATCCTATGGGATGACACCAAAGGTTTTATAAAAAATAATGCAACTTCATTTGCATCGGAGTTTAATAAATCACAATTAAATAAGATATCAGAATTGGAAATGTTGATAACTGCGTTGGAGCCTTCTCAACAAACACTTTTTTCAGACCAGGTACCTATTACTCTTTCCAAAGTCAAGACAGAACTTAATTTATTGATAAGACAGAGAGCAGAATTTGCCATCCACTTAGTTAGGTTCAACCATTACTTCCATGGAAATCGTCCCAGTCATTTACTGKCCAACAAGCTTCCCAGTAATGGCCAACAAGCTTCGCAGTAATGATCAATTAGCTGATATAGCAACTATTGAATCTGAAACTGGAGAATTACTATCAGAACCCAAATTAATCAAAGATTCTCCCAGCTCTATAAAGAACTGTACACCTCTGATTGTAAATACACACCAAGCCAGACTAAGTCCTTTCTAAAAGAATTAAGAACTCTTCTCTCAACAGAAAAAGCTGCATTGCTGGGAACCCAAAATCGCTCTCAATGAACTCAAAAGGGCATTGCATAGCATGAATAAAAGGCAAATCACCTGGATGGGATTCCCCCTGAGTTCTATTGACATTTTTATCGGTAAGGATGCTACTCAGTGTTCTCACTATCACTACTTGGACCGTTTTATCTCGATGCAGAAAAAGCTTTTGATAGACTAGAATAGTCATAGAATCTCATAGAATCTCTGGTCGGTCTTGAATAGCGGGATCCGGGTTACCGAGATTTCCTGCCCAAACCCACTCTCTTTTCCCAGGATAAATAACTAAGAGAAACCGGTAAATTATACAAATGATTTATATGAACAGCATGACGTGAAATGGAACTTCAATTACATGTAATGTCTAAATCTGTCTTATCTAAGGGCCACAGCCTACTCTGCATGATCAATCATCAACGCYCAGGTTGGGAACAGACAGCGCATTTCAGTATAGAGTGCAGTTCACAATGCATGTAGGCCTTTCATCTCATCATGGTAACTTTTTTTCTTGTGAAAGGTAGGACTACATTTGCTGTAGCATAACCTATGTATTAGTAATATAMGGACTGAATGCGTGTTTCATTTACACAAAAGGGCACAACAAAGCCTWWTCCCCCTCAGGAGACGAAAAAGATTTGGCATAGGTCCTCAAAAAGTTCTACATCTGCACCATCGAGAGCGTCCTAACTGGTTGCAACACTGCCTGGTATGGTCTAGGTCCAAAAGGCCTCCTACCTCCAAGCAATAAGACTCCTGAACAGCTAATCAAATGGCTACCCAGACTATCCAATTTGTAAGTCGCTCTGGATAAGAGCGTCTGCTAAATGACTTAAATGTAAAAAAAATGTAAATGTATTTGTATTGCACCCCCCTCTTTTACACTGCTGCTACTCTGTTTATTATCTATGCATAGTGACTTTAAGTCTACCTACATGTACATATTACCTCGACTAACCGGTGCCCCCGCACAATGACTCTGGACCGGTACTCCCTGTATATAGCCTCGCTATTGTTATTTTACATGCTCTTTAATTACTTCTTACTTTTTTKKKRGGTATTTTCTTAAAACAGTATTGTTGGTTAAGGGCTTGTAAGTAAGTTTTCACTGTAAGGTCTACTACACCTGTTGTATTCGGCACATGTGACAAATAAAATTTGATTTCCATCTGGCTTTCGGGGGTCACCTTACTTTTTCATTGTAAAGATGATTTTTTTTAAAGTTGCATTTGTTTATTTCCCAAGATTTATCAAACAACATTTTAGGACTACATAAAGCAGCTTTTTAAAGGAGTCTGATTTGTGTCTTCTTTTTTGCCATGACAAATCAAGTATCGGGACAACCCTTCTCCCAAGGCACAAAAAAACACTGACAGATTATGATTCTGAAGTTAACAATTCACTTAAAACATTTCTAGTATGGCCTGATGTAAAATATCGCTCAAGGCTGAATGAGACTAAAAAAAYGTGCTTTTCTTTTCTCTTCACTCTATGCTGTAGTTAACTGTTTTTTTTGTGGGAGGGGGTTTATGAGTCTRATATCTTCTGTCTCTTTCTGGGGCGTGTTCAATAGGACAAGAAACTGAAAATGTTTTACAACGGGACAGAAAAGTAATACTTTCTTATTGAACAACTGTGTCTGTTTTCTTCCATTTTAGTGACAACAATTTTAGTAACAACAATTGTCAGAAGGACGAGGTGAATTTCTACACTTACTGATCCTCAATGATGTCATCACAGGAGGAGGCAATGATGTAACCAGCAGAGGAGGCCATGATCGCCTGAACAGAGGACACCAACCTGAGAAAGGCCCGCAGGAGAAATTAAACATTAACATTGTTAATAACATCAGACTACAATTGCTAAATGTCTGGTAAAACATAAAATATTGTGAAATCCAATTTTTTACAAAAATATCATCCTATGTCATTATCAGAATTAACCAAAAGTCATCATAGGACAGAATTAGTGTTGATTTATTTTGAGTGGTAACCAATGGCTCCATCTCAATTAGTCTTTCTGCGATTCTTTACATCCCATCTCCTCGCTTCCYTCTCAAATGTATATTGAAAAAGAAAGTCCAAGGTCACTCCCCTCAGACTTTCTTCTCCAATGCGTTTAGAGAAGGCAAGGAGAGAGAACGAAAATAATTGAGGAAAGACAGTTGAAGTCRGAAGTTTACATACACTTAGGTTGGAGTCATTAAAACTCGTTTTTCAACCACTCCACAAATTTCTTGTTAACAAACTATAGTTTTGGCAAGTCGGTTAGGACATCTACTTTGTGCATGACACAAGTCATTTTTCCAACAATTGTTTACAGACAGATTATTTCAACTGTAATAATTCACTGTATCACAATTCCAGTGGGTCAGAAGTTGACTGTGCCTTTAAACAGCTTGGAAATGTTCAGAAAAATATGTAATGGCTTTAGAAGTTTCTGAAGGCTAATTGACATAATTTGAGTATTTGAGTCAATTGGAGGTGTACCTGTGGATGTATTTCCAGGCTTACCTTCAAACTCAGTGCCTCTGCTTGACATCATGGGGGAAAAAACTAAAATCAGCCAAGACCTCAGAAAATAATGTATTGTAGACCTCCACAAGTCTGGTTCATCTTGGGAAAAATTTCCAAACGCTGAAGGAAACACGTTCATCTGTACAAACAATAGTACGCAAGTATAAACCATTGGACCACACAGCCGTCATACCGCTCAAGAAGGAGACGCGTTCTGTCTCCTAGAGATGAACGTACTTTGGTGCGAAAAGTGCAAATCAGTCCCAGAACAACAGCAAAGGACATTGTGAAGATACTGGAGGAAACAGGTACAAAAGTATCTATATCCACAGTAAAACTAGTCCTATGTCGACATAAGCTGTAAGGCCGCTCAGCAAGAAAGAAGCCACTGCTCCAAAACCGCCATAAAAAAGCCAGACTACGGTTTGCATCTGCACATGGGGACAGAGATCGTACTTTTTGGAGAAGTTCCTCTGTCTGATGAAGCAAAAATAGAACTGTTTGCCCATAATGACCATGGCAATGTTTGGAGGAAAAAGGGGAGTGCTTGCAAGCCGAAGAACACCATCCAACCGTGAAGCACGGGGTGCAGCATCATGTTGTGGGGTGCTTTGCTGCAGGAGGACTGTGCACTTCACAAAATAGATTTAATCATGAGGCAGGAAAATGATGTGGACATATTGAAGCAACATCAGTCAGGAAGTAAAGCTTGGTCGCAAATGGGTCTTCCAAATGGACAATGACCCCAAGCATACTTCCAAAGTTGTGGCAAATGGCTGAAGGACAACAAAATCAAGGTATTGGAGTGGCCATCACAAAGCCCTGACCCAATCCCATAGAAAATTTGTGGGCAGAACTGAAAAAGCGTGTGCGAGCAAGGAGGCCTACAAACCTTACTCAGTTACCACCAGCTCTGTCAGGAGGAATGGGCCAAAATTCACCCAACTTATTGTGGGAAGCTTGTAGAAGGCTACCCGAAACGTTTGATTCAAGTTAAACAATTTAAAGGCAATGCTACCAAATACTAATTGAGTGTATGTAAACTTCTGACCCACTGGGAATGTGATGAAAGAAATAAAAGCTGAAATAAATCATTCTCTCTACTATTATTCTGATGTTTCACATTCTTAAAATAAAGTGGTGATCCTAACTGACCTAAGACAGGGAATTTTTATTAGGATTAAATGTCAGGAATTGTGAAAAACTGAGTGTAAATGTATTTGGCTGTATGTAAACTTCCGACTCAACTGTACATCCTACCAATCAAAAGTTTGGACACACCTACTCATTCAAGGAGTTATTCTTTATTTTACTATTTTCTACATTGTATGGAATCATACAACATATGGAATCATGTAGTAACCAAAAAAGTGTTAAACAAATCAAAATGTATTTCATATTTGAGATTCTTCAGAAGTAGCCACCCTTTGCCTTGATGACAGCTTTGCACACGCTTGGCATTCTCTCAACCAGCTTCATGAGGTTGAGTCCAAATTAGACCTGGAATGCATTTCAATTAGCAGGTGTGCCTTGTTAAAAGTTCATTCGTGGAATTTCTTTCCTTCTTAATGCGTTTGAGCCAATCAGTTGTGTTGTGACAAGGTAGGGATGGTATACAGAAGATAGCACTATTTGGTAAAAGACAAAGTCCATATTATGGCAAGAACAGCTCAAATAAGCAAAGAGAAACGACAGTCAAGTACTTTGAAGTTTCTTCAAATGCAGTCGCAAAAAACATCAAGCACTATGATGAAACTGGCTCTCATGAGGACCGCCACAGGAAAGGAAGACCCAGAATTACCTCTGCTGCAGAGGATAAATTCATTAGAGTTAACTGCCCCTCAGATTGCAGAACAAATAAATGCTTCACAGAGTTAAAGTAACAGACATTTCAACATCAGCTGTTCAGAGGAGACTGTGTGAGTCAGGCCTTCATGGTCGAATTGCTGCAACGAAACCACTACTAAAGGACACCAATAACAAGAAGAGACTTGCTTTGGCCAAGAAACACAAGCAATGGACATTAGAACAGTGGAAATCTGTCCTCTGGTCTGTTGAGTCCAAATTAGATTTTTTGTTCCAACCGCCGTGTMTTTGTGAGACACAGACTAGGTGAATGGATGATCTCCGCATGTGTGGTTCCCACCGTGAAGCATGGAGGAGGAGGTGTGGTGGKGCTTTGCTGGTGACACTGTTGGTGATTTATTTAGAATTCAAGGCACACTTAACCAGCATGGCTACCACAGAATTCTGCAGCGATACGCCATCCCACCTGGTTTGCGCTTTGTGGGACTATCATTTGTTTTTCAACAGGACAATGACCCAACAAACCTCCAGGCCGTGAAAGGGCTATTTGACAAAGAAGGAGAGTGATGGAGTGCTCCATCAGATGACCTGGCCTCCACAAACCCAACTTCAACCCAGTTGAGATGGTTTGGGATGAGTTGGACTGCAGAGTTAAGAAAAAGCAACCAACAAGTGCTCAGCATATGTGGGACCTCCTTCAATACTGTTAGAAAAGCATTCCAGGTGAAGCTGGTTGAGAGAATGCCAAGACTGTGCAAAGCTGTCATCAAGGCAAAGGGTGGCTACTTTGAAGAATTTCAAATATATTTTGATTTGTTTAACACTTTTTGTTACTTAAATGATTCCATGTGTTATTTCATAGTTTTGATGTCTTCACTATTATTCTACAATGTAGAAAATAGTAAAAATAAAGAAAAAACCTTGAATGAGTAGGTGTGTCCAAACTTTTAACTGGTACTGTATATGATCCCCACTTTTCCTCATCTCTCACCTGGCTGACACTATGACCGCATCACCTTCGCTCCACCTCAGTGCAGGGATGTGCTTGAGGCATTGCTTGGAGAGCACGAACAGGCCTGGGAAGAAGACAGACCCGGCAGCCAGGATGGTCAACATGGTCCAACGTGTTTGTCTTGGTGGCAAAGTTCAGCAGGTAGTCTGGTCTTTGAGATCTTTCTTCCCTCTGAAATTGGAAGCACCGAGATAAACAATTTCAAAACAAGCAGGCAACTAATGCAATAATAAAAGTTGTTTCCTTTCTTTTATCATGTGTCGCCAAAGGGACACAGAATATTAAGTGGGAAAGGGGCATTGGGACAAAAATAGCACCAGTACAGAGTGGAGAAGAGGGCATTTGTTGAATTTACAAAGGGGCAGAGAGGGTTAGTGCGTGTGGATGATTGTGGTGATGCTGAGGGCTGGGTGTGGTGGCTGGTGAGTGATTTTCATAGATGAGGAAGCCCATTGTGCTAACATTACAGGGTGGCCATCTAAGGTCATTATGAACCTCATCAGTACTAGGGCTGTGGCGGTCACGAAAATTTGTCAGCCGATGATTGTCAAGCCTGTAACTGTTGGTCTCACGGTAATTGACCGTTAATTAACATAAAACACATTTAGCATATCATATACAAGCCATTTGAAAAAGTCTAATAAATCCATGTAATATAGCCTACACCTCCACAATAAATCCATTATTTATATTAGACTGGCCTAAAGATGCATGATATGAAGAAAATGTCTATTTCAGAAGAAAAGGATAGCATACTCTGAGTTGTCCTTTTATGTTAGGACCTGATGTGGCTGTGGCCTACACTAGTTAATTTAGCAGACAAGATTTGCTTATAATTCCGTGCCATTATTTTATAGTATGAAGAATACAATTGAACAAAGCTGAATAAAATATAAATATTTTCTCCAAATGATGAGGGAGCGCGCACATGCGGCTATTCTGTGTTGAGCGGTTAACAAAAGAAATAGATACTCCTATATGCTTAATTTAGAGTTATTAACTTTAGTTGTTATACAAATGTTGGGCTATATGTTTTGATTTTTAATACATTGTAAGGTTGCATGATGCGACTGATGATTTTTTTAAAGTCACTTGAAAGGCTCTGCTTAGTTTTTTTGAGCAGGCTGTACACACTCCAATAGTCTCTCATGCACTTTATAATGCCTCGAATTTCACGGCAGCMTCCTTTTTGTGGCAGTAATCCAACCAAAAACAATCTGTGCCTTGTGGCCCCGGAGTGCTGCGTTGTGCCCTTCTCCCCGAGTGTGCTGCGCAATCAGATGGCTCTCCGTCACGTGATCGATCGGGTCTTTCTCACAGGCTACAAGTGAAGACGGACACATCAGGGACGCAACTGCACGCGTCCTTATCCAATTCCCTAGGTGCATATTGAAGATATTGGAAGAACTGTCCATATTTACTTTGTCAGCCAACAAGATCAGCAGGCCTAACGAACAACAAAAGCACTAGCCTATGTCAATCTACTATCCCCCATAGTACAAAGGTCGACCGATTCTATTCTGTGGGAGAAATAAATATTCCAAACATAGTCTGGGACAGTTGTGGGATGCGATAGATCCCAAATTAATATAACCACCAGCATCTAAAAAACAGTTGTATGCAATGTGGCTGACGCAAGAGATCAGAATGTTTCGTTTAAAATGTTGATAAACTAATAGGCTATTTCTTCACATTATAAGCGCAGCAATGTGCACATGGTAGTAGGTTATAAGCACAAATATTCCATTAGCGGGAATACACCATTATCAAAAGTGCGATTATGCATGTAATGCTTTTATTATAAAAGGTRAATTTTTATGGTGAAAATGATCTTCCCCAAATGTGCTTAATTTTAACAAGTTATTTGGCCACTTTATTTGTGATACAAACCTTWTTAAAACGTAGGCCTATGAGCTAAGCTACATGAGGTGTGCGACTATCATTCGAAAAAGTAGCAAAAAAAGACATTGTTTCTTATGCTGGGCATCCTTCACAAGTGATAATATATAATTAACAAGTGATAGGCTAATAGTCACCCATCATACTATTCTTGACTTAATCTCATCTTTACATATACTAAATAATATATGTGTGACATTTGTTTTGATTTGGAATGGACCATTATCATGCACCTGTATCGAAACAGGGGCAGCGGAAAAAAATACATGTGCACTTAAATAGCGAATGGAGGACGCTTTTCCCTGTGGTTTATTTTCATGCCAGCCAGGTAGGMTATACTCCTGTTGTAAATATAAGCAATGTGCTTAATATTAGGAAAGTTGAGAAATAAATATAGTAGGCCTAGCCTATAGAAAGCTGATGGGATCCTCGTCTATTTATTAGTGGCTATCACTCTGTTCTCACGCAATTGCGGTATCATGTTTTTTTTGTCAAGGAAAATATCGGATATCGGTATGGCCAAAAATGTCATATTGGTGCATCACTAGTTGTAAGCAAACCACAATATCCAGAACTCATAGCGATTTCAGGACACGGTATCGCCTCTGTTGAGGTGGATCCGTTTGAGAGTGGGTGTAAACAGGTAGCTAATGTTACTCACTGGACCAGCCACTCGTTCATAAAACATAAGCTTGCGAAAAACTATAACTATATAATAACTATTTTGTGTCGACAACTGTAAAGTTTAGTCATTGTGTACCTGGATCTGCAAACTACAAGCAAGCACAGGAGCTGGGGTAACATTTAATCGGTTACCTTAAAAATAAGACAAGCAGAGGTAACGTTGCTAACTTACCTAGCGAACTAAATTAGTGTATCTAAACCAAAGAAAATCTAATGTAATGTAAATTAGCCAGCTGCTATCTGGCGATGTGATCTGTAACTTTGCAAGCTAACTTTAGCTACGTTAAGTTAGCCAGCTAACAGTTAGTTACCTTAGTATCGAACACAGAGGCTAACGTGACTGGCATATGCGTTCTATCTACAGAGTCCGATCCCATCAACATGTGCAGCGGCATCAACATCAAGCTCAGCACTAGGAACTAGTTTAAGTCACCTTTGATAAATCTTTCCATAACTCCATGATGAGCAAATAAAAATACTGGAGCTAGGCATAAACATGGTCCGTGTTTTGTTGTCATAGTTGATGTGTTTATAAGTAGGCTACGACTTCTACTGTAGTTCTCTGTGTTATGGAGGCTTAGTTGATTGTTTATGCAAAGCTTGAAGTCAAAATGAGAAAATCTGAGTTATTAGTAAGGAGGGGATAGTGTGGGTGATTGACTGGTGTCTGTTGGGGGTGGGTATTGTGTGTGAAAGTTAGCATGATCTATTGACACGAGGKGGATGGGTGGATATAGTACATTATTTGCGAGTGTATTAGGGTTGAATAGCGTGAACCGGGTTATCGAGATTTACTGCTCAAACCCACTCCCTTTTCACGGGAAATATGACTGAGAGAAACCGGTAAATTATCATAAATTATTTATATGAACGGCATGACGTGAAATGGAACTGCTAAATTATATGCGATGTCTAAAATCTGGCTTCTCTGTGGCCTTCTCTCTGATTTCTGCGTGACCAATCATCAACACTCGAAGTGGGGATATTCAGACCCTTTGCTATGAGACTTGGAATTGAGCTCAGGTGCATCCTGTTTCCATTGATCATCCTTGAAATGTTTCTACAACTTTATTGGAGCCCACCTGTGGTATATTCAATTGACTGAACATGAATTCGAAACGCACACACCTGTCTATATAAAAGTCCCACATTCGACAGCACATGTCAGAACAAAAACCAAGCAATGAGGTCAAAGGAATTATCCATAGAGATCCGAGACAGGCATGTGTCGAGGCACAGATCTGGGGAAGGGTACCAAAAAATGTCTGCAGCATTAAAGGTCCCCAAGAACACAGTGGCCTTTATCATTCTTAAATGGAAAAAGTTTGGAACCATCAAGACTCTTTGACCAGGTGGCCAGCTCTAGGAACTGAGCAATCGGGGGAGAAGCACCTTGGTCAGGGAGGTGACCAAGAACCTGATGGTCACTCTGACAGAGCCCCAGAGTTCCTCTGTGGAGATGGGAGAACCTTCCAGAAGGACAACCATCTCTGCAGCACTTCACCAAATCAGGCCTTTATGATAGAGTGGCCAGACGGAAGCCCCTCAATAAAARAAAGGCACATTACAGCCCAGTTGGAGTTTACCAAAAGGCACCTAAACACTCTCAGACCATGAGAAACAAGATTCTCTGGTCTGATGAAACCAAGATTGAACTCTTTGGCCTGAATGCCAAGAGTCACGTCTAGAGGAAACCTGGCACCATCCCTACGGTGAAGCATAGTGGTGGCAGCATCAAGCTGTGGGGATGTTTTTCAGAGGCAGGGAATGGGAGACTAGTCAGGAGAGGCAAAAATGAACGGAGCAAAGGACAGAGAGAGATCCTTGATGGAAACCTGCTACAAAGYGCTCAAGACCWCAGACTGGGGGGAAGGTTCACCTTCCATCAGGACAAATACTGTAAGCACACAGCCAAGACAATGCAGGAGTGGCTTTGGGACAAGTCTCTGAGTRTCCTTAAGTAGCCCAGCCAGAGCCTGGACTTGAACCCGATCGAACATCTCTGGAGAGACCTGAAAATAGATGTGCAGCAACGCACCCCATCCAACCTGACAGAGATTGAGAGGATMTGAAGAAGAATGAGAGAAAGTCCCCAAATACAGGTGTGCCTAGCTTGTAGCATCATATCAAAGAAGACTCGAGGCTGTATTCGCTGCCAAAGGTGCTTCAACAAAGTACTGAGTCAAGGGTCTGAATACTTATAATTTTTTATAAATTAGCTAAACTTTTTTTTTKTTGCTGTTTTTGCTTTGTCATTATGAGGTATTGTGTGTAGATTGATGAGGGGGAAAAGCAATTTAATACATTTTAGAATAAGGCTGCAACGTAACGTGCAACGTAACAAAATGTTGAAAAAGTCAAGGGGACTGAACACTTCCCGAAAGCACTGTACTTCTCATTTAACTTTAATTCCATCCTTTTAATTCTATAACCTCCTAACTTGCTTTTTCACACAAGGAGGCTCTATAGTGGTGCTTTGATGATTTGTGATTGGCTGAAAAACAACAATCTACACGCGCCACTCTGCATAGGCTATTCTCGTTGAGCAGTGGAGAACATACTTCAAACTTTTTATCCACAACTTTGTCCATCKTAGTTGTAAATCGACTGAAGCCAAAATGTTACCAAACTGGAGATTTAAACAATGATGGAGGATCCTCCAATTCTGGTTTACCTCAAGTTCTACAGAGTTCCCAGCTGCGCCTCACAAAATTAGTTTGAAATCCGCCAGTTAAGATTTTAATTTTGGGGCATCCGGTTGAGCGATGTAGAAAGWMGTCGCACGAGATCTCTCCTCTGAAACTTCACCTAAATTCATACTTCCAATGCCTGCAAARGTTATTTGTATTACCCAGTAAGAGTACCTAAGGTGGCATGAGCCAAACAGTTTGGAGAATCGACCACACTCCACTAAATCAACTTAATCTGAAATGGCTACCATCACTGGAGATCACGTGAAAGTTTGGCATCAGAACTCACCAAATTGCAGAATAACTGACTGGTGGCTGCTCTGGCTCCAATTCAGGCAACCGTGGAAACCATCCAGGGTTCTGTGGCATCTCACACTACCACACTGGCCGAAGTTGAGGCCGGGCTGTCGGGACACAGCGACCAACTCACTACGCTAGAAACCAGGCTTGACGATGTGGCCGCTGCCAACAATTTGATTTCACGATCAAAATGCCAAAATATCCGCATGATTGGACTGCCAGAGGATTCTGAGACAGGATCTCCAACCCACTTCATGGAGGAGGTTTTGGGCAATGAGACTTTTCACAATATTCCTTAACTCAATAGAGCCCAACGCAGCCTTACACCTCGCCAATGCAGCCAACCGCGTCCCATAATTTTTTTAACTGAACCTTTATTTAACWAAAAAAGTCAGTTAAGAACAAATTCTTATTTACAATGACAGCCTACCAAAAGGCCTCCTGTGTGGACGGGGGCCTGGGATTAAAAATAAAAAATAAATACAATATAAATATAGGACAAAACACACATCACAACAATGGAGACAACACAATACTACATAAAGAGAGACCTAAGACAATACAGCATGTTAGCAACACAACATAACAACAACATGGTAGCAACACAATATGGTAGCAGCATAAAACATGGTACAAACAKTATTGGGCACAGACAACAGCACAAAGGGCAAGAAGGTAGAGACAACAATACATTACGTAAAGCAACCACAACTGTCAGTAAGAGTATCCATGATTGAGTCTTTGAATGAAGAGATTGAGATAAAACTCCAGTTTGAGTGTTTGTTGCAGCTCGTTCCAGTCGCTAGCTTCAGCGAACTGAAAAGAGGAGCAACTTAGGGATGTGTGTGCTTTGGGGACCTTTAACAGAATGTGACTGGCAGAAYGGGTGTTGTATGTGGAGGATGAGGGCTGAAGTAGATATGTCAGATAGGGGGGAGTGAGGCCTAAGAGGGTTTTATAAATAAGCAACAACCAGTGGGTCTTGCGACGGGTATACAGAGATGACCAGTTTACAGAGGAGTATAAGGCAGGTAGGSTACAGGCCGGTGCTGATTGAGAACGAYAGCACCCAGCAACAGTCAACAAACAGCTATTTGAAAGTTTAATGCTTAAAACCAGCAAATCAAATTGTTTGAGGACAGACTTGGTGGAGAAAACCGAGCACTGAAGGTGATCCTTGTTAAAGATTGCCACTCCMCCACCTTTGRARGATCTGTCTTGACGAAAAAGGTTATAACCAGAAAGGTTAACATCAATATTCAAAACAATCTTTCTTAAACACGTCTCAGTAATGACCAACACATCTGGATTGGAGCTGTGAACCCACACTTTCAATTAATCAATTTTAGGTAATAAGCTTCTAGTTTTAACGTGCAGAAAACCCAGGCTTTTACAAGAGCAGAAGTCAGTGAAGCAGATATCAGAGCACAAATCAGAATAGGGGGTAGCAACAGTAGATGGGCCAGGGTGTACATGCACATTTCCAGATATAATCAACAGTAATACATTCAAGGCATAGGACAGACAGCTCTGCAGTGCTGATTTATGACATTTGAATGTGCATCAGATGGCAACAAGATCATATTGTACAGCAATTTCATCAGGTAACATGAATACAAAGCCGGCGAGAGGTGGTTAGAATAGGATGGGAGGCCAAAAGTCTGTGTAACCAATAGAGAGTCAGAGTCCCGAGTGTGGGAACAAACAGTCCCACGGTTGGGTAAAGAAAGTTTGTAGTCAACAAAGTATGCAGGAGTCATGAGGCAAATAGCAAAATGCACAAGAAAGTGTGTGAGTGCTGGAGGAGAGCRAAAGCTCGGGAGAGAGGGGTGAGTGTGGTGGGGGTACCTGTACCAGACAGGGGGAGACAGGCCAGGGCAGACGGTGCACAGATCGCCAGGTGGAATCCAAGCAGCAGTGCAGCAGGCAACGGGAGTAGGTGTCACACCCACTTGAGAAAAGCTTTTATTTCTGGAGGCAGATTTCTTGTAGAAAATGACCGTGAATGGTCTTTGGACAGCAGGAGCGGGCTTCAGAGGATTCTTCAAAGAATCCGGCCACTTGTTGGGCCCAAAGGCCTCGACACCTTTTACCTCACACCTTAGTGCTAATTGAATTTGTATCTKGTCTGTCCTTGCAAGYCTGACAGCCTTAATTCAGCATTSAGTCCCCATAAATAAAATATATCATTGTAATGTACTTTATTTAAAAATGTTCTTCTTGGTTTTCAAAATAGCATCAGACCAAACACTACCCACTCAGTGCCAGGTTGGATGGTGTCCTCAGGTTTCTGCTGTTTGTTTGCTAGAGTAGCCTCTGTATAGCTTGGAAAAAGAAAACCTTGAAAGCAGTAATCTCTCCAGTTAATTTTGGTCAAAATTAGGTTGTAGGTTTGGAGTTTTGATCTGAAGCGAAGGCCATGCTGTGGAGGGTAGCATCCTRCATMTGTACCCGCAGAAAAAAATCAAAGTTTCTCACTCCAAATCTATCCTTTYGTAAAAAACATGGTGAAAAATGTGAAAGCTCACATGCAGCTGTCTCTCTCCCTGAGGGGGGCGTGTCAGGTTGCGGTTCCATCGATACAAAGGACCTCGTCCTTAAGTGGGCAAGGGAACATGGCGACATCACTTTCCAAGGCCACAAGATCAAGTTCTACCAGGATTTCAGTTCTAGCCTGGCGAAGAAACGGGCCACATTCAACGATATCAAGTCCACTCTGTACAAGAAGGGAATGAGCTTTGGGCTGACTTATCCTGCCCGTCTCCGTGTCACCTTTAACTAAGAAGTCAATTTTTTTCCGAAACTCCTGAAGAAGCTGAGTTCTTCTACCGACAGTGCATACATTGAATGCCTGGATTGGGATGATTTCTCACCTGCCTGTATTATGTGAGTAACGTTAGTTCTAATGACACTAGGCTACATTCATCTATGGCCATCTATTGATCCATTTCTTGTGAAACAATTCTATGCTAAAGCTTGATGGTGCAGCAGGTATGTTTGAAGCAGCACATAACTAGTGTGTGTTGTTGACAATGACATACTATGCTGTCTCTGCTCTTTGTAAACTTTCATTTGATCTTGTTGAGTTTCTTAAATCAAAGACAATCGCTGTTAAAAGCGCATGTTTTACTAAGGCTTTGAACTTGCTGCTCCACTTATGGCAATCTATAGCCTACATTGCAGTTGGCAGCCTTTAGGTAATTTCGRATACTAATGTTACTCGCTAGTTAGACACCGATCCTGTCTACCAATATGTGTATGTACAGTGGGGAGAACAAGTATTTGATACACTGCCGATTTTGCAGGTTTTCCTACTTACARAGCATGTAGAGGTCTGTAATTTTTATCATAGGTACACTTCAACTGTGAGAGACGGAATCAAAAATCCAGAAAATCACATTGTATGATTAAGTAATTAATTTGCATTTTTTGTTTGCAATTAACAGAGCTCATAACGTTTCCTGTAGTTCTTGAACATGTTTGCAGCACACCTTGCAGCTAGTGCGATTTTGCCCACCTCCTCCATCCAGACCTTCCCCAGAATCCTTCAGGCTTTCGGGGCTGTCGCTGTGGCAATACGTTACTTCAGCTCCGCTCCAAAAGATTTTCTATTGGGTTCAGTTCTGGAGACTGGGCTAGACCACTCAGGACCTTGAGATGCTTCTTAGCGGACGCCACTCCTTAGTTGCCCTGCGAGCCGTTGTTTCGTTTCGTTGTCATGCTGGAAGACCCAGCCACGAACCCATCTTCAAATGCTCTTACTGAGGAAGGAGTTGTGCCAAGATCTTGCGATACATGGCCCCATCCATCCTCCCCTCAATACGGTGCATTCGTCCTGACCCCCTTTGCAGAAAAGCATCCCCAAAGACATGATGTTTCCACCTGCCTGCTTCACGGTGGATGGGTTCTTGGGGTTGTACTTATCATCCTTCTTCCTCCCAACACGGAGAGTGGAGTTTAGACCAAATAAGCCTCTATTTTTGTCTCATCAGACCACACAGACCTTCTCCTATTCCTCCTCTGGATCAATCCAGATGGTCATTGGCAAACTTACATGACGCGGCCTGGACATGCGCTGGCTTGAGCAGGGGGACCTTGCACTGCGCTGCAGGATTTAATCCATGATGGCTAGTGTTGGTTCACTAATGGTTTTCTCTTGAGACTGTGGTCCCAGCTCTCTTCAGGTCATTGACCAGGTCCTGCTGTGTAGTTCTGGCTGATCCCTCACCTTCCTCATGAATCATTGATGCCCCACGAGGTGAGAATCTTGCATGGAGCTCCAGACCGAGGGTGATTGACCGTCATCTTGAACTTTCTTCTATTTTCTACTAATTGCGCGCCAACAGTTGTTGCCTTCTCACCAAGCTGCTTGCCTATTGTCTAGTAGCCCATGCCCAGCCTTTATCAGGTCTACAATTTATCCCTGCATGTCCTTACACAGCTCTCTGGTCCTTGGCCATTGTGGAGAGGTTGGGAGTATGTTTGATTTTGAGTGTGTGGGACAGGTTTGTCTTTATATACAGGTACGAGTTCAAACACGGTGCAGTTAAATACAGGTAATGAGTGGAGAACAGGAGGGCTTTCTTAAAAAAAAACTAAACAGTCTGTGGAGAGCTCGAATTCTTACTGGTGGTAAGTGAATCAAATACTTATGTCATGTATAAAATGCACAATAGATTACTTTAAAAATCATAACAATGTGATTTCTGGATTTTTGTTTTAGATTTCGTCTCTCACAGTTGAAGGTGTACCTATGATCAAAAATTTACAGACCGTCTACACTGCTTTGGTAAGTAAGAAAACCGTGCAAAATCGGCAGTGTAATCAAATATACTTGGTTCTCCCACTGTATATATATATTGAACTTCTTCCATTTTCTAATAACTGTGAACAGTTGTTGCCTTCTCACCAAGCTGCTTGCCTATTGTCCGTAGCCCATCCCAGCCTTGTGCAGGTCTACAATTTTATCCCTGATGTCCTTACACAGTCTCTCTGGTCTTGGCCATTGTGGAGAGGTTGGAGTCTGTTTGATTGAGTGTGTGGACAGGTGTCTTTTATACAGGTAACGAGTTCAAACAGGTGCAGTTAATACAGGTAATGAGTGGAGAACAGGAGGGCTTCTTAAAGAAAAACTAACAGGTCTGTGAGAGCCGGAATTCTTACTGGTTGGTAGGTGATCAAATACTTATGTCATGCAATAAAATGCAAATTAATTACTTAATCCATACAATGTGATTTTCTGGATTTTTTGATCCCGTCTCTCACAGTTGAAGTTGTACCTATGATAAAAAATTACAGACCTCTACATGCTCTGTAAGTAGGAAAACCTGCAAAATCGGCAGTGTATCAAATACTTGTTCTCCCCACTGTACATACACATATTGGTAGACAGGATCGGTGTCTAACTAGCGAGTAACATTAGTATCGAAAATTACCTAAAGGCTGCCAACTGCAATGTAGGCTATAGATTGCCATAAGTGGAGCAGCAAGTTCAAAGCCTTAGTAAAACGATGCGCTTTTAACAGCGATTGTCTTTGATTTAAGAAACTCAACAAGATCAAATGAAAGTTTACAAAGAGCAGAGACAGCATAGTATGTCATTGTCAACAACACACACTAGTTATGTGCTGCTTCAAACAACCTGCTGCCACCTCAAGCTTTAGCATAGAATTGTTTCACAAGAAATGGATCAATAGATGGCCATAGATGAATGTAGCCTAGTGTCATTAGAACTAACGTTACTCACATAATACAGGCAGGTGAGAAATTCATCCCCATCCAGGCATTCAATGTATGCACTGTCGGTAGAAAGAACTCAGCTTCTTCAGGAGTTTCGGAAAAAAATTGACTTCTTAGTTAAAGGTGACACGGAGACGGGCAGGATAAGTCAGCCCAAAGCTCAATTCCCTTCTTGTACCAGAGTGGACTTGATATCGTTGAATGTGGCCCGTTTCTTCGCCAGGCTAGAACTGAAATCCTGGTAGAACTTGATCTTGTGGCCTTGGAAAGTGATGTCGCCATGTTCCCTTGCCCACTTAAGGACGAGGTCCTTTGTGTATCGATGGAACCGCAACCTGACACGCCCCCCTCAGGGAGAGAGACAGCTGCATGTGAGCTTTCACATTTTTCACCATGTTTTTTACAAAGGATAGATTTGGAGTGAGAAACTTTGATTTTTTTTCTGCGGTACAATGAGGATGCTACCCTCCACAGCATGGCCTTCGCTTCAGATCAAAACTCCAAACCTACAACCTAATTTTGACCAAAATTAACTGAGAGATTACTGCTTTCAAGGTTTTCTTTTTCCAAGCTATACAGAGGCTACTCTAGCAAACAAACAGCAGAAACCTGAGGACACCATCCAACCTGGCACTGAGTGGGTA
>NC_036858.1:20228974-20288491 GCF_002910315.2 Salvelinus sp. IW2-2015
TCAAAGTAAGCATATTTAATATGATAAACCGTGTTTCTGTCGAAATATTTTAAACCGCATCATTCCCATTTTGTTTGGTATAGAAAAAAAAACCTTTCACTGGCCAACCCTGTATTGAAAAGTACAGGATAATTTTAAAAAATGCTAAATCCGCGGTTGCATTAAGAACTAAATTTGTCTTTCGATTCCTGTAAACCTGTATTTTTAGTCAAGTATAGATTAGCTTTCAATTAACTAGATCACTCTGATAGATGACGTCAGACATATTGAGCTGATTTCCTAGTATTTTTATTGTGTAACCACGGTTTTGTATGGCTTAAATATGCACCTTTTCGAACAAACTGTATAGGTATATTGTAAAATATGTAACAGGAGTGTCATCGAAGAATTCTGAGAAGGTTAGTGAAAAAATTAATATATTTTGGCGGTGATTAGTTTATAGCGCTCTTGGCGCTGAATCCATGCTCTGGAGAACGTTTGGTCATGGGGTATTGCTGAACTTATCGATTATTGTGTTTTCGCTGAAAAACGCCTTAGAAAATCTAATATGGTCTGAAATCACCAAGAAACTGGGTCTTTCCATTGCCTATGCTTTGTCATTTTATGAAATGTTTTATGAGAGTAAATTGGTCATACAGGTTGCTCTATCTAGAATTCTAGTCGATTGGTGATGGTGGTGCATTGTAAACTGTGATTCTACCTGAAATATGCACTTTTTTCTAACAAAAACTATCCTATACCATAAATATGTTATCAGGACTGTCATCTGAAGATGTTTGTTCTGGTTAGTGGATATCAAATCTTAGTTGAGCCGAATTGGTGATAGCACCTAAGGAGTAAGAAAATGATTGGAGTTAGAATAGTTGTTATTTGCTAAACGTGTTTAGCTTAATAGATTTACATATTTTGTCTTCCCTGTAACACATTTTAAAAATCTGAAATGGTGGCTTTTATTCACAGATCTGTATCTCTTCCATCTGGTCTTGGATTGTGATTAATGATATTTAGATGCTACTATCTACTTTTGAAGCTATTGCTAGTATGGCTAATTAGTAGTGTGGGGTTGGGGGGTGCTCCCGATCCGGAGTTTCTGAGGCAGTAAAAAGTAACTCGTGTGACTAGATTGCAAAGTTTGTTTTATGTAGGATAGCCAAAATGTTGTTTATTCACACCTAAATAGGAAAAACCAGAGGGAAACGACGGAAGGCAGGGCTTCCATGGGGAATTGCTTGCAGTGGGGATGATCGGAAAAGCATTGACTTTTCTGACGTTCAATTTGCTTGAGAATAGATCCAAATGTGTCTTAAAATACTGTAGGTATATATTTGACAGGTTCAAGGATTAGTGATAATAATAGTAGATTCATCTGCATACATCGACCACGTTTGTTCTCACCAGCTCGGTGGATTCCAGTGAATATGATGATAATTTTAGGTCAAGGAAATTGGTCTTAAGTGAACAAAGGAGCGAGGACATAGGACACACCTTGGCTAGTCCTCTGGAGAGGGGAATATTTTGACTGTTGAGAGATTGGTGTGTACGCCAGCCATAAGGAGCAGAATCGAAGCAGACGCATTCTTGAGATGAAATTGGGACCCAAAGATATTCCCAAAACTTAAATAAAATAATCCTACTCCATTCTGGTCAAAAGGCCTTATGTTACCAAGAGAAACAAAAATCTTCAGGGTGCTGCAGGCAAAAAAAGAGAGCGGGACATAGGACACCCCTGACTAGTCCTCTGGAGAGGAGGAAGTATTTTGAAGTTGAGAGTTGGTGTTACGCTAGCCATAGGAGCAGAATCGAGCAGACGCATTCTTGAGATGAATTGGACCCAATATTCCCAAATCTTAAATAAATAATCCTACTCATCTGGTCGAAAGCCTTTATGCACCAAGAGAAACAAACAATTTCAGGGTCTGCAGAGACAGAAGGAGAGAGTATAATGTTTCAAAAGATGGTGTACATTGGAAAACAGTTTCGTCCTTTGATGAACCTGTTGATCATCAGATATGACATCCTGAAGCAGCGTTCCAACCGGCAATGATAAACCTTAACTAATAGTTTAAACATCAGCATTCAAAAAGTGAAATGGGCCGATATCCACCCATTCTGCTAGATCTTTATCTATCTTGAGATAAAGTGAGATGGAGGCTTGAGTTAGCGTCAGGGGGGAGAGACCTTCTGAACACGAGTCGTGAACATATCTAATAGAATGGGCTAGTTATGGGATTTTTTTATAAAAATCGACAGGAAGCCATCAGGGCCTGGCCACTTTGCATTAACTTAGAAAACTTTATCCCATTTTTTATTTTTCCTTATTTAATTAGGCAAGTCAGGTAAGAAAAAAAATCATATTTTCAATGACGGCCTAGGAACAGTGGGTTCACGGCCTTGTTCAGGGCAGAACGACAGATTTTTACCTTGTAAACTCGGGGATTGATCTTGCAACCTTTCAGTTGCTAGGCCAACGCTCTAACCACTAGGCTACCTGCCACCCCTATCTAGATATCTAGATGCAGAGGTTATCCAGAACTTTATTCATGTTCATATCAATGGATGGAATTTCCAAGATATCTAAAAAGTTGTCCATAGCCGTATTATCTGATGGGGGTTCGGATTTGTCGAGGTTAGAATAAAATGACACAAGTTGAAGTAATATTAGCAGGGATCACTTGTAATACTACGGAAGAGTCATATACCTATGAGATGAGATGCTGACTGGCGTTTTAAGTTGGTGCCAAAAGGCGGCTGGCATGTCACCTTATTCATAGTACGTCCCTTTGTTTGTTGCAACAGAAAATCTGCTTTATCAGTGGAAAGCAGATTAAGTTGGTTTGAAGTTTCAGCCTCTGCGTATAATTCAGGGATGGAGAAGGTGAATATATATATATATATATATATATATATATATATATATATATATATATATATATATATATATATATTGAACTCTTCCATTTTCTAATAACTGTGGTACAGTTGTTTGCCTTCTCACCAAGCTGCTTGCCTATTGTCCTGAGCCCATCCCAGCCTTGTGCAGGTCTACAATTTTATCCCTGATGTCCTTACACAGTTCTCCTGGTCTTGGCCATTGTGGAGAGGTTGGAGTCTGTTTGATTGAGTGTGTGGACAGGTGTCTTTTATACAGGTAACGAGTTCAAACAGGTGCAGTTAATACAGGTAATGAGTGGAGAACAGGAGGGCTTCTTAAAGAAAAAACTAACAGGTCTGTGAGAGCCGGAATTCTTACTGGTTGGTAGGTGATCAAATACTTATTCATGCAATAAGTTTCTGTACCAAATATTAAGTTCTGCTTTTCTGATGTATCAAATACTTATGTCATGCAATAAAATGCAAATGAATTATTTAAAAATCACACAATGTGATTTTCTGGATTTTTGTTTTAGATTCCGTCTCTCACAGTTGAAGTGTACCTATGATAAAAATTACAGACCTCTACATGCTTTGTAAGTAGGAAAACCTGCAAAATCGGCAGTGTATTAAATACTTGTTCTCCCCACTGTATATTCACCTTCTCCATCCCCTGAATTATACGCAGAGGCTGAAACTTCAAACCCAACTTAATCTGCTTTCCACTGATAAAGCAGATTTTCTGTTGCAACAAACAAAGGGGACGTACTATGAATAAGGTGACAATGCCAGCCGCCTTTTGGCACACCAACTTAAAACGCCAGTCAGCATCTCATCTCATAGGTATATGACTCTTCCCGTAGTATTACAAGTGATCCCTCTAATATTACTTCAACTTGTGTCATTTTATTCTAACCTCGACAAATCCGAACCCCCATCAGATAATACGGCTATGGACAACTTTTTAGATATCTTGGAAATTCCATCCATTGATATGAACATGAATAAAGTTCTGGATAACCCTCTGCATCTAGATATCTAGATAGGGGTGGCAGGTAGCCTAGTGGTTAGAGCGTTGGCCTAGCAACTGAAAGGTTGCAAGATCAAATCCCCGAGTTTACAAGGTAAAAATCTGTCGTTCTGCCCCTGAACAAGGCAGTGAACCCACTGTTCCTAGGCCGTCATTGAAAATATGATTTTTTTTCTTACCTGACTTGCCTAATTAAATAAAGGAAAAATAAAAATGGGATAAAAGGTTCTAAAGTTAATGCAAAGTGGCCAGGCCCTGATGGCTTCCCTGTCGATTTTTATAAAAAATCCCATAAACTAGCCCCATTACTATTAGATATGTTCACCGACTCGTGTTCACAAGGCTCTCTCCCCCCTGACGCTAACTCAAGCCTCCATCTCACTTATACTCAAGATAGATAAAGATCTAGCAGAATGTGGTGGATATCGGCCCATTTCACTTTTGAATGCTGATGTTAAACTATTAGTTAAGGTTCTATCATGCCGGTTGGAACCCTGCCTTCAGGATGTCATATCTGATGATCAAACAGGTTTCATCAAAGGACGACAACTGTTTTCCAATGTACGCCATCTTTTGAACATTATACTCTCTCCTTCTGTCTCTGCAGACCCTGAAATTGTTGTTTCTCTTGGTGCATAAAGGCTTTCACCAGCATGGATATATTATTTATTTAAGATTTGGGAATATTGGGTCCAATTTCATCTCAAGAATGCGTCTCTCGATTCTGCTCCTATGCTAGCGACTACACCAACTCTCAACATTCAAAATACTTCCTCCTCTCCAGAGGACTAGTCAAGGGTGTCCTATGTCCCGCTCCTTTTTGCCTGCAGACCCTGAAATTTTTTTCTTCTTGGTAATAAAGGCTTTTGACCAGATGGAGTAGGATTATTTATTTAAGATTTTGGGAATCTTTGCCAATTTCATCTCAAGAATGCGTCTGCTCGATTCTGTTCCTATGGCTAGCGTACACACCAACTCTCAACAGTTCAAAATACTTCCCCCTCTCCAGAGGACTATGCAAGGGTGTCCTATGTCCTCGCTCCTTTTGCACTTAAACCACTTTCCTTGACCTAAAATTATCATCACGATTCACTGGAATCCACCGAGCTGGTAAGAACAAGTGTCGATGTATGCAGATAATCTACTATTATATCACTAATCCTTTACCTCTTCAATAATATACTACATATTTTAGACACATTTGATCTATTCTCAATACAATTGAACTTCAGAAAAGTCAATGTTTTCCGATCATCCCCACTGCAAGCAAATTCCCCATGGAGCCCTGCCTTCCGTCTGTTTCCCTCTGTTTTTCCTATTTAGGTGTGAATATAACAACATTCTGGCTATCCTACATAAAACAAACTTTGCAAATCTAGTCACACGAGTTAACTTTTACTGCCTCAGAAACCCGGATCGGGAGCACCCCCCACCCCACACACTAATTAGCCATACCTAGCATAGCTTCAAAGTATAAGTAGCATCTAAATATCATAAATCACAAGTCCAAGACACCAGATGAAATACAGATCTGTGAATAAAGCCACCATTTCAGATTTAAAATGTGTTACAGGGAAGACAAAATATGTAAATCTATTAGCTAAACACTTTAGCAAATACACCACTATTCTAACTCCACAGTTTTCTTACTCCTTCAGGTGCTATCACCAATTCGGCTCACACTAAGATTTGATATCCACTAACCAGAAAAACATCTTCAGATGACAGTCCTGATAACATATTATATGTATAGGATAGTTTTTGTTAGAAAAAATGCATATTTCAGGTAAGAATCACAGTTTACAATTTGCACCCACCATCAACACAATCGACTAGAATTCTAGATTAGAGCAACCTGTATGACCAATTACTCTCATAAAAATTTCATAAAAATGACAAAAGCATAGGCAATGGAAAGACCCAGTTACTCTAGTGATTTCAGACCATATTAGACTTTTCTAAGGCGTTTTTCAGCGTGAAAACACAATAATCGATAAGTTCAGCATACCACCATGACCAAACGTTCCCAGAGCATCGCACTTCAGCAGCAAGAGCCTATAAACGAATTCACCGCCAAAATATATTAATTTTTTCACTAACCTCTCAGAACTTTCTTCGATATCAACTCCTGTAACATATTTACAATATACTTACAGTTTGTTCGAAAAGGTGGCAATTTAAGCCATACAAAACCGTTTACACAATAAAAATACTAGGAAACAGCTCAATATGTCTGACGTCATCTATCAGAGTTTATCTAGTTAATTGAAATGCTAATCTATACTTGACTAGAAAAAATACAGTTTAAGGAATCGAAAACAAATTCATGTTCTTAAGCAACCGCGATTTAGCATTTTTAAAATTATCCTACTTTCATACAGGGTGGCTCAAGTGAAAGCCTTTTCTATACCAAACAAATGCGAATATGCTTTCAAAAATATTTCGACAAACACGGTTTATCATATTAAATATTGCTTACTTGCAGCTGTTCTTCCCATCGTATTCTTGGCAATTATCCTTTCTATGTTATAAACGTCTTTTGGTCATTAGATTCGCTCTCCTTCAAATGTCCAACACCAACACCTGACTCCCTAAAACGTACTTCTGTTGTCCAAACTTTCCAGAACGCACAACACAGAGAAAATCTCTCAAAAACTCGCACAAACGGATATAAATTATATAAACGTTCAAATCACTACATTATATGTTTAACAACTATAACGGACTGAAACACTGACCGAAAATATTCCTGGTTAGAAAGATTGAACGAGACAGTCGATGCCTTCAAGCTTGAGCGCACATTGAAAAGAGGTTCTCTGTAACATTTTTTCATATAACGCTAGTGACTCCCACTGATCTTCATAAAACTGTATACACCATTACACCCAGAGTAAGACTAGCAGTTCGTTCCTTCATGAGCATTCACTGTGCCTATAAACACACCCAGATCAAGATAAAAATTTCTAGAATCTGAACCCGTCATGAAAAAGCTGTAAAATTCGTTCTCTGTACCCACTCAGAACAAAATTTCAACTCCTTATAGAACTATAGACGTTCTATCCAATAATAACAATAATAATGCAATGTTACGATCAATAATTGTTACGAGGCCAGTTTAATTTGGGAAATGGTAAAAAAAAATATCGCTAACAGCTCCCCTATCTGACAAAAGGTCTACAAATCACAACTTAAATACGCTGGACAGTCGTGCTCTCCCTTAGCTGGCAGAAACTCATAATCTCTTAAAAAAAAAAAATACCATTAGTCTTTCTGTACCTTTTCAAGTTCTTGCTGATCTAAGCCGAATCATTTTTTTACCAAGTGATAAGCTTCATCATTTTTATCTGCGCTGGCAAATCACCTAGGAGACATAAAGCAATACTTCAAAAAAGGAGACAAGATGGAGGATTGGCACTTTCAAATTCTGGTGTAATGTTCCAAGTACCAACTGGTGCTCATTAGAAGCACACCCCTGCCAATCATCCTCCCTTTCTGCTCTTACTTGTGCCCCATTGTCCTTGTGTCCTTCAAAGTATACTGGAAACCCCATTGTGCACTCTGAAGATCTGGAGACAATTTTAGACTGTCTGCCCCTTCCTCTTCTAGGCCCTGTTTGTAACAACCACCTATTTTTACCCTCCAAACTCGACCAGGCTTTTGTTTTGTGGTGAGAAAGAGGTTTGGTATGTTTCAAATATGTATTTTTAGATACTAAGTTAGCAAGTTTGAATATCGTAGCTAAATGTAATCTGTCTCATTCTAATCTTTCTGCTATTTTCAAGCCTGTAACTCCCAAGACGTTGCGAGAAGAGATTTTGTCCCTCCCGTGGATTTAGCAAGGTTTGATTTCGGGATTATATGACATTATGCTTTCCTCTGAACCCTCTCCAATAAACAAAATCAAGGCAGGTCAAGTTCACTACCCCAGTCTTACACAATACTGGTGGGAGGAGGCTCTTCTTAGGGTTAACTCCACATCCTCATGTGCTTGGTTAAGTTTAAATTCAGTTCAAACTCTTGCACAGAATTCACTACACCGAGCCGTGATAGATGTTCATTCACTCCGGCAAACCACACCCATATGTTTTATTCATTTTCTAAGCTGTCTGAGTATTTGTCATCCTTTTTTTTAACACTCTCAAAATTCTAGATAGTGACCTGCAGCCTTGTCCTTTGATAGCTATATTTGGAGTTCTATCTTTGTAGCCTAGTCTCACTAAAAGTAAAGCAGACGTTGTAGAGTTTGCTTCCCTCATAGCCCGCTGGCAGATCTTGCTTAATTGGAAATCCTCCAAACCTCCCACTGCATCATCCTGGTTGAAAGATCTAATATATTTTCTACACTTCGAAAAAATGTAATACACAGAGGTTGTACTGATAAGTTTTTATTCAGATGGCAGCCTTTAATTTCCTTTTTTGAACAGTTGCCTTCTATTGATCTATTATTATCTATTATTCTATTGAGTAACAATTTTGGCCAACAGGGTATATGAGAGGGAAGGGATACTATGCTGTGATCTTTATTTATTTTTGTGTATGTATTTGTGGGTATGTATATTTATATTATTATTATTTCCAATTATATGTTTTAATTTATTTTAGCATGAATGCTGCTTTTGTTAAGGGGAGGGAGGTGTTTCAATAAGTATAGGGGGATAAAATTATGTATCTGTTCAATTTGTATTTCTTGATATGTCAATAAAAATAACAAATGAAATAGATTTGAATTTTGATTGCAACGTGCGCATATACTGCAGTTGTTTTAACGGAATAGCCTACGTCTTTTCAGCTCAGATTTACCCACGATGCTATGGCACACGACGCAGCGTAGGAATAGCCTAGTGTTTTTGTTTTTTTAAATCCATATTTGTTTATGTATTCATTCGGATTCACAGTGCGGACTGTGAATCAGAATTAGTTAGGTAACATAGATAATTAAGATGTCTTATCTGCATCATATGTTTATATGATATGCTTGTTATTAGAATGTATCCCTTCAGACTCTGATGTTGGAAGTTGCACTTCCTCCCTCAGCTGGGCCTCAAGTCAACTGGGGCCCAGAGAGGGGAGAAGTCAGGCTTGTCTTTCACATGTCTCTGGTGCTATGCAGAATATCAGAAAGAGAAGAGGACAGGAGGGAACATTGTCTTCATATGTGAATGGGTCTTTACCTATTGTAAACCACGTGAAGGGATGGCGTGATTAATGGGGAACCAATTACTTGTCTCCACAATGTCTGTGCGCCAGTCACTCCCTCCTTTGGCTTTGGGGAGATATGGTCTGAGAAAAAAATGTGGGGTAGTGTCTGGAATCATTGTATGTCATCTCTGATGTTGCACCTATCCTGGGGTAGTGTATGACCTAGAGGCTCACTCCCCTCAGTGAGATTGTCTGGTCATGTGGTCAAGAAGGGGTTTTACTTGAGATGGGAGTATCTGAAGTTGACAATTGATTTATGCCATAGAATGAATTGGTGTTTCTGTGCTATGAAGTACCAGGAACGAGATCGGAGCCTCGTCTTAGGGGCCAGACTAAACAACAAGAACAGTCTTCATAGCAAATGCTATCTGGCTGCGGGATACTCCTTTCTCATATATCAAGTGTCACCTTGTGACCCATTCCATACATCTGTTGTTTGTCATAAAGACTAAAAGGGCGTATCTTTTTTATAAAATATATTTGTAATCTTTGTATGTCAGAGCTACTCGCAACAACACTTGGAAGTGTTGAGCCAACCAGCCTCATCATTATAGAAGCAATTGTCACAGGACCAAACAGAGGTCCCGTAGCGAATGGTTCAGTACAAATACATGTACTGTTACAGCCCTAGTAAATACTGTCCTTCTCTCCCACCTACCCTCGCCGTCATTAACAGAACTGCGGGAAAACAATGCCCGACAGGCGGTGGCGAAGGACACTGTCTAGTAACGGTTGCCCCCGCTAGCACAGTAGGTAGGGGGCTGGGGCGAGATCGTGTGCTAGCTAACTAACTAGTTAGTGACACCTTGTGCTAGCACACAGTGTCACCCCCGCCTCCCGCGTACTGGAGAAAAACGTGCCTGACAGGCAGGGTCGAAGGACACTGTCGACTGGTCGTCCCCGCCACCCGCTTGCGCAGCAGGCGTGAGGCTGACACTGTGTAGTTGTTAGCAACACCGTATGCTTGCTAGTTAGCTAAATCACGATGTAATTCCCGCCTGTTGTGTACCAGTCCTCATTAGGGCTAGTTGTCTGAACACCTGCTCTCGCCGTCGTTAACAGACCTGAGGGAAAACAGTGCCCGACAGGCGGGGTGAAGGACATGGTCTACCGGAGTACGGCTAGCTAACTCTCATTGTCGCCCCGTCCCTTCTTCTGTGGGGTTTATCGGCAGCTGGCATCCAACGCTATTGTGCACTAGTGCCACCTACTGTACTGGAGCCAAGCTCCCCAGCCAGTCCTAACTTGAAAATGGACCAATAGAAGTATAAAGAGAATTGGGGGCCGCAATTGCACCTTTCTCGGTCAAACTCGTCGTCAACATCTCAAACGCACAGATATGGGGCAAGAAATTGTACATTATTAGTCCACCGGATCCATAATTTATTTTCTCAAGGAAACGGAGGTCCACAACATAAGGACCGAGGTAAAGTTGGTTTTATATTCACACATTTGGACATTCAACAGACATTCGCCAAAAGCCATTTACAAATGTAAAAATCAATAACTAATTCACCGTTTGTCACAGAAACATCAACCTAGGTATGATTTATTCTATAAATGTCAAGCATACTTTTACAACCTGGTTTGAGTAAACATTCCAGTTCTGATTTGATAGAAATACATAAAATGCCATTTAAAGCTATATAAATCATTAACGTTTTCACTGATTATGACAGAAATATCAAACTAGGTATGATTCATTCTATAAATTCCAAGCATAATTTTACAACCTGGTTTGAGTAAAAATTCCAGTTGACTTGATAGAAAAACATAATATTTATAAAATGCCATATAAATGAATAACATTTTCGCAGATTATGACAATCATCAAACTAAGTATGATTTATTTTGTCTAGTATACTTTTACAACCTTTGCTTTGAGTAGAAATTCCAGACTTGATTTGATAGAAATACATAAAATCTCAAATATTGCATTTAATAATTCAGTGATTGAAGCAGAAAAAAGGGAAACTTTGCATTTATTTGCAATAACTTTAAAGAAATGTCCATTTCAAGTGCAATTTGTTCTATATGAAGTTGTACAATGTTTACAATCTTAAATTGTATGCCAAATCGGGTCAGAACATTCAACAACCTCTGACTCCACTTCGTCAGAATTCTGAAGTAGGAAATCAACAAGCTCCTCAGCATCGTTCTGCTCAAAGTCCAGGTCACCTTCTCCATACTCATTGAGCTCAGATCCCAACTTTGCTGYTCTCCTGTTCCTCATATCCTCTACTGCAGGGTTGGTAGTGGATAGTGTCTCCACTGGATGGTTGCGTCTGGCCTCTCCAGGCACCACCAGCGCTGGTASCCCCTGCTCACTTTGAGATGGCTCCTCCAGAAGCTCCCTCTCCTCCTTCACTGGGTAGAATATGCACTGCCTGGTACTGCTGTGCTCCACATTCAATTGGGATTGACCTTGACTAACCTGGGGGTCATTCAAACCATTTGTTTCGCTAGCACAGACTGGAATATGTTCMGAGATTCTTCCGATGGCATTGAGGATTACACCACATCAGTCACTGGCTTCATCAATAAGTGCATCGAGGACGTCGTCCCAACAGTGACTGTACGTACATACCCCAACCGGAAGCCATGGATTACAGGCAACATTCGCAGTGAGCTAAASGGTAAAGCTGCCGCTTTCAAGGATTGGGACTCTAACCCGGAAGCTTACAATAAATCCAACTATGCCCTCTGACGAACCATCAAACAGGTAAAGCTTCAATACAGGACTAAGATTGAATCGTACAACACCAGTTCCGTATATGGCAGGGCTTGCAAACTATTACAGACTACAAAAGGGAAACACAGACGAGAGCTGCCCAGTGACACGAGCCTACCAGACGAGCTAAATAACTTCTATGCTCGCTTCGAGGCAAGTAACACTGTAACATGCATGAGAGCATCAACTGTTCTGGATGACTGTGTGATCATGCTCTCCGCAGCCGATGTGAGGAAGACCATTAAAACAGGTCAACATTCACAAGGCCGCTGGGCCAGACGGATTACCAGGACATGTACTCTGAGCATGCGCTGACCAACTGGCAAGTGTCTTCACTGACATTTTCAACCTCTCCCTGTCTGAGTCTGTAATGCCAACATGTTTCAAGCAGACCGACATAGTCCCAGTGCCCAAGATCACGACGGTAACCTGCCTAAATGACTACCGACCCGTAGCTCTCACACCTGTGGCCATGAAATGCTTTGAAAGGCTGGTCATGGCTCACATAAACACCATTATCCCAGAAACCCTAGACCCACTCCAATTTGCAGCACTCCAAACTGCCCTTTCCCACCTGGACAAAAGGAACACCTGTGAGAATACTATTCATTGACAACAGCTCAGCGTTCAACACCAGTGCCCTCAAAGCTCATCACTAAGCTAAGGACCCTGTTACTAAACAGCTCCCTCTGCAACTGGATCCTAGTCTTCCTGATGGGCCGCCCCCAGGTGTTAAGGGTAGGTAACAACACAACCGCCAAGCTGATCCTCAACATGGGGGCCCCCTCAGGGGTGCGTGCTCAGTCCCCTCCTGTACTCCCTGTTCACTCATGACTGCACGGCCAGGCACAACTCCAACAACATCATTAAGTTTGCTGATGACAACAGCCTGATCACTGACAATGATGGGACAGCTTATAGAGAGGTGGTCAGAGACCTGGCCATGTGGTGCAAGGACAACAACCTCTCCCTCAACGTGATCAAGACAAAAGGAGATGATTGTGAACTACAGGAAAAGAAGGACGAGCACGCCCCCATTCTCATCAACAGGGCTGTAGTTGAGCAGGTTGAGAGCTTGAAGTTCCTTGGCGTCCACATCAATAAACTAACATGGTCCAAGCACACCAAGACAGTCATGAAGAGGGCACGACAAAATCTATTACCCCTCAGGAGACTGAAAAGATTTGGCATGGGTCCTCAGATCTTCAAAAGATTTTACAGCTGCACCATTGAGAGCATCCTGACGGGTTGCGTCAATGCCTGGTATGGCAACTGCTCGGCCTCCGACCGCAAGGCACTACAGAGGGTAGTGCGTASGGCCCAGTACATCACCGGGGCCAAGCTTCCTGCAATCCAGGACCAATATACCAGGCGGTGTCAGAGGAAGGCCCTAAAAATTGTCAAAGACTCCAGCCATCCTAGTCATAGACTGTTCTCTCTGCTACCRCACGGCAAGCGGTACAGGAGCGCCAAGTCTACTTCCAAGAGGCTTCTACCCCCAAGCCATAAGACTCCTGAACAGCTAATCAAATGGCTACCCAGACTATTTGCAACCTGCTGCTCTTTAATTATGTTCTTCTTATCTCTTACTTTTTTCTTAAATTTAGATTTTTTWGGTATTTTCTTAAAACTGCATCGTTGGTTAAGGGCTTGTAAGTAAACATTTCACTGTAAGGTGACACCTGTTGTATTCGGTGCATGTGACAAATAAAATTTGATTTGAAATCAATGTTTGCATGTTTTTGTGCAACAGTTCCMCATTTTAAAGTAGTTACATGGCACAACAGTCATTTATTTATAAGTATCTAATTTAACAGCAAAGAGAACCCTTCCAATCATTTTCTATTTTGGCTTTGTTGAAGTCCTTCTTTGTCATCCCCATACAAGCTAAATGGTACCATCTCCTGAGGTAATAACTGGTCAACGCTCACAGCCAAATGTTTAATACCCCGGGAATTCCCAGAACACATTCCGGAAGGTATATAGATAGTGGTCACTTTATTAGGTACAACCCCCTTTGCATCTGGAACAGCGTGAATTCAAAACTGTTGATGAAACTAGGAAAAGGAGATAGACTGTTCAAGTTTTTAAGTCCAGTTGGAGTTTATTACAGTCAGTACAAGTTTTGGAACTTTTGTGTTACAAAAGACCATCACAGACGGTTGTCATTTTACACATTCTAAAGTTCAAACAAACAGTAACAGAATACCTGAATACATCTCTGCATGCTTCAGTGTCCAGCAAGCCAAGACCATGAGACTTGGTGTATGTAGGAGCAATTTATTTTTGTGAATAGGGTGTTGAACCTAAAACAGTGGCAACAGAGTAGATATCACAAACAACTCCTTTTGAGCAGTGTCTGTTATACGATGATCAATTGGTATAATGATAAATCTGATCCCCAAGGTCCTCATAAGCTCACTTGGATATATAGAGTTGGAGGTAAAGAATAAAATATGAAACTAGGACATTAAAACACTGGCAGAATTCTTTCATCCACATCCATTCACATAAAATGTCTTTTAAAGTATAAATACCCTTCTAAGACCACCGTCTTTCTGGACATTTTAAAAAGGTTTGCAAATAATTCGTTCTGCAAGGAATGTGAATTCAAAGGGATATGGTAATAACTACAGTTGAAGTCGGAAGTTTACATACACTTAGGTTGGAGTCATTAAAACTCGTTTTTCAACCACTCCACAAATTTCATGTCAGGAAACTATAGTTCTAGCAAGTTGGTTAGGACATCTACTTTGTGCATGACACAAGTCATTTTTCCAACAATTGTTTACAGATTATTTCACTGTATCACAATTCCAGTGGGAATTGTTGACTGAAAAGTTGACTGTGCCTTTAAACAGCGTGGAAAATTCCCAAAAGTGTTGTCATGGCATTAGAAGCTTCTGATAGGCTAATTGACATAATTTGAGTCAATTGGARGTGTACCTGTGGATGTATTTCAAGGCCTACCTTCAAACTCAGTGCCTATTTGCTTGACATCATGGGAAAATCAAAAGAAATCAGCCAAGACCTCAAAAAAGAAATTGTAAACCTCCACAAGTCTGGTTCATCCTTGGGAGCAATTTCCAAACTCCTGAAGGTATCACGCTCATCTGTACACACAATAGTATGCAAGTATAAACACCATGGGACCACGCAGCCATCATACCGCTCAGGAAAGAGACGTGTTCTGTCTCCTAGAGATGAACGTACTTTGGTGCAAAAAGTGCAAATCAATCCCAGAACAACAGCAAAGGACCTTGTGAAGATGCTGGAGGAAACAGGTACAAAAGTATCTATATAACCTGAAAGGCYGCTCAGCAAGGAAAAAGCCACTGCTCCAAAACCGCCATGTAAACCATAGTCTGGCTTTTTTAACTGCACATGGGGACAAAGATCGTACTTTTTGGAGAAATGTCCTCTGGTCTGATGAAACAAAAATAGAACTGTTTGCCCATAATGACCATTGCTATAGTTGGAGGGAAAAGGGGGATGCTTGCAAACCGAAGAACACCATCCCAACCGTGAAGCACGTGGGTGGCAGCATCATGTTGTGGGGGTGCTTTGCTGCAGGAGTGACTGGTACACTTCACAATATTGATGTCATCATGAGGCAGGAAAATGATGTGGATATATTGAAGCAACATCCCAAGACATCAGTCAGTAAGTTAAAGCTTGGTGCAAATGGGTCTTCCAAATGGACAATGACCCCAAGCATACTTCCAAAGTTGTGGCAAAATGCCTTAAGGACAACAAAGTCAAGGTATTGGAGTGGCCATCACAAAGCCCTGACCTCAATCCCATAGAAGAATTGTGGGCAGAACTGAAAAAGCGTGTGCGAGCAAGGAGGCCTACAAACCTGACTCAGTTACATCAGCTCTGTCAGGAGGAATGGGCCAAAATTCCCCCAACTTATTGTGGGAAGCTTGTGGAAGGCTACCCGAAACGTTTGACCCAAGTTAAACAAAAAATACTAATTGAGTGTATGTAAACTTCTGACCCACTGGGAATGTGATGAAAGAAATAAAAGCTGAAATACATAAATCATTCTCTCTACTATTATTCTGACATTTTACATTCTTAAAATAAAGTGGTGATCCTAACTGACCTAAAACAGGGAATTTTTACTAGGATTAAATGTCGGGAATTGTGAAAAACTGAGATAAAATGTATTTGGTTAAGGTGTATGTAAACTTCCGACTTCAACTGTATGTAGGTGATGTAGTTTCTCCACTGGTATAATGTGTGGTAGTTGCACACCTCCCTGCTGAATTATGTAGAGGTGATTTGGGCCAGGTGATTTTTTTTTTCATGATCTTTTGTGAAAAATAATTTATCACGTAGGCTTTGTGCTAGCAGTTTAAGAGAGAAAGARAGCAAATAGCATAGGGACAGACTGGTTGAAGTCCTAGTTGTTAATGGTTAGTGCCAGTAGATTACAGAGGGGTTCACATACTGTTCAGAACAAATCATAATGTATACGTTTAGCCCAAAAACAAAGCATGTACTTGTCCACTTCTTAAATTAGTGCTTTTTTTGTTATCCACCCTCTGGTATCTTTCAATACCATGCTAATTAATATATATATATATATATACACACACACACACACTAGAGGTCGACCGATGAATAGGGCCGATTTCCGATTGTTATGAAAACTTGAAATCGGCCCTATTCATCGGTCGACCTCTAGTGTGTGTGTTTTTGGCACCGATTTGGCCCYAAAAAWWTTTTACRCCCTTATTTAACTAGGCAAGTGAGTTAAGAACACATTCTTATTTTTAATGACAGCCTAGGAACGGTGGGTTAACTGCCTTGTTCAGGGGCAGAATGACAGATTTTTACCTTGTCAGCTCAGGGATTCAATCTTGCAACCTTACAGTTAACTAGTCCAACGCTCTAACCACCTCTCATTGCACTCCACAAGGAGCCTGCCTGTTACGCGAATGCAGTAAGAAGCCAAGGTAAGTTGCTAGCTAGCATTAAACTTATATCTTATAAAAAACAATCAATCACAATCACTAGTTAACTACACATGGTTGATGATATTACTAGTTTATCTAGCGTGYCTTGCGTTGCATATAATCGATGCRGTGCGCATTTGCGAAAAAGGACTGTCGTTGCTCCAATGTGTACCTATCCATAAACATCAATGTCGTTCTTAAAATCATATATTCATATATTCTTAAACCTGCATATTTAGTTAATATTGCCTGCTAACATGAATTTCTTTTAACTAGGTAAATTGTGTCACTTCTCTTGCAACAGAGTCAGGGTATATGCAGCAGTTTGGGCCGCCTGGCTCGTTGCAAACTGTGTGAAGACTATTTCTTCCTAACAAAGACAGCCAACTTCGCCAAACGGGGGATGATTTAACAAAAGCGCATTTGCGGGGGAAAAAAAATCACAATCGTTGCACGACTGTACCTAACCATAAACATCAATGCCTTTCTTAAAATCAATACACAGAAGTATATATTTTTTAAACCTGCATATTTAGCTAAAAGAAATCCAGGTTAGCGGGCAATATTAACCAGGTGAAATTGTGTCGCTTCTCTTGCACGCAGAGTCAGGGTATATGCAACAGTTTGGGCCGCCTGGCTCGTTGCGAACTAATTTGCCAGAATTTTACGTAATTATCACATAACATTGAAGGTTGTACAATGTAACAGCAATATTTAGACTTAGGGATGCCACCCATTAGATAAAATACTGAACGGTTCCGTATTTCACTGAAATAATAAACGTTTTGTTTTCGAAATGATAGTTTCCGGATTCGACCATATTAATGACCAAAGGCTCGTATTTCCGTGTGTTATTATGTTATAATTAAGTCTATGATTTGATATTTGATAGAGCAGTCTGAGCGGTGGTAGGCAGCAGCAGGCTCGTAAGCATTCATTCAAACAGCAATTTGCTGTGCTTCAAGCATTGAGCTGTTTATGACTTCAAGCCTATCAACTCCCGAGATTAGGCTGGTGTAAACGATGTGAAATGGCTAGCTAGTTAGCGGGGTGCGCGCTAATAGCGTTTCAAACGTCACTCGCTCTGAGACTTGGAGTAGTTGTTCCCCTTGCTCTGCATGCGTTGTACGAGATCTTCAGTTTCTTGGCAATTTCTCGCATGGAATAGCCATCATTTCTCAGAACAAGAATAGACTGACGAGTTTCAGAAGAAAGTTCTTTGTTTCTGGCCATCTTGAGCCTGTAATCAAACCCACAAATGCTGGTGCTCAAGATATTCAACTAGTCTAAAGAAGGCTGGTTTTAGCTTCTTTTATCAGAACAACAGTTTTCAGCTGTGCTAACATAATTGCAAAAGGGTTTTCTAAACTTGGATTAGCTACCACAACGTGCCATTGGAACACAGGAGTGATGGTTGCTGATAATGGGCCTCTACGCCTATGTGGATATTCCATAAAAAATCTGCCGTTTACCGCTACAATAGTCATTTACAACATTAACAATGTCTACACTGTATTTCCGATAAATTTGATGTTATTTTAATGGATCAAAAAATTGCTTTTCTTTCAAAAACAAGGACGTTTCTAAGTGAGCCCAAACTTTTGAAAGGTAGTGTATGTTATGGTTCGCTCTTAGTTTTTCTTATCTCCACTGTGGAATGTCCATCTTGGTCCTCTTGATCCATCCACCTGTCTTCTTTGTTAGTCAGGCCTGACCCCTTCATCCTGTAGTTTTTTCCTGTAATCTAATTTAATATGACTGAAGATGCCAGGCCCCTTCTAAAAGGGTATAACTGACTCGTTAGAACTTTTGACCACACGCCCTCCATCAAATCAAACACATTTTTACTCAAAACAAAAGTTGTAAAAAAGTATGCTAGACATTTATAGAATAAACCATATCTAGTTTTATGTTTCTGTGACAATTAATGAATTAGTTAGTTTTTTTTACCATTTTAAATGGCTTTTGGCTAATGTCTGTTGAATGTCTGATGAATTTCCGAATGTGTGAATATAAAACCAACTTTACCTCGGTAAAATAAGGTCGCAAATCATACGAATAGCTGAGACCATGTTGGGCAATACTAGCTAGCTGGTTGGCTAAAGACGAGACTCGGTGCATTGTAAATACGCAATGCGCTATCTTTCCATATCGAAATAAATGCATATAAGACTAATTGTATGCTGGCTGACCACTTATTTAGATAACTAGTTATATTTTGGTTATTGCACATCTTTGAGCTTACAAAGAAATGTAATACTTCTAAAACATGACCAGCTTGCTGTAGCATCAGTGGACTTGTTCACACAGGCTAACGTTAGTTACAGCTACCTAGCTAATGAACAGTCATTGATAAAAAAGGGACATCTTTGGCAGTGACGTTCAATCACAAATGACAAAATCAGGCAGTGAGCTAACGTCTTACAGCCGGCTAGATAACGTATGCTAAGTTAACGTTAGTTCAACAACAATATATACATTCTGTWTAGAACACGTATAAAACCAAGGCTACAAATTGAATCGCAATAGTACAAAAAAATTGGTGGAAAAAGCACAAGAGTACAGTGGCTAGCTAGAAAGCTAATATTTAGCAGCTAGCTAACATTGACCAGTTAGCAACATTACTAGCTATCTAAGCCAAAACACCACGAACGTTTGAAAACCAAGACAAGTAGTTAACTAGCATGACATGGGTAGATAACGTTAATTCTAATAGCACCATTAGACAGCTCACGTTAGTTCACTCCTGTTCTGGCCTAGCCAAAAAGGCCCAGTAGCGGTAGCTAGCTAGCCACTAGGCTAACACAAACATGCTAGCTAGTTAAATCGAAATGAATGGAACGAAGTTAGGGAGATTTACATAGATATTTTGCAGTCGGGTCAGCGGCCTGTCGAAACTCGTGTCCTGGAGAAAGCGATTAGCGAAGTCCCGGGGGTACCGGCTTGGATGATCCACATGTTCAAACTGTTAGTATTTGAACCCAAATATATCTTACAATAAAAGTGCTGTGCAAGGGCTTCCAAAATTCCGATAGTTACCCCTTCCAAAATATTTAGACCAGCCAGTGATTGTGCCCGGCGACGCTCTAGCACCTCATCTGGACAACATGACGGTTTGCAACTGTAAAAAAAAAAAAGTCTAATTGACTCCAGATGTTGACTGCTAGCACACTGCTTTAGGATAACACAAAACCGCCTCTCCTAGATTTGCAGATAGCCAAGTCTAGATAAATGTGGTCTGGCAGCAACAGTGCTAAGKGGCGGATTGGCCATCTAGCAATTATGGCAAATGCCAGATGGGCTGTGCCTTTTTTGTTGACGCATACAAAAATGTTTTYATATTTAATTTTTCTTTATTTAACGAGGCAAGTCAGTTAAGAACAAATTCTTATTTACAATGATGGCCTACCCCGGCCAAACCCTAGCAACGCTGGGCCAATTGTGCGCTGCCCTATGGGACTCCCAATCGTGGACAGTTGTGATACAGCCTGGAGTCGAACCAGGGTCTGTAGTGACGCCTATAGCACTGAGATGCAGTGCCTTAGACCCATTACATAAAAATAAAACAATGAAAAAGGTGACATGGCTGACAACCCGTGGGACTGTTAAGATTTTTTATTTTAGAATTTTGCGCAATTTCTGTTAAACTAATCTATAATGAGCCTTGGGCTGGTCAGTGGGCAACGGCCCGTTTTTTCTGATAGGCTGAGCTGAGGTCACACAAACATTCAAAGTCAAACACTGCATCAGCAAAGAGACCTGCTCCGACTGTCATCAGTTAGACAGTCAAGATCATGGATCGTAAAAAATGGAAAGGGTGGATATAAATATAGAAAGAGCACATTCTACATTGTCACCTCACTCAAAACGTCCTATTTTTTGGGCAGCTAAAACCATGATATGGTAAAACAGTAAAGTGCATTACCATGATTCTTGTAATGAAAGTTTCTGCCCCTGTCCCTGCTGGAGCCTGCTGCTGTGATGAGCGAGCCACTCTCCTCTCCCCCCATGTGCTCAACAGAAAAATGTGTTCTGATCGTATAACATTTCAAAATGCAATTGCAGAAAATTCTGGAGTCCTATTTTGACAGTAAAATATAGCAACTATAATTAATTGTCAACCCACAATGACAATCAGTGGATTAGGTTGCACATCAAAATATCTTGAATCTTTCATTCCTGCTTGGACGTGTTAGTTAAACAACTTATTTCTTGAAAACCTAGGTAGTCTATTTATTATACTTTCATGATTTGGGTCGGACCAAATCATGATGTGGGTGCGACCAAATCATGGGCTGGTGCTACCAACTGTAAAAGTTAGTGGCACTAGTGACACCAGGGGAAAATGTTAGTCTAATAGTAAGTAGGTAAGTAGGCTCTGCACATGTGGTATTTTACACACACTACATAGCTGCTACTCATATTCCCCCTCCTTTCACATTTATTTCTTAGCTCACCCTATTTGGAACCATGATGTTGTAGCCTATCTCTGCCTCATATTTCTGAACAGCTGAAATAAACATTTGACGGTGATTTGAACTTACATTCCAATATACTGTGCCTTCGGAAAGTATTCAGAGACCTTGACTTTTTCCACATTTTGTTACGTTGAAGCCTTATTCTAAAATTGATTAAATGAAAAAAAAATCCTCAGCAATCTACACGTAATACCCCATAATGACAAAGCGAAAACACGTTTTTAGAATGTTTGCAAATTATAAAAAAGAGAAATACCTTATTTCCATAAGTATTCAGACCCTTTGCTACRAGACTCGAAATGTAGCTCAGGTGCATCCTGTTTCCATTGATCATCCTTGAGATGTTTCTACAACTTGATTGGGCATGATTTGCAGAGGCACACACCTGTCTATATAAGGTCCCACAGTTGACAGTGCTGTGTGAGCAAAAACCAAGCCAGGAGGTCGAAGGAATTGTCCGTAGAGCTCAGAGACAGGATTGTGTTGAGTCACAGATCTGGGGAAGGGTACCAAAACATTTCTGCAGCATTGAAGGTCCCCAAGAACACACTGGCCTCCATCATTCTTAAATGGGAAAAGTTTGGAACCACCAAGACCAAACTTAGCAATCGGGGGAGAAGCACCTTGGTCAGGGAGGTGACAAAGAACCCGATGGTCACTCTGACAGAGCTCCAGAGTTCCTCTGTGGAGATGGGAGAAACTTCCAGAAGGACAACCATCTCTGAAGCACTCCACCAATCACGCCTTTATGGTAGAGTGACCAGACGCAAGCAACTCCTCAGTAAAAGGCACAAGACAGCCCACATGGAGTTTGCCAAAATGCACATAAACACTCTCAGACCATGAGAAACAAGATTATCTGGTCTAATGAAACCAAGATTGAAATGCTCACTAAATGGGATGTAAGCAAACTTGTGCAAAAATGTGAAATAAATAAGCTTAAGGTGCATATGGAACATTTCTGGGCTCTTATTTCAGCTCATGAAATATGGGACCAACCCAACATGTCGCGTTAATATTTTTGCTCGCTGTATTATAAAGGCTATACAACCTCCTCTGTCTGTTGTGATGGATATTGTAGTTGCACAAGCAGTACACAGTCCCTACACATTGCATTGGAGCAAAAACAATCAGCGTTTTGTGTGATTATTTCATTTGTATTTTTTGCCTTTTGTGTGATGATGTAAGCTAATCGTACCCCCTTGCCAGAGTTTCTGAAAAAATAACTACTATTTTGAGTGCCTGTATGCCTCCTGCTTAGACAATGCTTGCGGTGATCATGAAAAAACAACATTCAATTGCTAATTAGACTGCAAGTCTGTGTCTTGCTTGTGTTTGATATACTGAAAAGATAGCTGCATGTAACTCCCCACTTGAGTTTGCATTGGGGAAATGTTTTATTTTATTTAACCTTTAATTTAACTAGGCAAGTCAGTTAAGAACAAATTCTTATTCACTATGACGGCCTACCAAAAGGCAAAAGGCCTCCTGCGGGGACGGGGGCTGGGATTTTAAAAAATAAACAAAAATATAGGACAGAACACACATCACGACAAGAGAGACAACACAATACTACATAAAGAGAGACCTAAGACAACATAGCAAGGCAACAACACATGACAACACAACATGGTAGCAACATAACAACAACATGGTAGCAACACAACATGGTAGCGGCACAAAACATGGTAAAAACATTATTGGGCACAGACAGCACAAAGGGCAAGAAAGTAGAGACAACAATACATCATGCAAAGCAGCCACAACTGTCAGTAAGAGTATCCATGACTGAGTCTTTGAATGAAGAGATTGAGATAACTGTCCAGTTTGAGTGTTTGTTGMAGCTCGTTCCAGTCACTAGCTGCAGCGAACTGAAAAGATGAGCGACCCAGGGATGTGTGTGCTTTGGGGACCTTTAACAGAATGTGACTGGCAGAACGGGTGTTGTATGTGGAGGATGAAGGCTGCATTAGATATGTCAGATAGGGGGGAGTGAGGCCTAAGAGGGTTTTATAAGTAAGCAACAACCAGTGGGTCTTGTGACGGGTATACAGARATGACCAGTTTACAGAGGAGTATAAAGTGCAGTGATGTGTCCTATTAGGAGCATTGGTGGCAAATTTGATGGCCGAATGGTAAAGAACATCTAGCCACTCGAGAGCACCCTTACCTGCCGATCTATAAATTATGTCTCCGTAATCTAGCATGGGTAGGATGGTCATCTGAATCAGGGTTAGTTTGGCAGCAGGGGTGAAAGAGGAGCGATTACAATAGAGGAAACCAAGTCTAGATTTAACTTTAGTCTGCAGCTTTGATATGTGCTGAGAGAAGGACAGTGCACCGTCTAGCCATACTCCTAAGTAATTGTATGAGGTGACGACCTTAAACTCTAAACCCTCAGAGGTAGCATTCACACCTGTGGGGAGAGGGGCATTCTTCTTACCAAACCACATAACCTTGTTCTGAACATCTCCAAAACAAATGTCAAGGGTAGAGAAATCTTGTTGGACATTAAGAAAGCTTTGTTGTAGAGAATTTAACACAGAATCCAGGGAGGGGCCAGCTGAGTATAAGACTGTATCATCTGCATATAAATGGATGAGGGAGAGCTTTCAACTGCCTGAGCTATGTTGTTGGTGTAAATTGAGAAAATCGTTGGGCCTAGGATTGAGCCTTGGGGTACTCCCTTGGTGACAGGCAGTGGCTGAAACAGCAGATTTTCTGACTTTATACACTGCACTCTTTGAGAGAGGTAGTTAGCAAACCAGGCCAAAGACCCCTCAGAGACCTTAATACTCCGTTGCCAGCCCACAAAAATGGAATGGTCTACCGTATCAAAAGCTTTAAAAATAGCGGCACAACATTGGTTAGAATCAAGGGCAATGCTGACCTCGTTGAGGACCTTTAAGGTTGCAGTGACACATCCATAACCGGAGCTTAAACCAGATTGCATACCAGAGAGAATACTATAGACATCAAGAAAGCCTATCAGTTGATTATTGACAAGTTTTTCCAACACTTTTGATAAACAGGGCAGAATAGAAATAGGACTATAACAATTAAGATCAGCTTTATCTCCACCCTTAAATAAAGGACGCACCATGGCTGCCTTCCAAGCAATGGGAACCTCCCCTAGAAAGGAGAGACAGGTTAAAAAGGTTGGAGATATGCTTGGTGATGATAGGGGTAGCAACCTTAAAGAAGAAAGGGTCTAAACCAGGCTTTTTGGGGTCAAGTTTCAGGAGCTCCTTTAGCACCTCGAACTCAGTGACTGCCTGCAAGGAGAAACTTTGTAGCGTGGCAGGGAGAAAAGAGGGAGAAGCATCTGGGAYAGTCCCATTAGAAAGGGTGGGAGATGAGGAAATGTTGGACGGGCAAGGAKGATTTGCTGAGTGAAATAGGAATCCTGAATTAATGAAGTGGTGATTAAACAGCACAGCCATGTGCTTCTTGTCAGTAACAATCACATCAACTTTAAGGGACATGGGAAGCTGTGAGGAGGAGGGTTTATTCTCCAGGTCTTTAACCTTTCTCTAGTACTTCTTGGGGTTTGATCATAGAGAGGTAACTGCTCCTTAAAGTAACTAACTTTGGCCTTCCGGATAGCCTGAGTACACTTATTTCTCATTTGCCTGAACGATTGCCAGTCAGCCTGAGTATGCGTGTGCGGAGCCTTTCCCCAAATGCAATTCTTGAGGTGGAGTAACTCTGCAAGATCACGGTCGAACCAGGGGCTGAACCTGTTTTTAATTMTCATTTTCTTTATGGGGTTTGTTGACAATACCACTGAAAAATTCAAAAAAGAAGGTCCAAGCGTCTTTGACAGAGGGCATGAAGCTGATTCTATACCATTTTACAGAGGCCAGTTCATGAAGGAAGGCTTGCTCATTAAAGTTTTTTAGCAAGCATCTATGACAAATCAGGACAGGTCGTTTCACTGAGCAGCCATTACGAACACAGGCTGTAAAACAGTGATCACTAAGGTCATTACAGAAAACACCAGACTGATACCCACCAGGATTATTTGTGAGGATAACATTGAGGAGAGTATCCTTTTCTGGGTGTTTGGAGTCATACCTTGTTCGATTTGTAATAATCTRAGAAATATTTAGGGTGTCCCATTGCTTTAGGACTTGGTCAGGTGGTTTAAGCATGTCCCAGTTTAGGTCACCAAGCAGGACAAATTCAGACTTAGTGTAAGGGGCCAGGAGAGAGCTTAGGGCAGGTAGGGTACAGGCCGGTGGTGATGGAGGACAATAGCACCCAGCAACAGTCAACAAAGAGCTATTTGAAAGTTTAGTATTAAAACCAGCAAATCAAATTGTTTGGGGACAGACTTGGTGGGAAAAAACAAGCACTGAAGGTGCCAAGGTCATCCTTGGTAAAGATTGCCACTCCCCCACCTTTGGAAGATCTGTCTTGCCGAAAAAGGTTATAACCAGAAAGGTTGACATCAGTTAATGTCAAAACACTCTTCCTTAACCACGTCTCAGTAATGACCAACCCATCTGAATTGGAGCTGTAAACCCACACTTTCAATTCATTCATTTTAGGTAATAAGCTTCTGGTGTTAACATGCAGAAAACCCAGGCTTTTACGAGAGCAGAAATCAGTGAAGCAGATATCAGAGCACAAGTCAGAATTAGGGCTAGCAACTGTAGATGGGCCAGGGTGTACATACACATTTCCAGATATCATCAACAGTAATACAATCAAGGCATGGCATAGGACAGGGAGAGCTTGCAGTGCTGATTTATGACATCTGAATGTGCATCAGATGACAACAAGATCATATTCCCGAGTGTGGCAACAAACATAGTCTGTCCCACAGTTGGGTAAAGAAATCATGCAGGAGTCATGAGGCAAATAGCGAAATAGCAAAGCACAAAGAAAAATTGTATATAATAACGACTTGGGCTAGCCATTGTAAATTCAGAGTCACTTCTCCCAACAGTGCCAGGTTTAAATACCCAGGGATAATGGGGAAGGTGGGTGACACCTGGAGGGGGTGGAGACAAGCACAAGGACAGGTAAAACAGATCAGGGTGTGACAGGAGCTCATCTGCTAATGACTCCTCTCTCTCTCTCTCCTCTTCGTCTCTCTCTCTCTCTCTCTCTCTCTCTTCTCTCTCTCTCTCTCTTCTCTCTCTCTCTCTCTCTCTCTCTCTCTCTCTCTCTCTCTCTCTCTCTCTCTCTCTCTCTCTCTCTCTCTCTCTCTCTCTCTCTCTCTCTCTCGATAAATATAACTAATACCTATTTGTTTTAACCACACACAGACCTACTAACTATTTTTTGCTTCTCAATGATCATGCAAGTGCCGCACAAGTAGGCTTCCACCTCTGGGCAGCCAAAGTTCTATACAGCGGTGTCACGCCCTGACCATAGAGAGGGTTTTAGTCTCTATTTTGGTTAGGCCAGGGTGTGATTAGGGTGGGCATTCTATGTGTTATATTTCTATGTTTTGGCCGSGTATGGTTCTCAATCAGGGACAGCTGTCTATCGTTGTCTCTGATTGGGAATCATACTTAGGCAGCCTTTTTTCCTTTGGTGTTTGTGGGTAGTTGACTTTGTTAGTGGCACTATAGCCCTAGTAAGCTTCATGGTCGTTTCTTTGTTTCTTGTTTTGTTGGCAACATTCTAAATAAAATAAAATGTACGCTCACCACGCTGCACCTTGGTCTGGTCATTTCCACCTAGACGACGGCCATGACAAGCGGAGCGTGTATCGGTCAATTGGCGAGTTCTTTTTGCATCGCCTGGTGCGCTATTATTCCTTACGTTGTTTGTACTATTTGTGATGATAATTTTCATAGTTATGATGCCATATCGTAGCGAGAGTTGCTGAAAAAAAGAACTAGCCAATGTTTGCAACGATGATGAGAAAATAACCTTCAATCGCTATTTTGAGAGCCTGTCTTTTTTATTTTTGTTCTTTTTTTGTGCTTGTCTGTGTCTGCCTGTGTATGCTTGCCTAAATAGCTGCATGCAACTCAGTAGCTAAGCAGAACATGATATCGCGAGACTGTCTCTGTGTCGTGCTTATGTTTGCAATACTGTTACAACGGACAATAAAGTTTGTAGGAAAATTTCAATCATGTCGGTTGTATACAACATGATAGTTGCATGTAGCCTAACATCCTTCTTGAAAAAAAAACATGAAATCGCGCCAAGAGTGTGCAAAGCTGTCATCAAGGCAAAGAGTAGCTACTTTGAAGAATCACAAACACTTTTTTGGTTACTACATGATTACATATGTGTTATTTCACAGTTTTGATGTCTTCACTATTATTCCACAATGTAGAAAATAGTACAAATAAAGAAAACCCTGAAATGAGTAGGTTTGTCCAAACTTTTGACTGGTATTGTAAATCTATAACGTTCCATTTATTGGAGTTAGGTTACATTATGAATGGAAAAGCGATCGTACAATATCATACGAATTATAGGATGTATAGTTTCATACGTCTTACCCGGTCGCACAATAGCACACGAATTGGAGGATGTACCTTATCATATGTCATTGGTCATAACTTGCACATTTTACCACACCTGTCACGTTGGCATGAAGGATCGGGAGACAGAAGCAGGAATGCGTAATAGGGTTTTTTATTAAGCCCAAATGACGGCGTGTAAGGGCATGGGGACTAAGACCAAACAAGCACTATACAAAAACACAGGATTGAAACCCAAACAAAAGATCGAGGAGTACCTCAAATAAATAACACACACGCACAATGATTATCACACGGGACAAGACCCGTAATCATCTGCGGAATCCACAAGGGCACGAAATCCCAAAAACACACAGCACAGGTACTCACACGCACCAACGGACATTGTAACAATAATCGACAAGACCATGGAAACCAATGGGCACATATATACAAATACTAATCAGTGGGAATAGGGGATAGGTGTGAGTGTGTAACCGATGTGAAATGGTTAGCGGGGTGCGCGCTAATAGCGTTTAAATCGGTGACGTCACTTGCTCTGAGACCTTGAAGTAGTTGTTCCCCTTGCTCTGCAAGGGCTGCGGCTTTTGTGGAGCGATGGGTAACGATGCTTTGTGGGAGGCAATTGTAGATGTGTGCAGAGGGTCCCTGGTTCGAGCCCCAGGTAAGGGTGAGGAAAGGGACAGAAGCTATACTGTTACATTGATGTTGTTGACCCGGATCACTGGTTGCTGCGGAAAAAGAGGAGGTCAAAAGGGGGATGAGTGTAACCGATGTGAAATGGTGAGCGGGGTGCGCGCTAATAGCATTTCAATCGGTGACGTCACTTGCTATGAGACCTTGAAGTAGTTGTTTCCCTTGCTCTGCAAGGGCTGTGGCTTTTGTGGAGCGATGGGTAACGATGCTTTGTGGGAGGCAATTGTAGATGTGTGCAGAGGGTCCCTGGTTCGAGCCCCAGGTAAGGGTGAGGAAAGGGACAGAAGCTATACTGTTACATTGATGTTGTTGACCCGGATCACTGGTTGCTGCGGAAAAAGAGGAGGTCAAAAGGGGGATGAGTGTAACCGATGTGAAATGGTGAGCGGGGTGCGCGCTAATAGCATTTCAATCGGTGACGTCACTTGCTATGAGACCTTGAAGTAGTTGTTTCCCTTGCTCTGCAAGGGCTGTGGCTTTTGTGGAGCGATGGGTAACGATGCTTTGTGGGAGGCAATTGTAGATGTGTGCAGAGGGTCCCTGGTTCGAGCCCCAGGTAAGGGCTGTCTCTTATACACATCTAGATGTGTATAAGAGACAGGTCAAAAGGGTGATGAGTGTAACCGATGTGAAATGGTGAGCGGGGTGCGCGCTAATAGCATTTCAATCGGTGACGTCACTTGCTATGAGACCTTGAAGTAGTTGTTTCCCTTGCTCTGCAAGGGCTGTGGCTTTTGTGGAGCGATGGGTAACGATGCTTCGTGGGAGGCAGTTGTAGATGTGTGCAGAGGGTCCCTGGTTCGATCCCAGGTAGGGGCGAGGAGAGGGACGGAAGGTAAACTGTTACACGTGATGAATGTTCCGGAGGGATCTGTGACAACAAGATTAAGCCCACTCATCCTCCGACCAACCTCTCTACTTTGATTTCTGTCAAAAGTAACTATTAGTAGGTATCATACATCTTGGAGGTGCTCAGAAATACGTATGTTTTGTATGGCTCTGAGGCCAGTCTGTTAGGGTAGGTGTATGTCAAGGGAATCCAGGCTTCCCACCAAAATGTACGAAAAATAAATAAAATAAAAACATTTAAAATAATTTATCTTTCGTCTCTCTGTGTTTTTATAATTTTCCTTCAATTCGCAAGAGGCTGAATGTGTCTCACCGGAGAAAGCATCCGAGTTCGCGAAACAGCGCCCCTCTTTCTCTGTATGTGTAGGTTATCTATCTGATGCTGTCTGGTCAAACAGAGTATGACATTGTTGCCGCCTGTAGCTTTTGATGCAAGGGAAGCCAGCGAGCATTTGGCCTCCCTTGATAATTTTTGAAATTAAATAATAGACAATCAGCATTGAGCTAAACTGAGTGAGCTCAACTGTATATACTCTATATTAGAGACATGATAGATCAGAGGTAATATTATACTATCTGAGGGATGATAGAGAATGGTTGCTACATCAGAAGTTAATGGTTATCTGTAGGAGTCAGATGGCTTTGGAATGTGTAGGGGAGACTGGGTGGAGATCTTGGAACCTAACAATGTCACTGAGGGAGAGAGGGTAATGTATAACATTTACATTATGTCAGGATATGTTATTGTTAGCCATCAGGGATCCTCTGGGAGGAGAAGAGACACCGTCTAGTATCAATAACCATGACAGCCTTGAGTTGGGGAGGAGTAAGCACTTTGGGGTAGAGGTCAGGGTAGATGAAGTGRGGAAGAACAGATATAACTAAGGTTCTGTATAGCAACAGAGATGCATTGGCTGTTCATATGTGGAGGAGGGGACTCAGCCTACGAGAAAGGGTTAAATATCAGTGCTTGTGTGAAATTTTGTTTGTCTGAATTACAGCTGTGTCGACCCTTTGGGAAGAATTAAACTTGGTTAAGCTTCTCTAGTGTCCGTGAATTATTTACTCTGAAAATAAGAACCTAACACTGTGAATGGTCCTGGCACACCAAAAAAAAGTGTCAAGGGAAGCCAGTTTGGATTTTGCTTCACTCCTGTCACATCGCATCTAGAGAAATATGTCATTGACAGAAACAACTTGAAATGTTGCATCTAGTTGTGTTGTTGTCCTCCGGTGGCTAGCTAAAATTGTCCTTTTCCTAAATTAGCCATGGATGGGGATTTGGAGTTGTGGTTTTACTTCATTCCTAGTACTGACCAATGATTATAATGGTGATTATGGTGATTCTGATTGGTGCATGTACTTTATGGCAAATTAATATTTCCTATTACATGACAAGATAAAAAATGACTAAAGGGCCATTCCTCATTTATTTTATTTGAATCTGAAAAAAATAAATACGTTTTTTGTTTTTATTGTCTAAAGGAATTAATAATGAGAAACAGAATAATGATTTGATTATTCAAATGTTGTGTTTTTTATTATCGGTTCTGGTTCAACCCATAAACCGTACGTTTTGGTCAATTAATAGTTGTGGCTTCCTGACAACACAGACAATTATAAATGGGTCATTCATCATGTTTTTGATCTGTATATGAAATCGAATGAACAGAAAAACATTATAAAAAATTACATCAAAAATAGTTTCTCATTCCAAGGATTTGATGATTGACAGTCACTGTAGTGGGTTATGTGCCGTCCAGATTGGCTTGGGTCAGTGAGACAGACACTTTTACAACCTTAAGCACTTTGACCTGTAGCCTATACCATTGTGGATAGGCTCAATAACATGCAACTGATCACAACAAGCTTCAGTGCCTACGAGCTTAGACAAAGTAAGTACTCAATTTTACAGGAAAGCATGAATGTCCTTCGATATTCCATTATAGGGGCATTTAATTATGGCAAGGCAGCCACGGTGTGGTGAAATTTGTGCGTTGTGACCAATGATCATATACAGTGGTCATGACCCATGGAGATGTCATGGTCCCACCTGGCACCAGAGGGCGCCAGAGACCGTCCTAGAGACATTAACGACACTCATGTATGTCCAATTTACTCATTATAATTTCCCTGTTAAAAGAGGTGGGTTTTCTGTCGTCCTTTGCAGAAGCTTGAATTGTTTACCATGTGCGTTCTTTTCCTGAGTGAGTTTTCGAGACTTAGTGTTTGTTGTTTTTTCAAGTGTACTGTGATCCTGCAGCTACCGTTTCTCAGTAAGGTATTATGTTTATCCTTAACCACAGATTCCTTTTCTGGTCTCTTCTCTGCACCTGGATCCAACCTTACCACGTCACAGGAAACAGTTTCTAGTTTTGCTTTTGTCAGGATCTGCCCATTTATGATGAGCCTATAAGCTTCATCAATAATTAGGAGTGATATATAAACTGAGTTCTGTCCACGGACCAATGAGCATATGATGTGTCCTTTGAAACTCTCCGATGCGCAAACATCAGTAAAGACCTGATGGTCGGTCTCTCCTGGACGGCATCATATTCAGGGACAGTCCTGGGGGAAAGTACCTCACAGTTCCACAACCAAGTTTGCAATGCTATTAGGCTATGGTTTTGAATGTTTATAAAAAATATGTAGCTACTATGTAGTTACAATGCAAGGGCGCGCCGTCAGATAAATTACTTTCCAGCGATTTCACAAGTTGTTATTTTTGCAGTAGCCTAACCTTGATTGTCAGGGAAATGTTTAGTACAAGTATAGGCTACTTTGACTGGACAATTAGCCTACGATACCAAAAAGCTACTATTGAACAGACGAAAAGTGTAGCCTATGCATTTAGTGAAATTAATGATTGAGGACGGTGTTTATGCAGTATTCTATGATTTCCGTCCCTAAATCAGTGGTGTCTGTAAAATGGTAATGCATCCATAGGCCTACTGAAAATGATGCATCTGACCCGATGGAGGCTGGACTGAAAAACGACTTTGATTTAGGGCTTATGCCCACCGCAGACGGTTCACATAGGCATATAGGATCTGTCATCGTTGGATGGGTTAAATAATGTAAAGCTATTGGGTGACTATCAGGGAAAGCTGTGTGCTTAGTGTGCAAAGCGAGCTTCGCTGTCTTGAAAGACTACAACTTGTCCCGACTGTAATAACGGAGCTGTGAGTTGGGATGCAGGTGCAGGTGAAAGGTTTAATAAAACAACAAAACCAGGAAYGAAACAATTCCATGTGGAAGTACCATAAGCTGGTACACAAGAATAATACGAACTGGTGAGAAAACATAAGGGAGTGACATAAAAGGGGAGGAAATGATGAAGGTAATGAAGTCCAGGTGTGAATCATAATGATTAACAGGTGTGCGTAATCAATCAATCAATCAATCAATCAATTTTATTTTATATAGCCCTTCGTACATCAGCTAATATCTCGAAGTGCTGTACAGACACCCAGCCTAAAACCCCAAACAGCTAGTAATGCAGGTGTAGAAGCACGGTGGCTAGGAAAAACTCCCTAGAAAGGCCAAAACCTAGGAAGAAACAAGAGAGGAACCAGGCTATGAGGGGTGGCCAGTCCTCTTCTGCTGTCCGGGTGGAGATTATAACAGAACTATTCCAAGATGTTCAAAAATGTTCATAAGTGACAAGCATGTCAAATAATAATCATGAATAATTTTCAGTTGGCTTTTCATAGCCGATCATCAAGAGTTGAAAAACAACAGGTCTGGGACAGGTGGCGGTTCCATAACCGCAGCAGAACAGCTGAAACTGGAATAGCAGCAAGGCCAGGCGGACTGGGGACAGCAAGGAGTCACCACGGGCGGCAGTCCCGACGCATGGTCCTAGGGCCCAGGTCCTCCGAGAGAAAGAAAAGAGAGAAGGAGAAAATTAGAGAGAGCCAAATTTTCAAATGTTCATAAATGACAAGCATGGTCAAATAATAATCAGGAATAAATCTCAGTTGGCTTTTCATAGCCGATCATTAAGAGTTGAAAACAGCAGTCTGGGACAGGTAGGTTCCATAACCGCAGGCAGAACAGTTGAAACTGGAATAGCAGCAAGCCCAGGCGGACTGGGACAGCAAGGAGTCACCACGGCCGGTAGTCCCGACGTATGGTCCTAGGGCTCAGGTCCTCCGAGAGAAAGAAAGAGAGAAGAAGAAAATTAGAGAGCGCCAAGATTTTCAAAAGGTCATAAATGACAAGCATGGTCAAATAATAATCAGGAATAAATCTCAGTGCTTTTCATAGCCGATCATTAAGAGTTGAAAACAGCAGGTCTGGGACAGGTAGGGTGCCGTAACCGCAGGCAGAACAGTTGAAACTGAAAAGCAGCAAGGCCAGGCGGACTGGGGACAGCAAGGTGTCATCATGCCCGGTAGTCCCGACGTATGGTCCTAGGGCTCAGGTTCTCAGAGAGAAAGAGAGAACGAGAGAATTAGAGAGAGCATACTTAAATTCACACAGGACACTGATAAGACAGGAGATACTCCAGGTAACCAACTGACCCTAGCCCCCCGACACATAAAACTACTGCAGCATAAATACTGGAGGCCGAGACAGGAGCGTCAGGAGACACTGTGCCCCATCCGAAGAAACCCCGGACAGGGCCAAACAGGAAGGATATAACCCCCACCCACTTTGCCAAAGCACAGCCCCCGCACCACTAGAGGGAAATCCTCAACCACCAACTTACAATCCTGAGACAAGGGCCGAGTATAACCCACAAAGGTCCACCACAGCACAAAACAAGGGGGCGCCAACCCAGACAGGAAGATCACGTCAGTAACTCAACCCACTCAAGTGACGCACCCCTCCTAGGGACGGCATGAAGAGCACCAGCAAGCCAGTGACTCAGCCCCTGTAACAGGGTTAGAGGCAGAGATTCCCAGTGGAGAGAGGGGAACCGGCCTGGCAGAACAGCAAGGGCGGTTCGTTGCTCCAGAGCCTTTCCGTTCACCTTCACACTCCTGGGCCAGACTACAACTCAATCATATGACCTACTGAAGAGATAAGTCTTCAGTAAAGACTAAAGGTTGAGACCGAGTCTGCGTCTCTCACATGGGTAGGCAGACTGTTCCATAAAAATGGAGATCTATAGGAGAAAGCCCTGCCTCCCGCTGTTGCTTAGAATTCTAGGACAATTAGGAGGCCTGCGTCTTGTGACCGTAGCGTACGTATGGTATGTACGGCAGGACCAACTCGGAAAGATAGGTAGGAGCAAGCCCATGTAACGCTTTATAGGTTACAGTAAAACCTTGAAATCAGCCCTTGCCTTAACAGGAAGCCAGTGTAGGGAAGCTAGCACTGGAGTAATATGATCAAATTTCTTGGTTCTAGTCAGGATTCTAGCAGCCGTATTTAGCACTAACTGAAGTTTATTTAGTGCTTTATCCGGGTAGCCGGAAAGTAGAGCATTGCAGTAGTCTAACCTAGAAGTAACAAATGCATGGATTAATTTTTCTGCATCATTTGTGACGAAAATTTCTGATTTTGCAATGTACGTAGATGGAAAAAAAGCTGTCCTTGAAACAGTCTTGATATGTTCGTCAAAAGAGAGATCAGGGTCAAGAGTAACGCCGAGGTCCTTCACAGTTTTATTTGAGACGACTTTACAACCATCAAGATGAATGGCAGATTTAACAGAAGATCTCTTGTTTCTTGGGACCTAGAACAAGCATCTCTGTTTTGTCCGAGTTTAAAAAGTAGAAAGTTTTCAGCCATCCACTTCCTTATGTCTGAAACACAGGCTTCTAGCGAGGGCAATTTTGGGCTTCACCATGTTTCATTGAAATGACAGCTGTGTGTCATCCGCATAGCAGTGAAAGTTAACATTATGTTTTCGAATAACATCCCCAAGAGGTAAAATATATAGTGAAAACAATAGTGGTCCTAAAACGGAACCTTGAGGAACACCGAAATGTACAGTTGATTTGTCAGAGGACAGACCATTCACAGAGACAAACTGATATCTTTCCGACAGGTAAGATCTAAACCAGGCCAGACACTGTGTTCGATGTAGACCAATTTGGGTTTCCAGTCTCTCCAAAAGAATATGGTGATCGATGGTTCAAAGGCAGCACTAAGGTCTAGTAGCACGAGGACAGATGCAGAGCCTCGGTCTGACGCCATTAAAAGGTCATTTACCACCTTCACAAGTGCAGTCTCAGTGCTATGATGGGGTCTAAAACCAGACTGAAGCATTTCGTATACATTGTTTGTCTTCAGAAAGCAGTGAGTTGCTGCGCAACAGCTTTTTCTAAAAATTTTTGAGAGGAATGGAAGATTCGATATAGGCCGATAGTTTTTTATATTTTCCGGTCAAGGTTTGGCTTTTTCAAGAAGAGCGCTTTATCACTGCCACTTTTAGTGAGTTTGGTACACATCCGTGGATAGAGAGCTGTTTATTATGTTCAACATAGGAGGCCAAGCACAGGAAGCAGCTCCTTCAGCAGTTTATTAGGAATAGGATCCAGTGATGCAGCTTGGAGGTTAGAGGCCATGATTTTTTCATCATTGTGTCAAGAGATAAGTACTAAAACACTTAAGTCTCTCCCGATCCCAGGCCCTCGCAGAGCTGTGCAGATCCAGGACAGCTAAGCCCTGGAGGAATACGCAGATTCAAAGAGGAGTCCGTAATTTGCTTTCTAATGGTCATGATCTTTTCCTCAAAGAAGTTCATGAATTTATTACTACTGAAGTGAAAGCCATCCTCTCTGGGGAATGCTGCTTTTTAGTAGTTCGCAACAGTATCAAAAAGAAATTTTGGATTGTTCATTTTCCTCGATTAAGTTGGAAAAGTAGCGATGATCGAGCAGCAGTGAGGCTCTTCGGTACTGCACGGTACTGTCTTTCCAAGCTAGTCGGAAGACTTCCAGTTTGGTGTGGCGCCATTTCCGTTCCAATTTCCTGGAAGCTTGCTTCAAAGCTCGGGTATTTTCTGTATACCAGGGAGCTAGTTTCTTATGACAAATGTTTTTCGTTTTTAGGGGTGCAACTGCATCTAGGGTATTGCGCAAGGTTAAATTGAGTTCCTCAGTTAGGTGGTTAACTGATWTTTGTCCTCTGACGTCCTTGGGTAGGCAGAAGGAGTCTGGAAGGGCATCAAGGAATTTTTGTGTTGTCTGAGAATTTATAGCACGACTTTTGATGCTCCCAGGACCTGTGGTTAGTATTCTGGTGACGTCGTACTCCGGAGGGGAGGAGCTGTGACAGTACCCCCCCTCTGATGTGCGGCTTCAGCCGCAGAACGACGCCGACCAGAGGGACAACCCCGAGGACGAGGAGTGGGTCAGTCCGGGCGGTGAAGGGGGAAATCCCGGATGATGTTGGGATCCAGAATGTCCTCCACCGGAACCCAATGTCTCCCAGTTCAACCCAACGCCTCCCAGTCCACCAGATACTGGAGCTAACCCCCACGACGTCGGGAGTCCAGTAGGGATCTGACAGTGTACGCCGGACCCACCTCAATGTCCAGGGGGGTAGAGGTGTGTCGTGGGGGATAGTATCAGCTAGGGGGCCAGGAACCACCGGCCTGAGAAGGGAGACATGAAAAGAGGGTGAGATACAATGGTGACTGGGTATTTGTAACCTGWACGTCACCTCGTTGACCCTCTGGAGAACCTTGAACGGCCCCACAAACCAGGGGCTCAGTTTCTTGCAGGGCAGGCGGAGTGGGAGGTTCCTGGTAGAAAGCCAGACGCGGTCCCCAGGATGGAACACAGGGGTCTCACTACGGTTGGGGTCTGCCTGTTCCTTCTGACAATGGACGGCGTGCTGGAGTCTCACGTGCGCACACCTCCTCTGCGCGCCTGAACCACTCATCTACCGTAGGAGCCGTGGGCTGGCCCGGGGTCCATGGGGCCAGGGCCGGCTGGAAACCCAAAACACACTGGAAGGGGGTCAATCCAGTGGATGAGGGTTGCCAACTCACCCTGCCAATCCTGACAGTGACGCTTCAGGAACCTCCCCAGCTCCTGGTTCATCCTCTCCACCTACCCATTGGACTGAGGCCGATAGCCGGAAGTGAGGCTGACCGTTCCCCCGAGCTTCTCCAACAAGGCCCTCCAAACTCGTGATGTGAATTGGGAGCCACGATTGGAAACTATGTCCTCCGGAAGGCCATAATGCCGGAAGACCTGCTGGAAGAGTGCCTCAGCGACCTGGAGATTAGTGGGGAAACCAGGAAGAGGGATTAATCGACATGACTTGGAAAATCTATCCACTATCACCAGAATGGCAGGAACTTCACTGCTGGAGCATTTCGGGGGACTTGGTTTGAGCACATACGGATTCCGGGCGGGACTTGGTTTGAGCACATACGGAACAGGAGTTTACATACCGAGTGACATCCTGCACCAAGGTGGGCCACCAGTACTTCTCAGCGATGGAGTGGATGGTGCGAGAAATACCTGGATGTCCAGCGACGACAGCTGTGTGTGCCCAGTACAGCAGCCGATCTCTTATCCCTGTGGGTACGTAGATGTGCTCGGGAAGACAACTCCGGGGTGCAGTACCCCCCTCTAGAGCCTGGCGGATGTCCACATCTATGGCCCAAACCACTGGACCCACGACTCGGGAGGATGTGATTATGGGTGCCCTCTGGACAGGAACCTCTCCTGAATCGTAGATATGGAACAGAGTATCAGCCTTGATGTTCTTAGAACCTGGGTGATAGGTCAGCGTGAAGTCGAACCTGGTGAAGAAAAGTGCCCACCTGGCTTGGCGCGGATTCAGTCTCTTCGCTGTCCGTATGTACTCTAGGTTCCGATGGTCAGTGAGGATGACGAATGGTTCCTTGCCGCCCTCCAGCCAGTGTCTCCACTCCTCTAATGACATCTTCACCATCAGGAGCTCCTGATTGCCGACGTCATAATTCCTCTCTGCGTAGGACATTTTCTTGGAGAAAAAAGCACAAGGATACAATTTCAATGGGTTACCCTGTCTTTGTGACAAAACTGCCCTTACGCAGGTGATTGACCAAGAGGCGTTCCAGAACTGCTCGAACGTGGGTGATGTGATCTTTCAGGTTGGTCGAGAAGATCAGGATGTCATCGATGTATACAATCACTTGCCGTCCGAGCATGTTCCTGAACACCTTGTTGACGAATGCCTGGAACACTAATGGAGCATTGGCTAAGCCAAAGAGCATAACCAAATACTCGTGGTGACCAGACATCATGCTGAACGCCGTCTTCCACTCATCCCCTCCTGGATACGGATGAGATTGTACAGGTTCCGCAGGTCCACTTTGGTGAAGAACTGGGCCCCGTGGAACTGCTCAATGGCTGACGGCACCAACGGGAGAGGGTACCGATATTTCTCGGTGATGCCATGGAGTCCTCGGTAATAGATACATGGGCGTAATCCTCCTTCTGGCCACGAAAAAGAAACCAGCCGACGCAGGGGTTGTGGATGTGCGGATGAAACCCTGTTGGAGCGCCTCTTGAATGTAATCCTCCATGGCCTGGGTCTCAGCCACAGACAGAGGGTAGATGCGTCTGCGCGGAGGTGTAGCACTGGAAAACAGGTCGGTGGCACAGTCCCAGGGGYGATGAGGACGGAGAACAGAGCACGGATCTTGGCGAATACCTCATTTAGGTCCTGTTATTCCTCCGGGATGTTGGGCAGAAGGGTAACCATAGGACTCTCAACTGACGTGGAACCACAGGGGACAGGGACGCAGGTCTTCCGCAATTCAGGTGACCAGTCTGTGATTTTCATCCTCGACCATGAGATGGTAGGGTTATGGCGTTGGAGCCAAGGGAGGCCGAGGATCAATTTGTGAACTGGTGCACTTGTGATGAAGAAGGAGATGCTCTCCTGGTGATTGGATTCCACTGTGTGGGTAAGTGGTTGAGTGATGTGTGTGATGGTTGAAGATCCTAATGGCCGACAGTCGAGACCTTGAACCGGAAAAGGAGAGGAGAGCGGGTAGATGGTAATATTGAGGGAGGAGGCAAGGGTCTGATCCATAAAATTCCCTGCGGCGCCGGAATCCACTAAAGCTGTAGACACAGTACATGAGGGACAGTCAGCCAAAGTGATGGACACCAAAAATAGTCTAGCAGGAAGAGCTGAATCTAGAATACTCACTCCTAGTCCAGGGGATGGAGCATCACGTGACCGTCCCTCTGCTCTAGTGGCCTGAGCGGGTTGCTGAATGGGCTGTTGCGCTGGCTCGCTGGATAGACTGGCTCTAGAGTATCCTCCGATGCTGGGCTGCAACGTCGCTCGGGGGTGTTCGAATCGCTGCAGCCTGCAGTGAACCTCCTCCATGGCCATCCCCAGTTGAGCCATCTGGTCATGTTGTTGACGTAGAAGGTACCCTTGTTCGTTGGACCGTCTGAGAGATATCTGACTTTCCTGCTGCTTCCATAGTTTGAGTTGGTATTCTGTAATAACGGAGCTGTGAGTCGCGAAGCAGTTGAAACGTTTAATGAAACAAATTTAAAGAGTTGCTTTCTCAGTTGCAAAAGCAGCAAGAACTTTTCACAAAACTGCATTCAGAAAACAACGGAATTGCGAGAGCTAGCTATGTACTGTCCCACAAAATTGCTAAACATAGCAAGCCATTCGCTGAGGGTGAATTCATTGAAGAATGTTTAATTGACTCTGCAGCAATACTTTGCCCCGACAAGAAAGTGTGAGGGTGTTGGTGAAATGGAGAAAGGTGGAGTCAGGCGCAGGACACAGAGATGAGTATAGTCCGACAGTTTACTCAAAAATGAAAGAATAATATTCCAACACGGAACACAAAATCCAAAGCACAAATAACACGAACCCACATGACAAACACTAACGCACAAAACAGAGAGGGAAGCCAGGGGGTTAAATAAGGAACATAATTAATGGAATAGAAATCAGGTGTGTAATAATGAAGACAAAACCAAACGAAAATGAAACATGGATCGGTGGCGACTAGAAAGCCGGTGACGTCGACCGCTGAACGCCGCCCGAAGAAGGAGAGGGACCAACTTCGGCGGAAGTCGTGACAGAAAGAGCTGAAAATGTTTCCCTGTCAAGACGAACTGTGACTCGGCGTGTTCAGGACATCGCAGAGAATATGGAACAACAAATCACCTATTTCTCCTTGGCCCTGGATGAGAGCAGTGATGCACGTGACACAGCACAGTTGTTGATACTCTTACAAGGCATAACCCCAGTCAACGAAGAGCACAACCACAGGGAAAGATTTATGGAGGTTAATAAGTGTGTGGCAAAGCTGGGACTGAGTTTTGAAAAGTTATCAAGTGTGAAAAGTTATCCACTGATGGGTGCCCAAACTTGACAAGAAAAAATGTTGGCCTTTTGAAAAGGATACAAGATCAAGTACCTGAACTGAACCCAGATCAGATTTTTTTCCCCCTGCATTCCATTATTCATCAGGAGGTGCTCTGTAAACGTGTTCTGAAAATGAGCCATGTTGTGGATACAGTCACTAAAGTGGAACACTTCATAAGAGTAAAATCTTTAAACCACGGGCAGTTTGTCTAGGGTCATGCAGATCTCCCCTACCACACAAATGTGAGATGGCTGAGTTTGGGGAATGTGCTTAAAAGGGTTTGGGACCTGAAGTCAGAGATTGCTGAGTTTTTGCAAATTAAAGGAAAATATGTGGATTTCTCTCAACTGCAAGATAAGGAATGGTTGGATGATTTTGCTTTAACCTTGGACATCATGGCCTTCATTATTTTCTCGCCATTTTGAGGGTTTCAAAGTTTTGGAAAATGACATGCTGTTGGTTTCTTCTCCTTTCACCTTCAATGTGGATAACGCTCCCACTGACCTGCAATTTGAGCTTATTGATCTTCCGTCTGATGCAGTGATTGGAGAACTATTCAAAACTAGTTTGTTAACAAGAAATTTGTGGAGTGGTTGAAAAACTCCAACCTAAGTGTATGTAAACCTCCGACTTCAACTATATATCTACTGTAAATCATGTCCAGATATGCTATCTGGACATTACGCAAAAAAGCGTAATTAAATTGTTGCCAGCAAAGCTGGTCAGGCTGTTTTCATGTTATCCATATGTTAAGAGTGTCAAGTGTGCGCTCCGAGAGTGAAACGAGATGGGTGGAGCTWAAGCTTAAGAGGGTGTGAATGATGCTGAATGGGTGTAGACAAAGAAGAGCTCTTCACTACATACTAAAACATTCTAAGTGCCATTTTCTCAAAAGTGAGTTTACAAGTTGATCAACTTTCAAAGCAGAATTACTTTCCCATTGTTCCTCAAACACAGTGTATGATATACCATCTCTACTTTTATCTAATGTAAAAAACACTATTTAAAATKTTCCTACATAAGACCAAATCCAGGTGGTGAGTCACAAATATTACGAGGTAACATTGTTAGGATAGACTCAAATTAAAACAATGCCTTCCAATATGGAGAAAGTTTTCATGTTTGTTTTGTTTTAAACCTTGCAATAGGGGGGAAAGCAGAACGTTGTTTGAGAGTGATCAGTGTGTATTAGCAGTAGATTGAGAAGGTCTTCCTATTGGGAAGAAGGGAGTCTTAGTTGAAGGCAACAGATGGAAACTAGTGAAAGTAACAAAGTGAATGGTAATTGTCTTTCAGATATCACTCCAATAATGCAATATTTTAGTAATTTGAAAACAGACAGACAGAGGGATTGAGCAATGGGACTGATATTAAATTAGAGGCCGCTCACTCTTCAAGTTCTGTTCCACTGCTCTCGTGTTTAAGTCATCTGTTGTTTGTGTAACCGATGTGAAATGGCTAGCTAGTTAGCGCTAATAGCGTTTCAATCGGTGACGTCACTAGCTCTGAGACCTTGAAGTAGTTGTTCCCTTTGCTCTGCAAGGGCCGCAGCTTTTGTGGCCCGATGGGTAACGATGCTTCGTGGGTGTCAGTTGTTGATGTGTGCAGAGGGTCCCTGGTTCGAGCCCAGGTAGGGGCGAGGAGAGGGACCGAAGCAATACTGCTACATTTGGGTTAGAGATAAACTTCCTGTGGAACAATAGATAGCTGTCAATACACAGTGAACTCAAACAGGCTGTAACAGAGGTATGAATAATTGAATAAGACACGTTTTTGACAATTTATTTCTCACTGGGTGCACCAGTGATTTAAGTAAGCAATGTGATCTAAAACAATAATTGTTTCCATTGCGTGGAACTGTGTCCAGAATGAAGTAGATYCAAGTAAATGTTTTAAGCACTGAATATTGAGCTGATAATCCAGCCCAAACTTTTTGAAGGTCCTAGCAGATTTGTTAAACTACATGTTTCATATCTTGACTAGTTTATGTCCCAAGGACAGTTTGTACAGAATTCTATTTCAATGTAACAGGTCAAAACTGTAAATGACTGATTGAATGTCCATTACCAAGTAATTTTTTTATGTTAATCAATGATTCTGTATCTCTCCCTTTGAAAGGTTTCCTAAGGCAAGTGCCTTATTATAGCAGTTAAAGGTAACTGAATCCAGCTGTCAAGGGAGCTCCCAAATTAGGTAAAGCCTGTCCATTTTGTTTGTTTTTACCCTACCCTTTTTCCCGGTTCTGTCCATTCTGCAAGCCTGCCTGCCGTCCTGTACCTGCCTGACTCTGATCTGATTACGAACCTCTGCCTGCCCTGACCCCGAGCCTGCCTGCCGTCCTGTACCTGCCTGACTCTGACCTGATCACAAACCTCTGCCTGCCCTTGACCTTCCCTTTGCCTGCCTCGTGTTTCTAATAAATCATCTGAGAACTGTACTATCCGCCTCCTGTGTCTGCACCTGGGTCATATCCTGAGTTGTGATAGTACGAACTGGTCATGACTAACCCAGCAGACTCGGACCAGCTCTGCAACGCTGTCTCCTCCCAGGGAGCCACCATTGGAAGACACAAGGTGTTACTTCCAGACCTTGGCGGAACACCAGGACCAAGCCTTCAACACATTGCTGGAGCAATTTTGTGGATTGTCTGTGAGGCAGCCCGCCACTACGGTAACCCCCAGACTGTCAATTACCCAGCTACCAGCTACGTTTATCCCCAATCTACCCCAGTTTACCAAGAACCCAGCTTAAATCCTCCTGAGAGCTATGCTAGAGAGATACCGGATCCTGCTGGGTGTTTCTCTCCCAGTGTTCTCTCATCTTTGAGCTGCAGCCCTCTTCATTTCCCTCGGATCGCTTGAGCGTACGTGATAATGCTGATGTCCGGGAGGGCTCTTGCCTGGGCTACGGCGTGTGGGAGCAACAATCAACCATTTGCCTCAGATTTGAGGAGTTAGTGAGGTATGGAAAGTGTTTTGATTCTCCATTGTCCGGAAGAGAGACGGCTCGTAAGCTGCTCCAACTACGTCAGGATTCCCGTAGTGGTTCCACTATGGTGGTCTGCTTGAAACATGTTGGTATTACAGACTCAGACAGGGAGAGGTTGAAAATGTCAGTGAATACACTTACCAGTTGGTCAGCTCATGCTCGGAGTACACATCCTTGTAATCCGTCTGGCCCTGCGGCCTTGTGAATGTTGACCTGTTTAAAGGTCCTACTCACATCGGCTGCGGAGAGCGTGATAACACAGTCGTCCGGAGCAGCTGATGCTCTCGTAATAAAACCAACAATTTAGCCCTGTCTGCAGCCTCAGCTGCATGTTGTCATGTCTCTCCAGCCTGTCCTTGACACCGTGGGGACAGCTTCTTTTGACTGCCTGGTGGACATATGACAGTTCGCCAGTGTCCTTCAGACAGAGAATAAACCAGAGCTTCTCCATAAAGGCTCTCCATACCCGTGATGTGAATTGGGGCCCACGGTTGGAGACAATGTCCTCCGGAAGGCCATAATGCTGGAAGACCTGCTGGAACAGTGCCTCAGTGACCTGGAGAGCAGTAGGGAGACCAGAGAGAGGAATGAAACAGGATTTAGAAAATCTATCCACAACCACCAAAATGCTGAAACCGTCAGAGGGGAGCTCAGTCAAKGGGGGGGGGGGGACGACTTGGTTTGTGCACATACTGAACAGGATTTAACGTAGGTGGCTAACATCCTGTGCCAAGGTAGGCCACCAATACTTCTTGGAGATAGATTGGGGAGTGCGGGAAATACCTGGATGTCCAGCGACGACAGCTGTGTGCGCCCAGGTCAGCAGCCAATCCCTTATCCCCGTGGGAACATAGATGCGCTCATTGCGGGCTCCCTCTCTAGAGTCTGGCGGATGTCCACATCTACATCTCAGACCACAGGGGCTACAACTCGAGAGGAAGGGATTATAGGTGCCCACCTTGCTTTGTGCTGATTCAGCCTCCTTGCTGTCCGTATGTACTCCAGGTTCCGATGGTCAGTGAGGATGACGAATGGGTCCTTGGCGCCCTCAAGCCAGTGTCTCCACTCCTCTAATGCCAACTCTCGATCATCAATGTCGTAATTCCTCTCTGCAGGGGACAGTTTCTTACGGATACACACACGGATACAATTTCTGTGGATTACCATGTCGTTGAGACAGAACTGCCCCCATGAGCAATGTGATCCTCCAAAAGGTAGCCAAGTATACCAGGATGTCGTCGATACACACGACCACCTGGCATCCGAGCATGTCCCGGAACACTTCATTGATGAATGCCTGGAACACTGAYGGAGCATTGGGTAAGCCAAATGGCATCACCAAGTACTCGTAGTGACCAGACATTGTGCTACAAAGCTGTTTTCCATTCATCCCCCTCCCTGATGCAGATGAGATCGTAAGCATTCCGCAGGTCCAACTTGGTAAAAAAAAACGGGCCCTGTGGAGCTGTTAGATGGCTGCCAACACCAACGGGAGAGTGTAACAGTACTTGGTGATTTCATTGAGTCCTCTGTAATCAATACATGGGTGTAACCCTTGATCCTTCATGGCCAGGAAGAAGAAACCTGCCGACGCAGGAGAAGTGGACATGCGGGTGAAACCTTGTTGGAGCTCCTCATGGATGTACTCCTCCATGACCTGAGTTTCAGCCACCGACAGAGGGTCGATGCATCTGCRCGGGGGTGCAGAGCCTGCAAGCAGGTAGATGGCACAGTCCCAGGGGCAATGAGGAAGGAGACATGTGGCGGGTTTTGGAAAATACCTCCTGCACGTTCTGGTATATCGCCGGGATGTTGGGCTGAAGGGCAACCACAGGCCTCTCAACCGACGTGGAACCACAGGGGACGGGGAAGCAGGTACTCCGGCATTCGGGTGCCCAGTTTGATTTTCATCCTCGACCATGAGATGATGGGGTTGTGGTGTTGAAGCTAAGGGAGGCCAAGGATGATCTTGTGAGCTGGTGTACTGGTGATGAAGGAGATGTTCTCCTGATGGATGGACTCCACGGTGAGGTTGAGTGGTTTTGTGATGTGTGTGAAGCAATGAGTGCCGACGCTCCCGAAGAAGGCTATCCAGAAAGATGGCCATCGCGATGAGTGCGTCCAAGGAGGGGTTGTCGTCTGAACCTCCCCTCGCATTCCCCTTCTGGATAGCGTACGAAGAGCCGGCTCATTCAATCTGCTGGATGCTGCTACTGTCGGGAAGGTGAGTGCGTACTCGGCAGCCGTCTGGTCCTCCTGACGTAGTTGAAGTAGGCGCTCACCCCCCTCTCTGCCCTCCAGTGGATGATGGAGATACCACTGAAGCGAGCCATGAACCACTGATACGAATCCAGCTTCTCCTCTCCCAGACGGCCGTGGCCCATTCCAACACCCGTCCATTCAGAAATAACCATGGCAACCTTGGACCTCTCAGTGGTAGGAGCTCCCTTCTGGTGCGCAAAGTAGAGGGAGCACTGTAGTAGGAAGCCACGGCATTTAGATGGGGTGCCGTCACATATTTATCTGGGAGAGGGCCTCCCGAGTGGTCTGAGGCAATGTATCGCAGTGCTAGCTGTGCCACCTTTTATTTATTTATTTATTTGTATTTCACCTTTATTTAACCAGGTAGGCCAGTTGAGAACAAGTTCTCATTTACAACTGCGACCTGGCCAAGATAAAGCATAGCAGTGCGAAAAAAACAACAACAGAGTTACATATAAACAAATGTACAGTCAATAACACAAAAGAAAATAAAAATAGCAAGATATGTGTACAGTATGTGCAAATGTAGAAGAGTAGGGAGGCAGGCAATAAATAGGCCATAGAGGTGAAAATAATTACAATTTAGCATTAATACTGAAATATTATATGTGCAGATGATGATGTGCAAGTAGAGATACTGGGGTGCAAAAGAGCAAGAGGGTAAGTAATAATATGGGGATGAGATAGCCGGGGGCGTTATTTACAAATTGGCTGTGTACAGGTACAGTGATCGGTAAGCTGCTCTGACAGCTGATGTTTAAAGTTAGAGAGGGAGACATAAGACTCCAGCTTCAGAGATTTTTGCAATTAGTTCCAATCATTGGCAGCAGAGAACTGGAAGGAGAGGCGGCCAAAGGAAGTGTTGGCTTTGGGGATGACCAGTGCAATATACCTGCTGGAGCGCGTGCTACAGGTGGGTGTTGCTATGGTGACCAGTGAGCTGAGATAAGGCGGGGCTTTACCTAGCAAAGACTTATAGATGGCCTGGAGCCAGTGGGTTTGGCGACGAATAGGTAGCGAGGGCCAGCCAATGAGAGCAAACAGGTCGCAGTGGTGGGTAGTATATGAGGCTTTGGTGATAAAATGAATGGCACTGTGATAGACTAGATCCAGATTGCTGAGTAGAGTGTTGGGGGCTATTTTGTAAATGACATCGCCAAAGTCAAGGATCGGTAGGATAGTCAGTTTTACGAGGGTATGTTTGGCGGCATGAGTGAAGGAGGCTTTGTTGCGAAATAGCAAGCCAATTCAAGATTGGAGATGCTTATTAATGTGAGTCTGGAAGGAGAGTTTACAGTCTAACCAGACAACTAGGTATTTGTAGTTGTCCACATATCCAGGGTAATGATGCTAGTCAGGCAGGAGGGTGCGGGCAGCAACCGTTTGAAGAGCAATCACTTAGTTTTACTAGCATTTAAAAGCAGTTGAAGGCCACGGAATGAGTGTTGTATAGCGTTGAAGCTCATTTGGAGGTTTGTTATCAAAGTGTCCCAAGAAGGAACAGATGTATACAGAATGGTGTCGTCTGCGTAAAGGTGGATCAGAGAATCACCAGCAGCAARAGCGACATCATTGAAATAAACAGAGAAAAGAGTCGGCCCGAGAATTGAACCCTGTGGCACCCCCATAAAGACTGCCAGACGTCCGGACAACCGATTTGTGTGTCAAACCGCCGATTTGACACACTGAACTCTATCTGAGAAGTAGTTGGTGAACCAGGCAAGGCAGTCATTTAAGAAGCCAAGGCTATTGAGTCTGCCGATAAGAATGCGGTGATTGACAGAGTCGAAAGCCTTAGCCAGGTTGATGAATACGGCTGCACAGTATTGTCTTTTATCGATGGAGGTTATGATATCGTTTAAGACCTTGAGCGTGGCTGAGGTGCACCCATGACCAGCTCGGAAAACAGATTGCATAGTGGAGAAGGTATGGTGGGATTCGAAACGGTTGGTGATCTGTTTATTAACTTGGCTTTCGAAGATTTTAGAACGGCAGGGCCGGATGGATAAACAGTAAGTCTATAACAGTTTGGGTCTAGAATGTCTCCCCCTTTGAAGAGGGGGATGACCGCGGCAGCTTTCCAATCTTTGGGGATCTGAGACGATACGAAAGAGAGGTTGAATAGGCTAGTAATAGGGGTTGCAACAATTTCGGTGGATCATTTTAGAAAGAGAGGGTCCAGATTGCCTAGCCCAGCTGATTTGTAGGGATCCAGATTTTGCAGCTTTTTCAGAACATCAGCTGTTTGGATTTGGGTGAAGGAGAAGAGTTGCTGCTGAGGTGTTGGTTGGGGTAGGGTAGCCAGGTGGAAAGCATGGACAGCCATGGAAAAATGCTTATTGAAACGATCAATTATCGTAGATTTATCGGTGGTGAAAATGTTTCCTATCCTGCTCGCTGAAGTGCTTTAGGGAGCGTTTGACAGTGATGAGGGGTTGTCGTTTGACCGCGGACCCATTACGCAACCAGGCAATGAGGCAGTGATCGCTGAGATCCTGGTTGAAGACAGCAGAGGTGTATTTAGAGGGCAAGGAACATGTGTAACCACGTCAGCCCAGGACATCCACATCCGGCTTCTTCACCTGCGGGATCGTCTGAGACCAGCCATCCGGACAGCTGATGAAACTGTCCGAAACCGTCTCAGGGAAGCTAGTCTGCATGCTCATCGTCCTCACCAGGGTCTAGACCTGACTGCAGTTAGTGTCGTAACCGACCTCAGTGGGCAAATGCTCACCTTCAATTGCCACTGTCACGCTGGAGAAGTGTGCTCTTCACGGATGAATCCTGGTATCAACTGTACCAGACAGATAGCGTGTATGGTGTCGTGTGGGCGAGCGGTTTGCTGACATCAATGTTGTGAACAGAGTGCCACATGGTGGCAGTGGGGTTATGATATGGGCAGGCATTAGCTTCAGATCCTGAAGCCCACTGTCGTGCCATTCATCGGCCGCCATAACCTCATGTTTCAGCATAATACTGCACGGCCCCATGTCGCAAGGATCTGTACACAATTCCTGCAGGCTGAAAATGTTCCAGTTTTTCCATGGCCTGCATACTCACCAGACATGTCACCCATTGAGCATGTTTGGGATGCTCTGGATCGACGTGTACAACAGCATGCTCCAGTTCCCGCCAATATCCAGCAACTTCGCCCAGTAATTGAAGAGGAGTGGGACAACATTCCACAAGCCACAATTAAGAGCCTGATCAACTCTATGCGATGGAGATGTGTTGCGCTGCATGAGGCAAATGGTGGTCACACCAGATACTGMCTGGTTTTCTGATCCACGCCGCTACTTTTTTTTCAAAAGGTATCTGTGACCAACAGATGTATATTTGTATTCCCAGTCATGTGAAATTCATAGATTAGGGCCTAATGAGTTTATTTCAATTGACTGATTTCCTTATATGAACTGTAATCCAGTAAAATATTTGAAATTGTTGCATGTTTTTTTAATTTTTGTTCAGTGTACTTTTGGCTGTAACTGTATGAAAATACCCTGAAATAAAAGGTGACATTCTGTACGGTCACCTCATATGATAAAAATCCAAAATGCTTGAATATAGAGTCAAATTTAAAATGTTAGGTTCACTGTCCAAATACATATGGTGAGGGCTGTATAACATTTCCAGTATTGATAATCAATCACATTATGAAAGAGTTTGGGGGCCCAGAGCCATGGTCCCCTGATAGAACCTTTTGGAATGTAAACGTTGTTTACATGCAGTACCAGTCAAAAGCTTGGACACACCTACTCATTCAAGGGTTTTTCTTTATTTTTACTATTTTCTACATTGTAGAATAATAGTGAAGACATTACAACTATGAAATAACACCTATGTAATGTTGTAGTAACCAAAAAAGTTTTAAAAAAATCTACATATATTTTAGATTTTAGATTCTTCAAAGTAGCCACCCTTTGCCTTGATGAAAGCTTTGCACACTTTTGGCATTCTCTCAACTAGCTTCACCTGGTATGCTTTTCCAACAGTCTTGAAGGAGTTCCCACATATACTGAGCACTTGTTGGCTGCTTTTCCTTCATTCTGAGCTCCAGCACATCCCAAACCATCTCAATTGGGTTGAGGTCGGGTGATTGTGGAGGCCAGGTCATCTGATGCAGCACTCCATCCACTCTCCKTCTTGGTCAAATAGCCCTTACACAGTGTGTTTTGAGTCATTGTCCTGTTGAAAAACAAATGATAGTCCCACTAAGCGCAAACCAGGTGGGATGGCGTATCACTGCAGAATGCTGTGGTAGCCATGCTGGTTCAGTGTGCCGTGAATTCTAAATAAATCACTGGCAGTGTCACCAGCAAAGCACCCCCACACCTCCTCCTCCATGCTTCAAGGTGGGAACTACACATGTGGAAATCATCTATTCACCTACTCTACGTCTCACAAAGACACAGCGGTTGGAACAAAAAAAATCTAATTTGGACTCATCAGACCAGAGGACAAATTTCCAACGGTCTAATGTCCATTGCTCATGTTTCTTGACCCAAGCAAGTCTCTTCTTCTTATTGGTGTCCTTTAGTAGTGGTTTCTTTGCAGCAATCCGACCATGAAGGTCTGATTCAAGCAGTCTCCTCTGAACTGTGATGTTGAGATGTGTCTGTTATTTGAACACTGTGAAGCATTTATTTGGGCTACAATTTCTGAGGCTGGTAGCACTAATGATCTTATCCTTTGCAGCAGAAGTAACTCTGGGTGTTCCTTCCCTGTGGTGGTCTTCGTGAGAGCCAGTTTCATCATAGCGCTTGATGGTTTTTGCGACTGCGCTTGAAGAAACTTTCAAAGTTCTTAAAACTTACGGATTGACTGACCTTCATGTCTTAAAAGCAATGATGGACTGTCGTTTCTCTTTGCTTATTTGAGCTGTTCTCGTCATAATATGTACATTGTCTTTTACCAAATAGGGCTATCGTCGGTATACCACCCCTACCTTGTCACAACACAACTGATTGGTTCAAACGCAATAAGAAGGAAAGAAATTCCACAAATTAACTTTTAACAAGGCACACCTGTTAATTGAAATGCATTCCTGGTGACTACCTCATGAAGCTGGTTGAGAGAATGCCAAGAGTGTGCAAAGCTGTCATCAATGCAAAGAGTGACTACTTTGAAGAACCTAAAATATATTTTGATTTGTTTAACACTTTTTTGGTTACTACAACATTCCATATGTGTTATTTCATAGTTTTGAGGTCTTCACTATTATTCTACAATGTAGAAAATAGTAAAAATAAAGAAAAACCCTTTTGACTGGTACTGTATGTCTAGGGTGGTTCCTGGGGTTGCCTGCGAATTGTCTCTATATGGATGTGGTTCTGCATATCATCTTAGTTCAAATAACTGATCCTGAGTCTGACCATGAACTTTCGTTGCAAAGAAGCCTCATGTGCTAGTGTTCTGAACAGTGCTTAATGAGCACAGCCTATGGCTTGTCTATAGCCAGCACCATGGAGAGCGGCACTATTTATTTAGTTTTTTTAGGTCCTGTTGTTTGTGTGTAAGGTTTGCTTGTACAGTATGAACCGTAACTCCACAACAAAAGTTCCCTCACAGGAAAATAAAAGTTCCTTGTATTGTATGGTTAGCATATTCACTTTGGTCACCAATAATTGGTGTTTGACAGTCCAGCAGGTCTGTCGACTGATAACTGCCCCAGGAACAATTTCACAGTTGCCTTCCAGGTGCAGTAGAACATTTTGAGAATGGAGAGATATACCTCAAAATTGTGAAGTACAATTTGTAAAGGTGGATAGTGCAAAATAAATCAAGATGGTCTGGAGATGGGATGAAATATCTCACAGGGAGCAATGCATGGCAGGCAATCAGCATGCTTTATTTTTAGAATAGTAGTTATGTCAGAAAGATTGGAAAACTAGTGTAATGTGTTTTTTGGCAACTTTTTAAAAAGTTTAATGCTCTCTACACAGCTGAGAAATTGGCTCAAGAAAGGTCCTCATGCTTTAGTAGAATGACAGAACAGTTCATTCTGACCATAGAAATATAAAACCCAATGGGGGCATTGTAAAATAAAGTGTATAATGTTACACATTGGAAGAGTATCAACAAGTACTACTTTGTAAAAAAAATAATATATATACAGTGGGGAGAACAAGTATTTGATACACTGCCGATTTTGCAGGTTTTCCTACTTACAAAGCATGTAGAGGTCTGTAATTTTTATCATAGGATACCCTTCAACTTGAGAGACGGAATCTAAAAACAAAAATCCAGAAACTCACATTGTATGATTTTTAAATATTAATTTGCATTTTATTGCATGACATAAGTATTTGATCACCTACCAACCAGTAAGAATTCCGGCTCTCACAGACCTGTTAGTTTTTCTTTAAGAAGCCCTCCTGTTCTCCACTCATTACCTGTATTAACTGCACCTGTTGAACTCGTTACCTGTATAAAAGACACCTGTCCACACACCAATCAAACAGATTCCAACCTCTCCACAATGGCCAAGACCAGAGAGGTGTAAGGACATCAGGGATAAAATTGTAGACCTGCACAAGGCTGGGATGGGCTACAGGACAATAGGCAAGCAGCTTGGTGAGAAGGAACAAACTGTTGGCGCAATTATTAGAAAATGGAAGAAGTTCAAGATGACGGTCAATCACCCTCGGTCTGGGGCTCCATGCAAGATTCACCTCGTGGGGCATCAATGATCATGAGGAAGGTGAGGGATCAGCCCAGAACTACACGGCAGGACCTGGTCAATGACCTGAAGAGAGCTGGGACCACAGTCTCAAAGAAAACCATTAGTAACACACTACGCCGTCATGGATTAAAATCCTGCAGCGCACGCAGTCCCCCTGTTAAGCCATGCATGGCCAGGCCTGTCTGAAGTTTGCCAATGACCATCTGGATGATCCACAGGAGGAATGGGAGAAGGTCATGTGGTCTGATGAGACAAAAATAAAGCTTTTTGGTCTAACTCCACTCGCCGTTGTTTGGAGGAAGAAGAAGTATGAGTACAACCCCAAGAACACCATCCCAACCGTGAAGCATGGAGGTGGAAACATCATTCTTTGGGGATGCTTTTCTGCAAAGGGACAGGGACGGACTGCACCGTATTGAGGGGAAGGATGGATGGGGCCATGTATCGCGAGAGTGCGTTGGCCAACACCTCTCCCTTCAGTAAGAGCATTTTGAAGATGGTCGTGGCTGGGTCTTCTCAGACTGACAACGACACGAAACACACAGCCATGGCAACTAAGGAGCTCTCGTAAGAAGCATCTCAAGGTGCTTAGCCAGTCTCTCCAGACCTGAACCAATAGAAAATCTTTGTGAGGGAGCTGAAAGTCCGTATTGCCCAGCGACAGCCCGTCGGAAACCTGAAGGATCTGAGAGGAAGGATCTGTGAGGAGCGTAGTGCGGCCAAAATGCCTGCTGCAGTGGTGTGCAAACCTAGTCAAGAACTAAGCAGGAAACGATACTGATCTTCCTGTAATTGCAAAACAAACGGTTTCTCTACCAAATATTAAGTTCTTCGCTTTTTCTGATGTATCAAATACTTATGTCATGCAATAAAATGCAAATTAATTACTTAAAAATCATACAATGTGATTTTCTGGATTTTTGTTTTAGATTCCGTCTCTCATAGTTGAAGTGTACCTATGATAAAAATTACAGACCTCTACATGCTTTGTAAGTAGGAAAACCTGCAAAATCGGCAGTGTATCAAATACTTGTTCTCCCCACTGTATATAATATTTGGAATAAAATACAATATGAAGACAGTTTGCAAGCTAGTTTGCAGGCTGCATCCAAAACTCATAAATTCCCCACAAAAATACAGGAAGACCTCTACAGAAGAGAATGTGGAAGAAACCCTTGTTTACACCCGTTTATATCGGACAGAAAACACACATGCTAATATTGGTTTTGAAAGGACCAGATCTGCACAGTAATAAGATCACATGCTCTTCCATTTCCAGGAAAATAGAGATATACTATTGTAGGGACTGTACATTTCATCATGATTATTATTAGTATCGGTGCAGAGGGATTACTCAGTGTGCAGCAACACACGCACAGGAGCCAGAGCCAAATACGATTACACAACAGGGGTCAAGGTTACATGCTCATCTCACGCTTAACATATTTTAAGTCAAAGATACCAACACACACACTGTGTTACCAGCTGCATGCCACTACCCACCATTTTCACTGCACCTTATCAACACAAAATCCAAACACTTCCTCTGTCAAGCATGTAACACACACACAAATAATGGACACACCTCACCTCATGTGTTAACTCCTTTTACTTTTAATAGTCAAAATTACAAAATAATAACATGATCTCTATACTTCATCTAATAAAATAATAACGTAATATTCATGATCACGGTAAGCATCAACTGTTTTTTCCTCTAACTGTTCAGACATGCATACTGTTGAGAAATATAAAAATATAATAAATACATCCCATTAGTATTCTTAATGAATCCATGACTAAGATTTAAAATAGTTCAGAATAAAATAATTAAAATGCAGTTGAGTACAATAAGGCATTACGATGTGTCACAAGAGCTGTACAGGTTCCTAGAATAGAGGTATTTTTTTGTTGTTGCTTAACGCGGGAAACCTAAAATAACTTTTAATAAAACACTACTTTTCTCAACAGGAAGAACAAGTCTCCAAATTAAATAATTAGAAGCATTTTTTAATATATTTTTTTAATATAACATACCAACACTAAACTGATTAAATGAAGCACTTCACAACAAAACCAGGATTTGTTGAAAGCATACCAGGGGTGGGCCATCGAATGCTAGTATAGAGTTCCTRGCTATTCTTATCTCGACATGACCTTTAAAGCCCCTCCATGACGTCACTCTTAACCACTGAAAAAGTCAAACAATCAAAGATATCTGAGGAAAGGTGACCTTTCTCCTCAGATTCATGGAGAGCGGTAAGTTATAATACGAGTTGTATTCTGAATGCTGTGTGCTATACATGGTGGTGTTAATGAATTCATTTTAATATGGTGGACTCGTCCTAGGAACAAAACAAAAAACCCTATGGCAATAACAGTTACAAAGAAATAAAATGGCAGACAAGAGTACGATTCATTTGACTGAATCAATCGATACTTTCTTAAAATATTTGTTTTCAACCATCTCTAGCGTAGTAAGGGGGACTGCTGCTAACGTTCTTGTAGGTAGTATTCGCTAGCTTCACTAATGCAAATGGTGTTTTTAGGTGTCAGTGAACTATGTCATGAATGTGGCTGTACAGTTGCAGTAATAAGAATAACCACTATGTATTTAATGTGGTTGTGCCCAAAGAGGAAGACGCAGAGCAATTGCATCTTTACGAAACCTGTCTGAACCTTCAGCGGATTCAACGTCGACATTTTTAAGGTGCTTGACACTCCTTTGCCAATTGTTTCTCTCTCTCTCCACTGTACCTGAAACACATCAATGCAGAACACCCCTCCACTGTTCATAAACACCAACACAGTACCCACTGGGCACAGACATCAATTCAACGTCTATTCCACATTGGTTCATTGAAATGACATGGAAACAACGTTGATCCAACTAGTGTCTGCCCAGTGGGTATGGGCTAACCACCAGATCCAGCGTTGGCCCTATTTAAAGCAGACTACATCCATATGCTCACAGCGTTACACAATTAAAAACGTCACATCTACTCCTCTTCATTTCTGGAGGATAGCAGCCCCTGACTTATGTGCAATTCACCCCCTGAACCTCTCATTCGCTTTCAGAATAGACTCTTCTACACACCCCCTTGTTATATCATGTTCCTATTACATCACTCCCCAACTTACTACAAGGCTATCTTATGAATGTTTGGAGAAGAGAGCGACAAAATAAACAAAAGGAGAGGTGTTTGGTGTGACTGACATTGAGTTACAGTACATGGTGCATTACTAGCAGAGGGGAGTAGTTGCTGGGACTGAGGGAGGGCAAGGGGGGGAGAAAGGAGGGAGGGAGAGGGATAGAGCAGACAAGTCCACAGTGTCATAGGAGTAGTGAAAGGGTGAGAGAGTTCAGCCATGTTGGGGACACATCTGTATTTGTTGTTATCAAGCATCATCGAATCAGCGTACAGGACATACAATGTCCCCGTCCTCCTCGCTCTACAATATTCTCGCATACTTTCTCTCTCTCTCTCTCCCCTAAGCCAGACCCCTCTTTCCACCCCCCCCCCCCTCTTCCTCTAGCTACGGGACTCAGAGGGGCCAAAGTTTACAACTGAGGCTCTCCCCTAAGCAAGCCTCCTAACCTTATTACTACGGGTCTTAGGGACTCAAGTGGCTGAAGTTCAACTGCGTCTCTGCTCTGCTAACTSTGGGACTGAGGTTGTATGCTGGAGCAGTCCGACACCAGCAGATCCACCACTGCGTTGCTGTTGATGTAGACGGTTGGGGCGGACACCATGTTGCTGAGGGACACGGAGGAGCTGGACGCCCCGCTAGCGGTAACAGTGCCGGAGGAGCCCCCTTGGCCCCCAGTACTGTGGGTGCCCATGTGGCCCTGCAGCTGGGTGGGGGTCTTGCAGTGCACCCCACACAGCTGGCACACAAGAACACCACTTGAGCCCGTGCCGCCGAAGCCGCCAGCGCTCTCCTTCCACTCCTGGCCGTGGTGCTTCTGGGCGTGGACGCGCAGGTAGGTCAGAGTGGTGAAGCCTGGAGGAGACGGAGAGAGTTAGCAGTTAATGTCATTTTAAGCCTTTACAAGTAACGCTTTATAGAGTACGGTAGGCAGGCTAGAATGAAAACGTTCTAGATAATGATATTTAGTACGGAGAATTATTAAGTGTGTGTGTTCCAGGGCTTGACAATTGTTTATTAACCATTTAATAAAACCATTTCTAAACGTTGAATGTTTATTAACATCTTATAAACCAAACTCGAAACGTTTATTTATACACTACCGGTCGAAAGTTTTAGAACACCGACACATTCAAGTTTYATTTTACTATTTTCTACATTACAGAATAATAGTGAAGACATCAAAACCACAAAAACACATATGGAATGTTGTAGTAACCAAAAAAAAGTGTTAAGATTCTTCAAAGTAGCCACCCTTTGCCTTGATGACAGCTTTGCAAACTCTTGACATTCTCTCAACCAGCTTCACCTGGAATGCTTTTCCAACAGGTTTGAAGTTCCCACATATGCTGAGCACTTGTTGGCTGTTTTTCCTTCACTCTGCGGTCGGACTCATCCCAAACCATCTCAATTTGGTTGAGGTCGGGGGATTGTGGAGGACGGGTCATCTGATGCAGCACTCCATTACTCTCCTTCTTGGTAAAATAACCCTTACACAGCCTGGAGGTGTGTTTTGAGTCATTGTCCTGTTGAAAAACAAATGATAGTCCCACTAAGCCCAAACCAGATGGGATGGTGTATCACTGCAGAATGCTGTTGTAGCCATGCTGATTAAGTGTGCCTTGAATTTWAAAAAATCAGTGTCACCAGCAAAGCACCCCCACACCATCTCCATGTTTAACGGTGGGAACCACACATGCGAAGATCATCCGTTCACCTACTCTGCGTCTCACAAAGACGCAGCGGTTACAACCAAAAATCTCCAATTTGGACTCCAGACCAAAGGACAAATCTCCACCAGTCTAATGTCCATTGCTTGTCTTTGTTGGCCAAAGCAAGTCTCGTCTTATTATTGGTGTCCTTTAGTAGTGGTTTCTTTGAAGCAATTCGACCACGAAGGCCTGATTCCCACARTCTCCTCTGAAGAGTTGATGTTGAGATGTCTGTGACTTGAACTCTGTGAAGCATTTATTTGGGCTGCAATCGGAAGTGCAGTTAACTCTAATGAACTTACCCTCTGCAGCAGAGGTAACTCTGGGTCTTCCTTTCTACAAATTAACAAGGCACACCTGTTAATTGAAATGCATTCCAGGTGACTACCTCATGAAGCTGGTTGAGAGAATGCCAAGAGTGTGCAACGCTGTCATCAAGGCAAAGGTTGGCTACTTTGAAGAATCTCAAATATAAAAAATATTCTGATTCGATCATCACTTTTTTGGATAGTACATGATTCCTTCCAAGTGTTATTTTATAGTTATGATGTCTTCACTATTATTCTACAACGTAGAAAATTGTAAAAATAAAGATTGAGTAAGTAGGTGTCCAAACTTTTGACTGGTACTACATACAGTGGGGAGAACAAGTATTTGATACACTGCCGATTTTGCAGGTTTTCCTACTTACAAAGCATGTAGAGGTCTGTAATTTTTATCATAGGTACACTTCAACTCAAAGAACTTATATATTTGGTACAGAAATCCTTCGTTTGCGCAATTAACAGAGAATCATACGGTTTCCGGAGTTCCTTGGACTTAGGTGCTTGCACACACTGCAGCAGGGGATTTTGGCGCCCACTCCTCCTACAGCATCGTTCTCCAGATCCTTCGAGGCTTTCGTGGCTGTCGCTGGGCAATATGGAGTTTCAGACTCCCTCTTCAAAGATTTCCTTAATTGGGTTCACGGTATGGAGGACTGGCTAGGCCACTTCCCAGGACCTGTGAGCATAGTTCTTACGGCTGAGCACACTTCCTTTAGTCGCCATTGGCTGTGTTGCTTCGTGTCTGTCGTTGTCTATGCTGAAGACCCTAGCACACCATCTTTCAATGTCTATACTGAGGGAAGGAGGTTGTTGGCCAAGAAAATCTCGCGATACTATGGCCCATCGACTCCTCCCCCCCCCCCTTCCCACCGTCAATACGGTGGCAGTCGTCCTGTCCCCCTTTTGCAGAAAAGCAATCCCCAAAGAATACGCATGTGTCAACCTCCATGCATTCACGGATTGGGATGGTCGTTCTTGGGGTTGTACTCATATTCTTCTTCTCCAAACGGCGAGTGGAGTTAGACCAAAAGCTCTATTTATTGTCTCATTCAGTACATCATGACCTTCTCCCATTCTCCTCTGGATCATCCAGAATTTGGTCATTTGGCAAACTGTCAGACAGGCCCTGGACATGCACTGGCTTAGCAGGGGAGCATTGCGTGCCGCTGAGTGATTTTAATCCATGACGGCGTAGTTGTTACTAATGGTTTTACTTTGGCGGTAACTGTGGTCCAGCTACTATCTTCAGGATCATTGACACGGTCCTGCCGTGTAGTCTGGGCCTGATCCTTCACCTTCCCTCATGATCATTGTGCCCACGAGCGTGAAATCTTGCATGGAGCCCCAGACGATGGTGATTGACCGTCATGCTTGAACTTCTTCCATTGCTACAAAATTGCCGCCACAGTTTGGTTCCTTTCACCAACCTGCTTTGCCTATTGTCCTGGATAGCCCATCCCCAGCCTTGTGCAGGTCTACATTTTACCTTGATGGTCCTTACACAAGCTCTCTGTGTCCTTAGGCCATTCAGTGGAAGAGGTTTGAATCGGTTTGATATTGAAGTGTTGTGGACAGGATGTCTTTTTATACAGGAAACGAGTTCAAACAGGTGCAGTTAATACAAGTAATGAGGGGGGAACAGGAGGGTCTTAAGAAAAATAACAGTTGTGAGAGGGAATATCTTTTACTGGTTGCTAGTGATCATAATACTTATCGTCCATGCAATATAAATGCAAATTTAATTATTAAAATTTCCATTATAGCTAATGTGAGTTTTGATTTTTGTTTTAAAGATTCCGTCCTATCACGTTGAAGTGTTTGCCTG
>NC_036858.1:20288516-20373174 GCF_002910315.2 Salvelinus sp. IW2-2015
CCTATGATAAAAATTACAGACCTCTACATGCTTTGTAAGTAGGAAAACCTGCAAAATCGGCAGTGTATCAAATACTTGTTCTCCCCACTGTATATATATTTTTTGTACTTTTACCCCTTTTTCGTGATATCCAATTGGTAGTTACAGTCTTGTCCCATCACTGCAACTCCCCTACAGACTCGGGAAAGACGAAGGTCGAGAGCCATGCATCCTCCAAAACATGACTCTGCCAAGCCGCACTGCTTCTTGACACACTGCTCACTTAACCCAGAAGCCAGCCGCACCATTGTGTAGGAGGAAACACCGTCCAGCTGGCGACTGAAGTCAGCTTGCAGGCGCCCGGCCCGCAGCAAGGAGTCGCTAGAGCGCAATGGGACAATCCCGGCCAGCTAAACCCACCCCTAACCCAGATGACGCTGCGTCAATTGTGCACCGCCTCATGGGTCTCTCGGTCACAGCCGGCTGTGACAGAGCCTGGTATCGAACCTGGGTCTGTAGTGACTTAGACCGCTGCGCTACTCGGCCGTGAAACSTTTATTAACATCTTATAAACTATTTGTGAACCCTTTCATCAAACAATACAAGTCGTTGACAGACACTCACTGCGGTTACAGATATGGCAGGAATGGTGCTGCGATTGGTTGTGCACCCTCATGTGATCGGTGATGTAGGCAGCCGACAGGAGCTTGCCGCAGATGTGGCACGGTACCTTCTCCTCGTGGCGGATCATATGAGCACGTAGCCGGTCCCTCGTGGCGAAGCTGGACTCGCACGTCTAAACACATCGAGAGTGATGAGGAATGACTGGTTATCAATAAAGACACAGAAGGCAGCAGTTTAATAGCAAAACAATCTCTCATTGTATTTAATTCAGGGTTGGGGTCAATTCATTCAATTCAGGAATTAAACTCAAATTGGAATTTCGGTTTACTTCCTGAATTGAAATGGAATTGATCCCAATCCCAATTCTATTACAATGGATAGTTATGGTACGAAGGATTTAAAGTACAGAGAAGCAAAATGATGGCTAAGAATGACTGTATTGAGATTTGAGAGGTGTAAAAGGATATAAAGTAGCACAAACATCAAGTACCGGACACTTGAAGGGTCGTTCAGATGAGTGAACTTGTCTGACATGACTATTGAGATGATCAGGCCTGAAAGAAGTGAGAGATAGAAAGGGGTAAGACAACAACACCTTGTTATAGACTTTCTCCAGCAGAAACTGTGAATCTGTGAAAGGGACATTACATTCAAAATTCAAACTTCGTCAGATGTTTTTTGACCGCAAGAAGTCTTCTTTTGAGATAAATTCAAGTCCCAGGCCACAAACCATTATGAATGAAAAAGATAAGCACCATGTAATTCCCAAATTTTTGGTGCTTACATTTTCTATTCACAGACAACCAATGGCATGGGATGTGGACTTATTGACTACTTTTGAGGTGTGAAAACATGTGACAGACCTGATCTTGGAATGTAACGTCCCTTTAAAGCAGCAATCAGCAGTAGAAACAATAAAGTGTTTTCCCCACCCGTTTCGGTAAAATGCTGAGGGATGGGGCTGGACAAATGTAACCACTTTCAAATTCATAGACAGAGCTATGGAATCAAGGACTGGCCATCCTTGATATCAAAATTCCATTTTTAACCATGTTTTGAGGCTATATAGTGTTTGTTTACATTGGAAGCCACAAAAAGTCATTCAGCCACAAGAGCATTAGTGAGGTCGGGCACTGATGTTGGGCGATTAGGCCTGGCTCGCAGTCAGCATTCCAATTCATCCCAAAGGTGTTCTATGGAGTTGAGGTCAGGGCTCTGTGCAGGTCAGTCAAGTTCTTCCACACCAATCTTGACAAACCATTTCTGTTTGGACCTGGCTTTGTGCATGGGGGCATTGTCATGCTGAAAGAGGAAAGGTATAATACATTATGCAAATAGTTTTGCCACAGTTGTAAGCACAGAATCGTCTAGAATGTCATTGTATGCTGTAGCGTTAAGATTTCCCTTCACTGGAACTAAGGGGCCTAGCCCGAACCATGAACAACAGCCCCAAACCATTATTACTCCTCCACCAAACTTTACAGTTGGCACTACGCATTCGGACAGGTCGCGTTCTCCTGGCATCCGCCAAACCCAGATTCGTCCGTCCGACTGCCAGATAGTTCCCGAGGGCCGCAGAGGTCTAAGGCACCGCATCTCAGTGCAATAGGCGTCACTACAGTCCCTGGTTCGATTGCAGGCTGTATCACATCCGGCCATGATTGGGAGTCCCATAGATCCGCGCACAATTGGCCCAGCGTTGCCCGGGTTTTCGGCCGGGGTAAGCAGTTATTGTAAATAAGAATTTGTTCTTAACTGACTTGCTTAGTTAAATAAAGGTTACATTTAAAATAAAAATGGTATAGCGTGATTCGTCACTCCAGAGAACACATTTCCACTGATCCAGAATCCAATGGCAGAGAGCTTTACACCACTCCAGCTGACCCTTGGCATTGTGCATGGTGATCCTAGGCTTGTGTGCGCCTGCTCGGCCATGGAAACACATTTCAAGATGCTCCCGACGAAAAGTTATTGTGCTGACGTTGCTTCCAGAGGCAGTTTGGAACTCGGTAGTGAGTGTTACACGAAACCCAAACCGGCTGCGCGCGTGCGCCATCGTGCATAAATGCATTTTGTCCCCCCACACCAAACGCGATCACGACACGCAGGTTAAAATATCAAAACAAACTCCGAACCAATTACATTAATTTGGGGACAGGTCGAAAAGCATTAAACATTTATGGCAATTTAGCTAGCTAGCACTTGCTGGCTAATTTGTCATATTTAGCTAGCTTGCTGTTGCTAGTTATTTTGTCCTGGGATATAAACATTGACCTGTTATTTTACCTGAAATGCACAAGGTCCTCTACTCCAACAATTAATCCACACATAAAACGGTCAACCGAATCGTTTCTAGTCATCTCTCCTCCTAGGCTTTTTGTTCTCTTGACTTTATATTGTAATTGGCAACTTTCATAAATTAGGTGCATTACCGCCACTGACCTCGTTCGTCTTTGTCACCCACGTGGGTATAACCAATGAGGAGATGGCACGTGGGTACCAATGAGGAGATGGGAGAGACAGAACTTTCAGCGTGATCTGCGCCACAAATAGAACGACTTCTATTTTAGCCCTTGGCAACGCAGATGGTCGTTGGTGCACGTAAGCAGTGTGGGTGCAATCATTGAATAATATAGATTTCAAAATGTATTTTGCAACGCTCACGCACGCGATGCGAGCGGTGTAGTCAGCCTGTTACAGACGATTTTTACGTGCTACGTGCTTCAGCATCTGGCGGTCMCGTTCTGTGAGCTTGTGTTGCCTACAACTTTGATACTGAGACGATTTTGCTCATAGACGTTTCTGCTTCACAATAACAGCACTTACAGTTGACAAGGGCAGCTTTAGCAGAGCAGAAATTTGACCAACTGACTTGTTGGAAAGGTGGAATCCAAGGACGGTGCCACGTTGAAAGTCACCAAGATCTTCAGTAAGGTCATTCTACTACCAATGTTTGTCTTTGGAGATTGCGCGATTTTATACACCCCTCAGCCATGGGTGTGGCTGAAATAGCCCAATCCACAAATTTGAAGGTGTCCACATTTGTATATACAGTGCATTCGGAAAGTATTCAGACCCCTTGACTTTCCACTTTGTTATGTTACACACTTATTCTAAAATTCATGTTCTGTCAGGTTGGAGTGGGAGTGTCGCTGCACAGCTATTTTCAGAGATGTTTGATCGTGTCCGTGCTCTGGTTGGGCCCCTCAAGGACATTCAGAAACTTGTCCCGAAGCCACTCCTGCGTTTATCATGGCTGTGTGCTTAGAGTCATTGTCCAGTTGGAAGGTGAACCTTTGCCCCAGTCTGAGGTCCTGAGTGCTCTGGAGCAAGTTTTCATCAAAGAGCTCTCTGTATTTTGCTCTGTTCATCTTTCCCTCGATCCTGACTAGTCTCCATGTCCCTGAAAAACATCTCCACAGCACAATGCTGCCATCCCCATGCCTAACTGTAGGGATGGTGCCAGGTTTCCTCCAGACGTGACGCTTGGCATTCAGGCCAAAGAGTTCAATCTTGGTTTCATCAGACCAGAGAATCCTGTTTCTCATGGTCTGAGAGTCCTTTAGGTGTCGTTTGGAAAACTCCAAGCGGGCTGTCATGTGCCTTTTACTGAGAAGTGGCTTCCATTTGGCCACTCTACCATAAAGGCCTGATTGGTGGAGTGTTGCAGAGATGTTTGTCCTTCTGGAAGGTTCTCCCACCTCCACAGAGGAACTTTGGAGCTCTGCCAGAGTGACTAATGGGTTCTTGGTTACCTCCCTGACCAAGGCCCTTCTCCCCCGATTGCTCAAGGGTAGAAGACGGCCAGCTCTAGGAAGAATCCTGGTGATTCCAAACTTCTTCTATTTAAGAATGGAGGCCAGTGTGTTCTTGAAGACCTTCACTGCTTTGGACAATTCCTTCGACCTCATGGCTTGGTTTTTGCACTGACATTTCTAAATCATGTCCAATCAATTGAATTTACCCCAAATGGACTCCAATTATTAAGATGTACAAACATCTCAAGTATGATCAATGGAAACAGGATGCACCTGAGCTCAATTTCGAGTCTCATAGCAAAAGGGTCTGAATACTTAGGTAAATAATGTTTCTCTTTTTATTTGTAATAGTTTTCTTTTCTTTTTTAACTACCTGTTGTCATTATGGGGTATTGTGTTGATTGATTGAGAAAATAATTTAATACATTTTAGAATAAGGCTGTAACGTACAAAATGTGGAAAAAGTCAAGGGGTCTGAATACTTTCCGAATGCACTGTATAGTGTATCATACATTTGATTGCCCCTTTAAGCACAGTGTATCACTGAGACACAAAGCAGAAGAAAACGGCCCTGAATGCAGGGAAAGGTACTATCTGAAGAAAATAATTATGTTGCCTGCCCTAATGAACATGACCCTGCTCTCTGGCTCAATGAACACGACCCTGCTTTCTGGCCTATAGCATGCCACTCACCTGGAGAAAGCCTTGGCACAGTGAGGGCACACATATGGTTTCTCCACACCGCCTTGGTGAGAGCGCACGTGGTGGCTCATGCGGTCCTTCCTCTTGAACCGCTGCTGGCAGATGGGACAGGAGAAGGGTTTCTCATCCGAGTGGGAGAGACGGTGTCGGTTTAAGTGGTACACATCTCGGAAAGCCTTCCCGCACGTCTCACAGGCGTGGTTCTTCCGCACGGGGTTGGGGTTGGGGTTCGATGGCCGCTGGGGGGGGATGATTAGAAAGAGATGCGCTTACAGTACAGTTTTTTATTTATTGTAGTAGTCGATAATTACACATGCATCTGTGTAGATTATTGACATATCATATTGTCCATTCTTAGGGTCTTTCCGAACCACTCAGACACACACGGCTCGCGACACCTAGATCATTCCTCTGGGCCATTTGCCTAACATGCCGAATTCCCTTTATTCACACAATCTCCATAAAGACCATGCAAGAGGAAGCTAAATTATACTTTTCTTTTTCACGGACGACAACAACAACCTCCAGAAGCGCCATGACCCACCTGTACTGTCGCCCCCGCCACCATGACGACAGCAGCAGGAGGAGCATGGGGGTTAACTCTAGCCACTACGCTCGCCATGGCAACCCCTTCGCCATCCTGACTACCCAGAGCTGGCAGCTGGGACGCCAGCATGCTGGGAGGGGGGAGAGGGGGAGGAACGGAGAGGTGAAGCAGGGAGAGGGGGACCGTATGCCTCTCCGCCCTCTCTCCCGACACCGCATGCGCCGGCCCTGCGCCACCGCCAACCTCCTTTGCCCCCTCCTCCTGCTCCCCTGCTCCTGCTCGCCTCATGCGTACCCCTGTATGGACCGACTGGTGTCGCCGCAGGTTGTAGTTGTTCTTGAACTGCTTGCTGCATATGGCACAGATGTGTGGCACACGGGCAGGCCGGGAAGTTGTCTTCACTGTAGGACAAAAGAGCGGAAGAAAAAAGGGAATGAGAAATGAAGACATGGAAATGCTCATTAATAATAATAATACCCCGATAAATTCTAAATATAACGGTATGAAGACAGCATAATGTTTATTTTTTTATTTAACTAGGCATGTCAGTTAAGAACAAATTCGTATTTACAATGGCAGCCTACCCCGGCCAAACCCTCCCCTAACCCGGACGACGCTGGGCCAATTGTGCACTTCCCTATAGGACTCCCAATCACGGCCGGTTGTGATACAGCCCCGGATCGGACCTGGGTAAGTAGTGACGCCTCTAGCACTGCAATGCAGTGCCTTAGACTGCTGCGCTACTCAGGATTCCCTTAAGTAATGTATCATATTATAACAGACATTTTGTTTAGCAATCTGCATTACATCCTTTTCAACTTAATTGCTGGTAACTGGTGAAAAATCAATAGTATTTATATGTATTTCACACCCCGTGATTCTCTCACCAGGTAAGGGTTCTTCATTGAGGGCAGCAGTGTCCACCGTGGAAGGAGGCTGGGCTATGTTCTCTGTGGGAGGGGTCTGAGGAGAGGCAGTATGGACTGGTAAGAGTTCTGATTGGAGGGTCCCCTCCACTTGGTTTTGGGTGGGAGTAGTCTGGAGAAAATAAACACTGATCTATTAGCATAAAGTCACTGCATTGTATACCACCAACAACATTTTGCTGTGCCAGGAGTACCCCTTCATGTGCATTTTACCAGTAAGGCTATTGTCTCATGAGTCTTCTGAAGTACCCCCAGGGGTCCTAGTAACCCTGATTGGGAACCACTGGTCTAGACTAGATGCTACTTTGCATCACATAAATGTTTAGGCCCTGGAGCAGCGGGGCACAAATTCTTCAAAAGCCAATCTTCTGAAAAGCGCGCACACAAACACAACAAGAAAGAAGGTCAATTAAGACTTACCTGGAAGAGAAAATTGCTCCAAGCAGCATCCATTTTGAACCAAAGTGACGAAGAGTATAAAGTCAGTTAAGTAATCCTGATTGCGATTCGACAGTGAATCGTTGGCATATTCTTTAATCACCCTATTGGCTATTGAGGCGCGAATATCTAAGTAAACAGTATTCAAATGCAGCAAGAAGAGTATGCTATCGATCATCCGAAAGGGACGTGCAACTATAACAAAWTTTTTTTACTAATAGAAGGATTCAAGCTATTCGTATTCACGCAGGCGTTACGATTAGGCTGACTAGGCTGTCTGCCTGAGTGGAATTGCCTGGTCCAATAGTGGCCTATTTCTCTTTGACTGTGGTTTCTAACTTTAATTTAGAAAAACACTATTATTTAAAAAACGTATATCTTTTGGCATTGATGACTTTCAAACCAAATATGTGTGCACAAAAATCTGTTATTTATATAGCCGTAGTCATACATAATAGCTAGATTTTAAAATTAAATGAATGCATTTTACGCACAATGCGAACTATTATCAGCGTTATAATAAACGCATTTGAAAGAGTAGCAGTTCATGCTTTTGAATKTATTAATAAATTTGTCCGATTTTCCCCAATAGGCCAATCGGGTGTTTGTCGAAGCCTCGTTGTTGGATTCAAGCCCTGACCCTGGCAAAGAGCGCTCGCTCCGGGCCGCAGCCTATCGCTCCACCTCGGCTGTTCAAATGCGAGGATGTCATCTTTCTTTTTTTATCGCTCGCTCTCCCTCCTCCCTCCCTGTCTCTTTCTTCCTTTTCTTTTTAAATTCCTCTTTCTTCTCCCCCTCCTCTCCTTTTCTCGCACGACTATGTCCCAGTTGCTCTTAAAGGGATCGGATTTCTCTTCGGACACCCCCTTTCATTTCCGTCTCCCTCATGGAGCACATGCATTCGGCCCCTCCTACTCGGGATTTCGTCCGACAGACATTTCACTACAGTATTTCTCAGACCATCACAAATATGTCTGCCGTTTCTATATAGAGCTCTTCCGCAGCGCACGCGTACTAGGAAAACGGTGAGAAAAACGTTCCATACAAGTGCATCTTAAAGGGCGGGACGCACGGACSCAATTGTGGGGATGGCAGTGTCAGATATAAAACACGCACAGCTACAGGACAAAAACAACATAGGCTATCAAAACGTTTTCATATCCGATAACTGTCGTATCTAGTATAGCCTATCTTTTTCTTGGTTTGTATAGGCTACATAAACATGCAGGATGCAATTATGACAAAAATAACCCTTCAATCAATTTGTGAATATGCTCAAGCCTAAGCAAATTAATGCTCATTGTAATATACATATATATTTTTWWWWAAAAGACAGGAACACCAATGTTTATCATTCATTTTTATTTTGTATTACTTTGCTTTTACCCTCTTGTTCAAAACATTTTAAAGAACCCTATTCTTTTCCCTCAAGCTTGGAATCCCCTGATTGGAATGTTCAACTATGTTTACATATTAACTGAACATTTCCCCTTTGCAAACCATAAAGTACAAGTCCACACAGAGCAGTCCATATCACCATCTAACCAGCTATGTCTGTGACAAAGGAATTGGGATCTCTTCTTCCTGATGTCCATCATGATTTCCTAGACCTTAAGATAACACCATTTACTGCACCACCCCCCAATACCTATGAATTAGCATGTTATGTTACCAACCATCCATCCACATATCAAAACCCACCAGTCTTATATATATAAGGAGTTTTCTGCATGCACTGGGACTTGTCAGAGCTGGTGTTTTTGAGATTGAATAAATAAATCACCCTGTTTGTACAAAGGAACAGAATCTCAGAATCCCTAGTTATAAACAGAGTCTTAGCTAACTGAGGCAAACCCCTTTAATTAAGAAAGGGGAAGTTAAGTATTTTAGTAATATGGCCCTGGTGAGTGTAGGCTTAACTACACAACAAATGGTTGACAACCCTTGACCTTAAAACTTACTTCAACTTGCAGCACAAGCTCACTGACAAGTGGCTCGCACCTTGCAATGATGGTGTGCACTGTGAGATTATCATCTAAATTGTGCACCATTCTTTATCTTTGAACTCCATTTTGTTCTTCATGCTAGAATATGTGTGGGCTCGGTAGAATAAATCATCGTGAAATCTCTAGAAAATTCACCCAACGTTTTCATTTCAAAATCCAACAAACGAACAGAAACATACCAGAAGAGGTTAATAATGTTCATGTCAACCAATGTTGCTTCTTTTGGATATGTCACCTTCCTTTTCATTGGGGTCAGACCTTTTATAAAGGTTACACAAGTGTCTTTAAAATGGAATAATGTTTGTTTGTCTACAAAAGTGGCAATATAACTAGACTGTATACCACTCAACCAACACATGTACACACATGAATAATCAACAATTATTAATAAAACATTATTAATAATCATTAATACCTGTTACACACACCATACCTGACAATTCAATGTATATCTATTTTTTACACATTTTCAACCATAGCTCATAGTCAAAAGTGGCATTTTTCTTGCAAGATAAAAACACATTTTTGTACAAGATTACAACAACTATATATGGATTAGTAATGGTAATATTGACCTATAGAAAATGCTTTCTTAGTCTAAATCCTGGGTTCAATACTCATTGAATATATMAAAATTACTATGATCATTGTCGTTATTACTCCATAAAACGGATACATTTTTGTTTTTAAAAGGAAATAAACAAGAATAGCCATTTCTCAAGCAAGAATTTTGCTAGGACTGTCTGAGAGTGGTCTGAGTGGGGAGGGTAAAACTAAAAACTAGCAGTTTTTGTCAGAGGTTTGGAACGCTCTTTCTTATTGGTCTATTAACTGTCTGGTGATGTCACCAAAACAAATCAAGCTGAAATTCCTGGCGGTCTTTTCAAACATGTCTTACACTAAAAGGGCATTATCATAATTTTCACAATATTATTCCAACCACAGTGTGGAAATATATATACACTGCAAAAAGTGAGCGTTAAGCAAGCCTAAATATCTTACATTGAGTGATAATTAATGTTTTTTTTCTTGTTTTTTCTTACTAAGCTAAATTATCTAACATCATTGGCAAATAATTGTGCTTATTTTAACCTAAAAAGTCTTAATACGAGTAATTTAACTTATTTCAAGATATTTTTCGAGAAGGTAAAATTATCACTCAATAGAAGATATTTAGGATTGCTTAGATTTCACTTTTTGCAGTGTAAAACACAGAAAAAAATAGTTTCTGACTGCACTGGTCTTTAAATACCAGTGAAACTTGGACAACTAATACTGTACATCTCAAATGTGATTTTGGTCATGTTTACAAATGTTTTGTACATTTATGTAATGCATTGGAGCGACTCCCATGGACATCTATGTCATTTTTAATTAAAGATAATAAATGCACTACATCACCAACAGTATATGGACACCTGCTTATTGAACATCTCCTTCCAAAATCATGGGCATTAATATAGAGTTGGTCCCCCCCTTTGCTGCTATAACAGCCTCCACTCGTCTGGGAAGGATTTCCACTAGATGTTGGAACATTGCTGCGGGGATTTGCTTACATTCAGCCACAAGAGCATTAGTGAGGTCAGGCACTGATGTTGGGCAATTAGGCCTGGCTCTCAGTCGGCATTCCAATTCACCCCAAAGGTGTTTGATGGGGTTGAGGTCAGGGCTCTGTGCAGGCCAGTTAAGTTCTAACACACTGATCTCGACAAACCATTTCTGTATGGAGCTCGCTTTGTGCACAGGGGCATTGTCATACTGAAACAAGAAAGGGCCTTCCCCAAACTGTTGCCACAAAGTTGGAGGCACAGAATAGTCTAGAATGTCATTGTATGCTGTAGCGTTAAGATTTCCTTTCACTGGAACTAAGGGGCCTAGCCCGAACCATTAATAACAGCCCCAGACCATTATTCCTCCTCAACCACACTTTACAGTTGGCACTATGCATTGGGACAGCTAGCGTTCTCCTGGTATCCACCAACCCAGATTCGGCCGTCGGACTGCCAGATGGTGAAGTGTGATTCATCACTCCATAGAACGCGTTTCCACTGCTCCAGAGTCCAATGGCGGCGAGCTTTACACCACTCCAGCCGACGCTTTGCATTGTGATCTTAAGCTTGTGTGAGGCTGTTTGGCCATGGAAACCCATTTCATGAAGCTCCTGACGAACAGCTATTGTGCTGAAGTTGTTTCCAGAGGCAGTTTGGAACTTGGTAGTGAGTGCTGCAACCGAGGACAGACGATTTTTACACACAACGCGCTTCAGCACTCAGCGGTCCCGTCGTGTGAGCTTGTGTGGCCTACCACTTCACGGCTGAGCCATTCTTGCTCCTAGATGTTTCCACTTCACAATAACAGCACTGACAGTTAACCGGGGGAACTGACTTGTTGGAAATAGCCGAATCCACTAATTTGAAGGGGTGTCCACATACTTTTGTATATATAGTGTATGTCATGGATGACGGAAAAGTTGTTGAGGTCATTTTGTTGTCCACACAAATGTCTCTCTCCATTCCTGGTGCTTTCATTATTTTTTATGAAACCGGGTCTGTTTGTTGCCTTTATAAACATTCTGTGTATTCATATTAATTTACATCAGCCGTAATTCTTGCGTGGTCATCACACCATCCCTTTAAGACTTCTTAAAGGCCTTGGTGACGTCCCGAGCCAATTGTTTTTAACACATCTACAAAATAAACCAAAAAACTATGTCAACAAATAAGTTATAAACCAATAAAATGTGTTTCGAACAATAGCTACCTTTCTGAATGCAGACTAAAACCAGCATTTTTATTGTTCCCCATGTCTTCCATTTCTGAAGCCATACAACACAAGTGCTTGCTAGATTATCAGGACACCACACACTACATACATACATTCACTTTTAGGTCTATTGTCTTTATCTCTTCCTTTTCCATGCATTTTCCCACCTGTTCTCTCGCTTCCTCCATTCCAATATAGAACATCATAGAAGAAGACATGGCTACCTTGAAGAGCAACCCTCAAACTGACACCTACCCCCCTCCCTTCCCCTGCCTCACCTCAGAAAAAAGTCAACAGACACCACCCCCTCTGCATCCTTTTCCCTCACCCACTTCAATGGTAAGACAGATAGCTACATTCCCCCATCCCCGTCTACCCCCTACCTCCTGCTCTCTCTCGGGTGAACACCCTCCACCGCCTCCCCCCTCTTTAGGAGTAGGAGAGGTGGGAGCCGTTGGAGATGTGCGAGGTGACCGAGGTGCTGCGGCTCAGCACCCCGTCGCCTCCACCCGCCCCGCCAGGTCCCCCTCCGGATGCCGTCCTCCTCAGCGGCTGGGGGCTGTTCCTCAGGGCCATGAGGCTGGGACCGCCCCTGACGGCCAGCCCCCCGCCATACACCCCTCCCTGCAAGGAGGACGAGGAGGGCCCCGAGATGGAGGGGGGCGCGGGGGGCGGCGGTGGCAGCAGGGCCAGGGACTGAGAGGAGGAGCGAGAGGGCAGGTTGTGGGAGAAGTGGTGGGGGTGTTGCGGGTGGGCCAGGTCGCCGCTGCCTCGGACACCGGCCCACTCCCTGTCCCTCTCCTTCTCCCGCTCCCTCTCTCTATCCCTTTCCCGCTCCCGGTAGAGCTGGGGTGTGCTTTGGTGGTGGTAGTGCTGTGGCAGATGATGGCGGTGGTGGTGTTGTTGGGAGGAGGAGGAAGAAGAGGCTGACGAACGAGATGAAGGATGCACCTCCCTCCCGTCCCTCCCCAGACCCAACCCCAGAGCCATGCCGTGAGAAGAAGAAGACTCCCCTTTGCTCCCCCCTCCAACACCCCCACCCCCTCCACTGCTACTACTGTTGTGGCTGCGGCGCGAGTGCGGCTGGGGCTGGGCGTTCTGGGGGTGCATGCCATGGCTCCAGTGGCCCCCGCCGGAGCGGAACACTGGTGGGGCGTTGGTGTAGCCCTGCTTGGGGTAGGCCTCGCTGGGGATCCCCGTGAGGGCCATGTTGCTGAAACCCAGACGGAGGCTCTCCGAGTCAAAGGACTCGATCTCACAGGCCTGCCGCTCCAGGAGGGTGCGGATGCGCTCAGAGCGCTCATTCTGAAGAGAAAGCATCTCCTCCTCAATCTGTGGGTAATAGGGGGAACAAGGGCACAGCACAGAAGTGTTGAACGTGAGAAAACACCCATAAACACACGCACAGACAAACATTTGTTTTACTATCCTTAAGGGGACCAAACAATTGATTCTCATTCAAAATCCTATTTTCCCTAACCCCTAAACCTAACTCTAACCTTAACTCTAACCTTAATCCAAAACCCCTAACCCTAACTCCTAAACCTAATTGTAACCCTAAACCTAAAATAGGACTGGCGAAATGTCCCCAGTAGTCCGAATTTTACTTTTTTTACTAACCAAAAACACACACACAAACAAACACACACTGAGATGTCTTGGATGTTTGTCAAAAGAAATCCAGGTTACAGTGCATTTGGAAAGTTCAGACCCTAGCCTTATTYTAAACTCGATTAAATTGTTTTCCCCCCTCATCAATCTACACACAATACCACATAATGACAAAGCAAAAACTTTTTTCTTTTTTTTCTGCAAATGTATAAAAAAAATAAAAACATAAATACCTTATTTACATAAGTATTCAGACCCATTGCTGCATCCTGTTTCCATTGATCATCCTTGAGATGTTTCTACAACTTAATTGGAGTCCACCTGTGGTAAATTCAATTGATTGGAAATTATTTGGAAAGGCACACACCAGTCTATATAAGGTCACACAGTTGGCAGTTCATGTCAGAGAAAAAACCAAGCCACGAGGTTGAAGGAATTGTCCGTAGAGTTCTGAGACAGGATTGTGTCGAGGCACAGATCTGGGGAAAGGTACCAAAACATTTCTGCAGCATTGAAGGTCCCCAAAAACACAGTGGCCTCACTCATTCTTAACTGGAATACGTTTGGAACCACCAAGACTCTTCCTAGAGCTGACCACCCGGCCAAACTGAGCAATTTGGGGAGAAGGGCCTTGGTCAGGGAGGTGACCAAGAACCCGATGGTCACTCTGACAGAGCTCCAGAGTTCCCCTGTGGAGATGGAAGAACCTTTTCCAGAAGGACAACCATCTCTGCAGCACTCCACCAATCAGGCCTTTATGGTAGTGGCCAAATGGAAGCCACTCCTCAGTAAAAGGCACATGACAGCCTGCTTGGAGTTTGCCAAAAGGCAGCTAAAGGACTCTGACCATGAGAAACAAGATTCTCTGGTCTGATGAAACAAAGATTGAACTCTTTGGCTTGAATGCCAAGCGTCACGTCTGAATGAAACCTGGCACCATCTCTACGGTGAAGCATGGTGGTGGCAGCATGCTGTGGGGATGTTTTTCATCAGCAGGGACTGGGAGACTAGTCGGGATCGAGGGAAATATGAATGGAGCAAAGTACAGAGAGATCCTTGATGAAATCCTTCTCCAGAGCGCTCAGGACCTCAGACTGGGGCGAAGGTTCATCTTCCAACAGGACAACGACCCTAAGCTCACAGCCAAGACAATGCAGGAGTGGCTTTGTGACAAGTCTCTGAATGACCTTCAGAGGCCCAGCCAGTCAGAGCCCGGACTTGAACCTGATCGAACATCTCTAGAGAGACCTGAAAAAAGCTGTGCAGCGATGCTCCCAATCCAACCTGACAGGCCTTGAGAGGCTCTGCAGAGAAGAATGGGAGAAACTCCCCAAATACCGGTGTGCCAAGCTTGTAGCGTCATACCCAAGAAGAAATGMGGCTGTAATCACTGCCAAAGGTGCTTCAACAAAGTACTGAGTAAAGGGTCTGAATACTTATGTAAATGTGATATTTCCATATATATATTTTTTTGGGGGGGCAAAAATGTCTAAACCTGTTTTTGTTTTGTCATTATGGGGTATTGTGTGTACATTGATGAGGGATTTTTTTTTTCTTCATCCATTTTAGAATAAGATTGAATACTTTCCGAATGCACTGTATACAATAGGCCATGATTGATTTTGGCATAATTGGCCTGGAATATTACCTCTTTCAAGGAGCTTTACGTTTCCCGTGTGCTTTACGTGAGCTTTACGTGTCCCGTGTGGCTCAGTTGGTAGAGCATGGCGCTTGCAACGCCAGGGTTGTGGGTTCATTCCCCACTGGGGGACCAGGATGAATATGTATGAACTTTCCAATTTGTAAGTCGCTCTGGATAAGAGCGTCTGCTAAATGACTTAAATGTAAATGTAAATGTTTTGATAGGGTTATTTTACCAAAAATATTTTAGTCTTACTTACAAAAAATTAAATAACCTGCAAGAGTGGCCCGAAGGCTGTTTAGCATCCCCAGTGGCTCTGCAAGTGCTGAGAGGATATTCTCCGCTGCTGACTTGCTCTCCAGGCACCATCGCATGAGCATGAAGTCATAGACTCTGGCCAAACTCATGTTTCTAAAAGGAATTCAAAGGCACTGTAGATGGAGCCTAAAATAAGGCAGTCTACGTTTAATTTGTATTTAATTTAAGTCACAGGCTATATATGCAATTTATAGACTATAATGATTTAATACAGCGAAATGTTGTACCTCTTAAATGTAAAGTTCCCATATTTGAGGATCCTATTTGATTTTCTTTATTCAATTCAGTCTGGTATGAGAAAGGTAGCCCCTGTCTGCAAAAGCAGGGTGTCTGCGGAAAGCTGAGTATCTTGGCTATTGATCGGTGCCTTCAAATCTTTGGTGTGCCTTACAACCATATGGGCATACAAATCTATAAGGGCAGACCGAGCTGATGGCTGCTACCTACATTCCGGTTAGTGTTGTGAAGTATAATCAAAATGAACACAGAATACGTTGATACACACCGAAAGCCAGGACTCCACAGATCATAAAGATATCTTATTTGTCTGCCTGTGAACTAACGTTATTGATCACCAGTCCCGAGAGTCAAAATGTTTATTTTACACAACGTTTTCACCAAACATCTTACAAGGTAAGCTTCAATTTGGTCTGTGTTTGAGCTATAGGTACATGGAGGGTATCAAATTACTCCTTAGGTTGGCAGGAACAAATCCTATTGCCAATGTTATCTGATGATGTATGACTTAATGGTAACATCTAATGTCCACCGAGTGACTAAATATTTTGCACATAAAGAAATATGAGGTTGCCTGTAGGCTACTATGGCAACTCAACAGTCTTGTAGCCAATGATATGTTTTCCAGGGATATGGAGTTGACCTGGGTGGGACAAAGCAAGAGGCACATCCAGTGTGCAAAAACATTGCAATTACCACATTCGGACACTTTGGAGAGGTTGAAAGGACACTTGAATGCACCCTGGATACCCCATAACACCACCACAATGTTTGAGTGAGGTTGATATGGTCGATATTGTGTTTTTATACTGAACAAATAGCATTTAGGGATTGCAAATATGTAATAGCACTGGAATTATCTAATTTACAGACATATGCCACTTGACAGGTTTAGGGACACTTGGAATCGTCACGTGACCACACCTGACAACACTTACTAAAACATCTGCCCATTTCTAGTTGTTAGGTCTATCAATCCCATTTTTTTCAATCCCATTCCCTTGTAGCTGGTCAATGAAAGATGACATAAAAAACAAACAAAAAAACAGTTATTTTGTGTGAGCTTGATCTTGTGTATTCTGAAMTATGTAACTCCTATCTATCTTCTGATCATTTCCTCATAATCTCCCAGATGTCTTCTTTCCAAAAATACCACGTTTTTTATGTCAATCATGTAATTACACATGAATAGCAGTTACTTTTGGGTATGTCTATTTAATATGCTGAGCGCTTAATGTCCCTGCCAGCCTAGTGYGTCGCACATGCAAAAGCTTCACAATTGATTTATTTGTAGGCTATAACCTTGAAATAATTGTAATAATATAGACAAAATAATTAATTTGCACTCCATATTTGGCTAGCTGTCTGGCTCCTGAACTATTTAGAGWGTTTATATGCTGTTTAATATGACATGTAGCCTATTTGAAATAATGAGTGCTTCTTACAGCCACCTTTTCCTGTTGTTTATTAAAATACTTTTAATTCAAATCATATGGTTTGGTTTCAATACTTCAAAACAAAATGGTACAGTAGGTCCAGGTAGTCACAGATATAGATATGTGTTGGTTAAATTGTGATTTTAATGAAAGGAGCGAATTTGGAGTGCCATTTTTTTTTCTTTGAGCAAGGAGCGGTTTTTAGCAGAGCGGTTGGAAAGGTCTTGGAGCAGGATGTGGAGTGCCAGAGAGCGATGAGTGAGATTTCCGACCGCTCATCAACTCCGCTCACATACTCTAATTGAAACTTGAAACTTAATATATAAATATTGAACTTCAATATTCAATTAAATTGAAATGTAATTCATAATGAATTCAATTTGTGCATTACAAATTCAAAAATATTACATTAAAATGCAATATCCTCATACAAATAAAAAATGTATGGAATTCAAATACAATTTMTGTTGCCACTGAAATCGTTCCATAGTTACATATCAGTCCCATTCCAAAAGTCCAAAAATGTAATCACAAACTCTAACCTCTACAACCGGCCTAGGCACTTCTGTAGATCTGAGAGGATAGATAAGCATTCTGGTAATAGCCTCTGATTGGTTGCAATATTGCTTCCACCTATCCAATTCGGTCAGATCTACAGGAGTGCCTAGAATGTAGGGGTGCTAGAGTTAGGTATACATTCTTTGCATTTTTCAATGGGCCAGATATGTAACCTTGAATTTACATTTTGGACAAACATCCAAGACAAAAGTCCAGGGCTAAGCGGTCAATTTGTAATTAAGCCATACTCTCTCAGTCAGTCCCAATTCGCTCCCTAACCCTATTTTTGGCCCTAACCCCTTTGATGTGCGCAGAAATGTAGGGTGGAAACTCCTCCACTACACTGATTATACCTATCCAGTGGCGACCCGTCATTCAGGGCTTGCCTGTTTTGTATGTTATTTTGACATTAATMCGCATCACATATCAGTTTGCAAACAATGTAAAAAAATATATATAATTGAGTTAATAAATCTGCATACAAACATGGTCTCTTTTTTGTTTTCTTGAGTAAGGCAGCTCCAAAATGCAGGTTTTTCAGCTTAGCTCAGTGCTTTCTGTGGTGGTGGGGCAAGCCAGCAGAAAATACGGAGCGTTGAGCCGTGATTGGCTCAGTGTTCTGTCACTCATGGGGACACTACGTCACCTCCAAGTCTAAGGGTAGAGCTAGAAAATTCTAGCCCCTTGGGTGCTGCTATAGAGTTACAATAGAAGTGCCCATCCAAGGTCATTGGCCACAGATAAAATGACGTCAAATTACGTTATATGTACAGTAGCTTTGATTGGACTGATCATGTCAACATCATACTTTCAAAATCTTTGCTAGTAGTCATCATCATGAATCAAGTCGACAATCTACTGGCAAATCCTTTTTAATCCTTGTCATATGAAGAGAACTAATGGAGAAATTATAGATAAAATGTATCGGTACTCATCGGCCATTCGACATAAACATTACACAACAAGCTGGAAATCGCAAATTCAACAAGGTGTGGTTTGGAAGGAATCAGTGATAGTGGCTAACTGCAAGCATTGCAAAGCAATCACTAGCCTGCTATTCAGTGGAGTGGCTGTGTGGTCCCAAATATTGGATGAAGGGGCTCTATTCCAAGTTTACAATGATAAACATTCAACATTGGCCATGCTGTCAATGAAGCATGACTTGTGCCGCGCTCAAAACAACTATTAACTCGGAACTGCAAAAACTTGACTTCAGTGAGTTCAAGACAACTGGGAAGTCAGGAATAAAYGAGCCCCGACTGGGAAAATAAGATTGAATAGTCATCCAACTCGGAATTATAAATCCGGCCTCTTTCTAGAGCTACAACCTGAAGATCAATGACATCATCATGATTCAACCTTGTTTTTTTCCCCCAAGTTCCCAGTCGTTTTGTAAGCACCATAAATCTAGAGAATGCCAGACTTTGATGACAAAATGTGCCCACGAAAGACAGCCGCGCGCCACCTTCATGTTCAAGTGAGCACAGTACAACAAGTTGAGTCCAAAAATGTATCGAATGCTGTTGCATAAATTACAGTTGAAGTCGGAAGTTTACATACACTTGTTTTTCAACCACTCCACAAATTTCTTGTGAACAAACTGTAGTTTTGGCAAGTCGGTTAGGACATCTACTTTGTGCATGACACAAGTAACTTGTCCTACAATTGTTTACAGACAGATTATTTCACTTATAGTTCACTGTATCACAATTCCAGTGGGTCAGAAGTTTACATACACTAAGTTGACTTTGCCTTTAAACAGCTTGGAAAATTCCAGAAAATGATGTAATGGCTTTAGAAGCTTCTGATTATAGCTTCTGATTATTTTAGTCAATTGAAGGTGTACCTGTTGATGTATTTCAAGGCCTACCTTCAAACTCAGTGCCTCTTTGCTCAGAAAAAAAAATGTAGACCTCCACAAGTCTGGTTCATCCTTGGGAGCAATTTCCAAACGCCTGAAGGTACCACGTTCATCTGTACAAACAATAGTACGCAAGTATAAATACCATTGGACCATGCAGCCGTCATACTGCTCAGGAAGGAGACATGTTCTGTCTCCCAGAGATGAACGTACTTTGGTGCGTGCAAATCAAGTGCAAATCAATCCCAGGACAACAGCAAAAGACCTTGTGAAGATGCTTGAGGAAACGGGTACAAAAGTATCTATATCCATAGTAAAACAAGTCCAATATCGACATAACCTGAAAGGCCGCTCAGCAAGGAAGAAGCCAATGCTCCAAAACTGCCATAAAAAAGCCAGACTATAGTTTGCAACTGCACATGGGGACAAAGATAGTACTTTTTGGAGAAATGTCCTCTGGTCTGATGAAACAAAAATAGAACTGTTTGGCCATAATGACCATTGCTATGTTTGGGGGAAATAGGGGGACGCTTGAAAGCCGAAGAACACCATCCCAACCGTGAAGCACGGGAGTGGCAGCATCATGTTGTRGGGGTGCTTTGCTGCAGGGGGACTGGTGCACTTCACAAAATAGATGGCATCATGAGGCAGCAAAATTATGTAGAAATATTGAAGCAACATCTCAAGACATCAGTCAGGAAGTTAAAGCTTGGTCGCAAATGGGTCTTCCAAATCGACATTGACCACAAGCATACTTCAAAAGTTGTGGCAAAATGGCTTAAGGACAACAAAGTCAAGGTATTACCCTGACCTCAATCCTATAGAACATTTGTGGGTAGAACTGAAAAAGCAAGTAGGCCTAAAAACCTGACTCAGTTACACCAGCTCTGTCAGTAGGAATGGGCCAAAATTCACCCAACTTATTGTGGGAAGCTTGTGGAAGGCTACACTAAACATTTGACTCAAGTTAAATAATTTAAAGGCAACGCTACCAAATACTAATTGAGTGTATGTAAACTTCTGACCCACTGGGAATGTGATGAAAGAAATAAAAGCTGAAATAAATAATTCTCTCTACTCTGATTCTGACATTTCACATTCTTAAAATAAAGTAGTGATCCTGACAGGGAATTTTTACTTTGATTAAATGTCAGAAATTGTGAAAAACTGAGTTTAAATGTATTTGGCTAAGGTGTATTTAAACTTCTGACTTCAACTATGTAATATGCCAGGGAGATAAGTGTACTGTAGCTAAGAAAGTAATACTAAGTGTATGTTGTGTAGTAAGACATTAGTAGCCCATGTGTCTCACCCTAATAATTTGGTATATTTACCCCTCTTAATTTCGCCAACTGTTCTGACTTGGTGGTGCACATGTAGCCTATAACCTGTTTTAGAGAAATGTAATCATAGAATATTGTAAGAGCTTTCATTGTCTGCTTACATGCCCACTTTATTTATCCTACGGTTCTGACTTGGTATACAGGGAGAACACTAACAGCCCATGTTCTGAATTCTGTCGCTGTACATTTCAAAAGTGCTAAACAAATAGTTATATTGACTACGTCCGTCCTAGCTCGCTCATTAATGTCGTAATCGAAATTAGAAACCACATTTATTTAAGCAAGTCAGCCATATCAGCTATGTTTCACTGCCAGACAAGGCTCTGCTGATAGCCATGTCTAGCAGTGGTAAGATGTTGGGACAGCTTTATGTAGGCCCTAAAAGTTTGTGGGCACCGTTCTAGTGCAATTAATGTATTGTTTAGTGTTGTGGCTTTGCTTGCATGCATCCCACTTTTTTTTTTCTTTTCTGCACCACCATGCTAAAATCGCCACTGTACCTATCCAGACCCCGCATACATGCTAGGGTTAGGGGTTAGGGCTAAGGGGAGGGATAGGGAGTGATTTGGGACAAGCTGTATCTCTCCACCCCTTGCTCCAGGGTGATGTTTCCCCTTGGTACAGATCTAGGATCAGTTTCCCCCCCCCAACTCTAACCATTAGTGGGGGAAATGATAAACTGACCCCAGATCAGAGTTTAGGGGCAACTTCCCCCAACACCTACCCTCTGCTCCAGCAGTGCCCGGCGGATGGACACCCTCTGCTCCAGGTCCTTGGCCTCCCGCTCATGCTGCGAGTCAGTGTGGATCTTGATCTTGCTCTGGTAGGCATTGAGCAGCTCCAACTCTTGCTGCAGCTGGATCCGCAGCACCTGATACTCCGCCTCCTGCGTCTCATCCAATCGGAGCTGGAGTCAGAGTGGCAAATAAGGTGGGGCATCAGCATAAAAATAGGTGGAGGAAGTGGAAAAGGGAGTTCCTCCCGTACTTAGGCATAGGGAAACAGAGGGTCAGATCAGGGGATGTGGCGTATAGGAAGGGGATGTCTATCTTAGTGTGAGGGAGATGTGTTAGTTACTAAATGGAAATGTTTTGGGTAGATATTATTGACGAGGTAGGGGTTTGCTCCGAGTRAATGTGGTTGAGTGTGTGATGGTTGAGCACCCTCCACTTCTTTCCATGAATGTGTGATGGGGTACTAAGTGTGGTATTGTGGGACATGAATAGGGTGTCGTAGTTTGTTTGATACATGCTGTGGTATTGATAATAGTAATAGAGTAGAGATAGTATAGACACAGTAGACACTGTATAGCGCTGGGTATAGCTTGTAACAATGTGAATAGGCATTTGGCTAGTAGCCTACAAGTGGAGGAGTGTGGTGAGAATAGGGACAGGGGTGTGTGTGGCCTATGTAAGGTGTTAGATGAGGCTTTGACATATCGCAGATCTGTGCCTGTGGATGTGAGTCGGTGCTATTCGGAGACACAAGAGATGTTATGTAGCTTTCTGTGTGCCAGCAGATGTGGTGTTGTGTAGGGACAGAGAAAGGGGGTTTGGCTTGCTTGAATGTCTTGGACGTGTATTGGTGCTACGTGAGGACCTAACAGATGCATGTAACTGGGCTCTGTTCAGGAGGGCGTAACGCTGTGGAACGTTACAGATAGAAATGCCATTATTAGAGCTGACAGGATTCCTTTTTCGTCATGTCAGAGAGGAGTATTTGTTCTCCATCATATATTTATATCTGAATATTCCACAACGTTGTGCCCTGCTGAATGCGGCCCTGCTGTTCTAGTAGGTACGGGGTGTAACCAAAGATGGTGGATAAATGTCTTACTCAGGCAGTTTACCATTGGGAAAAAATGGTGAAGGTTCCGGTCTGTGTAAGTAGGCGTTCCCTCTCTCGCGTGAGCAGGCTTTCCCACGTGAGTTTGCGGTTCCTCCATAAATCGCTGACACGCTCACGTGAGAGAGGAAACGCCCACTTAAACWGATTTTTTTTTCAATTGGAAACTGCCCAATAACAGCTGGCTCTGGTCTACTTATTGTCCCCTCCCCACTCGCCCCCCAAAAAAGTGCCAGTGAGATGTCTCACTTTCTCTAACATCTCAGGTGTAATGATGCAGATATAAATAGATATATGAATAGCGCTGACACAATTCCCCTATACTGACAAAAAATGTCTGTTCTATATGATACATTTCTATCTGAAAGCTACATCCTCTGAACAGGCCCATGTTGTGCCATGCAAGGACAGTCAGACCCAGGGCAGGGGGTATGGCATGGTTTTTTAGTAGTGGTACTGTTAGTCGACTACGGAGAGGTACTGTTAGTCAACTACGGAGAGGTACTGTTAGTCAACTACGGAGAGGTACTGTTAGTCAACTACGGAGAGAAAGGGTGTAGCTTGCTAGCCAAGTGCAGAGAGGATATCATACTGTAACAAAGTGAGGACAAAGAAAGTGGGGTGATGGTGTCAAGTCTGGGGACAGCCAGGAGTGCAGGCAGCTGGCTCGCATGCCCTCGCATGCCCAGGCAGGGGTGGGTAAGGTGCTACGGTGGGTTGGAGGTGGTGCGGTACAAAGAGTGTACAACATCTCCTTGTCTTACTCACAGCCTGTGTGGACAGCATGTCATTGATGGAGTGGTCGTACTGCTCAGCCAGGATGGCCAGCTTACGCGTCTGCTCATCCTTCAGGCGCTTGAGCACCGCCTTGTGGTCCGCCTTGGGCGTGTTCTCCAGCAAGTGGTTGCGCAGGGCCTTGTACTGGCGCGTCTGGATCTTGCACGTATCCTGGAACTGACGCTTGATCTGGAGTTCTTTGGACTGGATGAGAGAGAGAGTGTGGCATGATGTACTACATTACCCATAATGTTTTGTTTGTAACATCAGGTTTTATCTTAGGCTCTTTCTCAATTTGTCTTTTTCCAATTCCTCGCATCCTATCTCCTTGCCTCCTCAAATGTATTGTACTTCCAAGCTACCCTCCCCTCTGACCTACTACTCCAATGGGTTTTGAGGAGGCAAGAACAGAGGATGTGAGGAATCTATGAAAGACTAATTAATAAAGAGAATTTTAAAGTTACTCTAAGGCTAACATAATGGTGTCCTGGTTGTCTCCTTACCAATACAGAAAGAGCGAGAGAGACAACTGTTTTGGCTGATGTGCTTGAATGTGTTCTTTTGAATAGGTGAAGATCCAATATGTGTATAGGCTATATAGGGCTGTGGAGTGTGCATTTGGATTCTTACAGAGGTATTAGTGACCTCATAATAACTTGCTTTTCTATGGTAGTTAAAAAAAAAAAAGTACCTCTTGAATGGCTGCCTACTGTATACCATGTCCCAACCCTAAGTGGTGGAACTCCTCCCCTCTGATTTAAACCCTATGTATGCATTAGTGGAGGCAGAATTGGGAAAGACTCCTTGTAATGTCTGACTGGGAATGATTGGAACAGTATAAAACATATGCAAATTAAAGTTGTAAAGGTCCTAAATGGTTATTATCTATAATAGGATGTGCACTCCTAAAAAAAAAAGTGGTGTGAGGCGGAGTGTGGTAAGTGTACAACCAATTCGTTATCCTTTTCACGACCAACTCAGTATGTGTTCTGTTCACTTATTGTGAGGAAGAAAGTAATGTATTCCTACAAGACAAAGTGAGCCTGCCGTTGGATGAAAGCGGGTCTTCCAATGAATATTTCACGTTCCACTTACCTGCAATACATTTTACATTTCAGTAATTTAGCAGACGCTCTTATCCAGAGCGACTTACAGTAAGTAGCGAGTGTATACATTTTCATACTAGTCCTCCATGGGAATCAAAACCACAACCTATGCTTGGCAAGGTCCACGCTCTACCAACTGAGCTACAACTTCTCATATCCGCTGAAGTTGTCAAGATATTTCTTAAAAATGTCCTTGAGGGTAAGTCTGAGTATAATAAGCGACAACTTGAGCTGAAAAAGCATCTCCTAGTCTTCACCCCAATTCTAGGTACTATATGTTCCATATCAAAATCAGGATGTCCTGAATTAATTATTTGGTCAACAAATTGAACATTCCCCCACTGCTTCSTATACCGGTAAATACGGTTTTATAAATTTGTTGAAATTCAATTTATTTTCAGAATTGACTGCCGACCCCTAGTTAGCTCAAGGTATTGCTGATCACCAATGACAAACCATAACCCAACTCCTATTGACTAACATTTCTCTAACCACTCCCCCACATACAAGACAAAGTCGTAATATCTGTGATTATATTCTGTTTTAAATCGATCCCTAGCTCCTTCTCCGTAGCCATTGCAGATCTGAGGATAGGATAGATTGAAGCAATGTGGCAAAAACTCCACCCAAGCAATCAGAAGGCAAGATAAAGCTATTACCATATTGCTTACATCTATCCAATCCTCAGATCTAAATGAGTGCCTAGGCTGTAAAGGCTAGGGTCGTTTTGGAATTCAGATATATTGGGTGCGTCCCAATAATATCTCCTGAAGTGTACACTCGTTCACTACTTCCCATAAATCTAAACACATTGGATTGCAGGGGGGCATGGTATAGAGGGCCCATCCACCATATTTCGTATACTAGTAATTTACTTTCAAATCCGAGAAGGGAAATGAACAAGTGCACACTTGGAAGAGAGGAGATAATTGGGATGTAGCCATGGTGTTAGAGCTGGGTAATATGGACAAAAGTTAATATCGCAATAAAGTGCCTGAATTGATGCGATAACGATAAATAAAACCATTCGTTTATAACATTAATGTGCACCACAGTAAAATTAAATAAAAAGATCCTTTCAACTACTAGTTTGATGGTTGTAGCAATCAATTGTCCCATTAACAAATCACCCATACCAGCAAACGTATTTCATTTAAATCACATCTCTAATATAGGCTACTTATCATAATGAACGATATCTGCAAAATGCCTGCGATAGGTTATCGGTATGGTTGGTGCCGTTAATTTTCAGTTTATCGTCCCAGCTCTACAAAGTGTTACATGTCAAAACTAAATTTGACTTATTTTATTCACGTTGGAGGTAGATTTAGGGACAGGGAGAACAGAGGATGACAAAAACAGAAGTTATGAGATGAAATGAGTGTGTTTGAATGTAAATCCAGAATACTTCAYTCATTTTCTCCATGTTTGGTTAAAGACTGATGAACTGAATTCATGAATAAAGATATGGAAATTATGGTAAATTATAACAAGGAAATAATGCAAAACAAAGAGGTAAATCATAAAAATGAACAAGACAAAATGATTAACAAAAAAATAATTTATTTAGGTTTGGAGGGGGAAAAAACGAAACATGCCAAAATGCTGCGTATACTTACACATACAATACACCACTCATGCACTCACAATAAGGCTGAAATGCAAAATGGCTGCTGAACACATTTACATTTTTGTCATCTAGCAGATGTTCTTATCCAGAGCAATTTACAGGAGAAATTAGGGTTAAGTGCCTTGCTCAAGGGCACAGAGATTTTTCACCTAGTCGGCTCAGGGATTTGAACCAGCGCCCTTYCGGTTACTGGCCCAACGCACAGAATGCAGTACTAACCTTAGAAATACTGCATATATTAAATATTCATATAAAACTCTGGAAATTCAAACATAGAACAGTAAACATAGAAAAATAAGAAATATACTGACGCAGAAATAATTTGAAATCATAAATTACATTCACAAAATAAGAGGTGAAAAACTGAAAAGATATGCCTCTTTTTAGAGCCAGAATACAATGTAATATATCACCATTTAAAAAGGGGATTAGGGATTCGCCAACTCTCCCTCCAATGCAAGCCATCCAGAAAGCAATGCCCTAGTTTTCTTTGTGTTAGAATACAGTGCAGGAGAGAGGGAGTGCTCTTCCTGCCGCATCACTCTCAATTAATACCCTTCCACATCAATGGCTCACCTGGAAAATGCAGGGGACTATTTTCTGGGTGAGCTGCATTTAAAGTAGTATTCCTGCACTTTAAAGTACATTTCCCCTGACCTCCCAAGTAGATAGATATATTTTAATTAAGAATATTTTCTTCGCTAAAATGTTTTACTGAAATTTTTATCCTTCTAAATTAGCCCTCCTTCTACCCTGGCTCTTCAMTAGCCAACTGCCCATTTAAACAGCCAGTTGCAACTCAATGGACGGGTGACCGAGCAATCATTCAACGTAGTTAAGTATAATAATTATTTATTTCTATCCATCTATCTATACACAAATGATGTAGACACCCCTTCAAATGATTGGAATTGGCAATTTCAGCCTGACCCGTTGCTGACAGGTGAATAAAATCGAGCACATAACCATGCAATCTCCATAGACAAGTGGAAACGTCTAAGAGCAACAACAGCTCAGCCACGACGTGGTAGGCCACACAAGCTCACAGAATGGGATCGCCAAGTGCTGAAATCGTCTTTCCTCAGTTGCAACATTCACTACCAAGTTCCAAACTGCCTCTGGAAGCAACGTCAGCACAATAACTGTTCATCGGGAGATTCATGGCTTTCCATGGCTGAGCAGCACACAAGCCTAAGATAACCATGTGCAATGCCAAGCATAGGCTGGAGTGGTGTTATGCTCGCTGACATTGGACTCTGGAGCAGTGGAAACGCGTTCTCTGGAGTGATGAATCACGCTTCACCATCTGGCGGTCCGACGGACGGATCTGGGTTTGGCGGATGCCAGGAGAACGCTACCTGCCCCAATGCATAGTGGCAACTGTAAAGTTTGGTGGAGGAGCAATAATGACCTGGGGCTGTTTTTCATAGCTCTTGCCCTTAGTTCCAGTGAAGGGAAATCTTAACGCTACATGTCTTGTTGGAAAGGTGGCATCCTATAACAGTGCCACGTTGAAAGTCACTGAGCTCTCAGTAAGGCCATTCTACTGCCAATGTTTGGCTATGGAGAATGCATGGCTTTGTGCTCGATTTTATACACCTGTCAGCAACGGGTGAGGCTGAAATGGCCAAATCCACTCATTTGAAGGTGTGTCCACATACTTAATATATAAATATATATATATTTTATTGGATACATATCATTCAATATAATTTGCGTGACAAACTCACTAGTACTCAGTTGAGGGGCCAGTCAATTTCCAGCCCTTTTTGGGAAAAATACTTATGCATCGTTTTASACTAGTTAAAACCCTTTGACAATCGTTGAAATTGGTTAATCTCTTCGTTGAGTATTGCATTGTGCCCTCAATCTTTGGACTTGTTTTAAAGCCATAAAGACTTATTTGAACCAATATCCGAATTAAACAATAAAATAATATTAAACATATGGTCATACTAAAATGAACAAAAACTATATAACACTTTTTTTTTTTTGCATATATGGAAGTAGCCTAACCTCTGTGGCTGTATAACAGAACAGTCATTCAAACAATTACAGCCGAACAGACAAGCGCTGTATCTTCATTTAGGAGAATGATAAAAACAATGTTTACATGGCAAATCATTCGTTATATAAGATTGCCAATAGCACAACTATGAATAATGAATCTACTTAACTAGAAGCTGAAACGCGATAACTGTGTAATAACGGTAATAACCATTTCACCAGCTTCCACTGCTCTCTACATGTTCACATTTGGGGTCTTACTATCAATCAATCAAATGTATTTATAAAGCCCTTCTTCCATYAGCTGATGTCAAAGTGCTGTATAGAAACCCAGCCTAAAACCCCAAACGGCAAGCAATGCAGGTGTAGAAGCACGGTGGCTMRGAAAAACTCCCTMGAAAGGCCAGAACCTAGGAGGAAACCTAAAGAGGAACCAGGCTATGAGGGGTGGCCAGTCCTCTTCTGGCTGTGCCGACTCGTCTCACTGAGCAATACTAACTAAATATCTAATAGATCTCACTAAATTGACAGCCAAAGCCTACACCAAGCCAAATACAATATGCAATATCCCAAAACATTGGCTAACTTGTAATTGAGCATCATATGGCATATTGTATCCTATATTCGGACTGGATTTTTAGAACAAAAACGTGGAAATTATTTTAGTTTACCGCATTTACGTCAAGTTTTACGTATCAAACACGATGCGCTTAACATGATTGTACAGTTTAGCTTGTACATAACATTAATGTATTAAAGTTCGTTTTGTGGATTGAAGCAATCTTGTTCTGGAAGTTTGTGTGGTTAATTATTTATTGCACTATATTAATGACCTAGTAGTGTTTTTTGGGGGCGGTTAAATGAAATGACCAGGATGTTTGCCTACTTCTACTTTCACAGTAATTTAGTATTATAATGGGTGAAATGCTTGATTTGTGGACAATCCACAACCAATAATATCTATCAAGTGGCCATTGATGATAACCGTTATCCACTGACAAGAAATTCAATGTGAGTGAACAGTGCACTAAAAAGATGTCTGAAATCATAAAACTTCAATAAAAACACAAGAATAGATTGCACAAACATGGTCTCAGAAATAACCATAAACATATTGTCTTACGAATTAAGAACAAAATAAAGAAAACATTTAAACTTTTACAAAAAGCACAATAGTGAGTGACAAACAGTGAAACTTCAATGGGGTATAAGACAGTGACATGACAGGAGTTGCTGGATGCTTTTGGCAATACAGTACATTAAAATGGCCAATTACATTCAGCCAATGCAACACAGTGTTAGGTATACCTATGATGCACACAACCTATCTTTGGGAGGGTTGAAACAAAGGAAACAAACACACGATGGTCATACGGTGATAGATGGAACACACACACCCTAACCAACTCCCTCCATCTCTTACTATCTCCATGGTCGCACTTTACCCCTCACACTCCGCCCAGATGACGTTCGTCTCAACCCGCATTCCCACCGCCCCTCATCTCTGAACATACATTCTCTCTCCTCCCTTCTTTGCCTCTCCCTCTCTCTCTTCCTCCTCTCCCTCTGTTTCTGCTCTCTGACCTCCCTGGGCAGTAGCCTGGGCAGCCTGCTAGGTTTCTCCTCTCTCAGCAGACCGAATGTACGAAGTCTGCTCAGGCACTCGGGAGGCAGCTCTTTAAGGACCCTGCCAGCTAGCCTTAGCACGACCGAGTTGGCCAGGTCGGCAAGGACCCCTAGGGGGCGTCTGATAAAGCGCCTGACCCAGAGGAGGCACGTGGCAAGGGGCGAGCCAACGTGGCCCCTGCCAGCCAGGCGCACTAAGGGCAGGCTCTTTAGGGGCACAGGAATTTTGGACTGGCGCCCGCCCCAGTTGCGCCCGGCCTTGGGGAACATGTCATAGAGGCTGCGCTCCGCCAGGCCCCCAAGGAGAGACTGGCAGATGTTGAAGAGTGGGCGGGGGAGGCGAAAGAGGAACCTCATCCACAAACGGTTGAGTTTCCGGGGAGCATTTTGTAGGAAGACGCGCGCCGGTCGCACCACCAGCACCACCACAAGATAGAGGGAGAGGAAGAGGGAAGGCGAGCTGAGGAAGGAGGCAGAGATCAGGGCTACGGGGACATAATAGAGACCCAGGCTCAGCGAGAGGCCCAGGCTGAAAAGACCGCATGCCCACAGAGTGAGGGACAGGTAGGTGGAGAGAGAGAGGGAGCAGCAGGAGCGGAGGAAGAGGTAGGAGAAGAAGAGGGCGAGGAGGGCGAGCTCACCCGAGAGGAGGAGGGAGGCCAGCGAGGGGAGAGGGGGAGAGCGACGAAGGGAGAGGAGGAAGACTGAGAGTATGAGGAAGGTGAGGTTGGAGGGCTGGGCGGCGGCCGAGAGGGAGAGGAGGAGGCAGATGGCATGAGAGAAGAGGGAGGGAAAGGAAGAGGGGACAGGGGGTGGAGAAAGGGGTGGGGCAGAGGGGTGAAGAGGCTCGAGTTCCTCAAGGGTGTCGGGGAAATAGAACTCAGAGAGTTCGTCCCCCTTGCGCTGATCGCGGACATGCCTCCGTTCCAGGGATGGGGAGGAGATGAGCTCAGACGGACAGCCGTCTGCCACACCTCTATCCTCCTCCTCATCGTCGTCATCGTCGAGAACATATCTCGCTTCGTCTTCATCATCCCCATCATCCTCCCCCCACTGCACTCCCTCCACCTGCCTTCGCTCTCCTTCTCCCTCCCCCGTTTTCCACCCAAGTTCTTGACCCTCGTTATCTTCGCTTTTCTCGCTCTTCTCCTCCTCTACTTCATCCTTTGTTTCTACAATGGAGCAAACCTCATCCCCATCTCCCACGTCCTTCTCTTCTCCCTTCTCAATCTCTCCATCTCCACTTTGGTCTCTCACCACCTTTTCTTTCCCTCCTTCAAAACATTTCCTAACCTCTCCTTTGTTTCCCTCCATTTCCTCTTTGGTTTCACATTCTTCCACCTCTTCCTTCTCCCCTTCCTCTACCAGCCCCACCTCTTCCACTCCCTCAGCCCCAGCCTGGGCTCCCCTTAGCCCCCCTGTCTCCTGGCACTCCTCCCCCTTGTCCTCTTCCTTTGGAGGTGGCTGGTTCTGGGTTTGGGCACCGGGGGTCTCGCTCTCACTCACTTTGAGGCTCTTGGGCTGCTGGCGGACCTCCACGGCGTGCTTCTGCCTCAGCTCCTGCTCGCGCCGCTTGTTGTACTCCATCTGATTGGTGAGCTCCGTCTGGTGCTGTGTGCGGATCAGGTCGGCCCGCGTGCGCTGCACCGAGCCCAGCTGCCGGAACTCCATCTCCTGGGTGGACTCGTGGTGGCGCAGCAGCATTGCGCACTCCAGGTCCTTCAGCGTCTGCTTCTTGTTCAGGTCCTAGATGGAGAAGGAAGAAACAAAGGAGAGCGCAACAGATGAGGGTAGGGAAAGACGTTTGGATAAATGGAGAGAATCTGGAATCTGACCAGATAACAACCCAAATATTATGTCCTTTCTGCCTGTTGGGGTATTAGGCATTAGTGCTGTACTATATAACATCACAGAGGTAGCTTTATAAATCGGGGTTAAAGGGGAAAAAAATCCCATGGCTGAAACTTAAGTCGATCTCATTTCGATTGTCTGGGGCAAAAGTTAACCTTGGTTTCATGTAATAAAAAAAAGTTATGACCGTCATGCTTTTAGGGAAAGAGGATCATTTTGTACATGTATTAAACAGCGCGTTTGACCAATTTCAGACCTTTAACATTGAAAAAAAATTGAATAAAAAAATAATAAAGGTCTGAAATTGGTACAGAATAATTTTTTTATTAGATTTTTTTTCAATGTTAAAGGTCTGAAATTGGTACAGAATTAACATTGAAAAAAAATCTAATCAAATCAAATTCTGGCGCAGTGACAGAGAACTTTAACCCCTGCATTATATCATGAGAAGAGTTGTGGTCCGAGACCAGAGCCTAATGGAACTCTGAAACACCTCTATTGCTTGGTCAAGTGAAAAATGTCTTCGTTATGGGTACTGTTGATGTACTATACCTCTCGGAGTAGGTCCTGCTCCAGATTGTGGCGCGCCAGCACCATCTTTCTCTTGTACTGGCGACACTGCAGCTCGTAGTACTGCCTCTGGCGGCGCAGGAGCCCCGCCTCATCTTCCGCCTGCAGCTGCTGGAGACACTCCTTCTGATGCACCAGCCACTCCTGCTTCTCCCGCTTAGGGGTCAACTGGTTCTCGTTCAGTTCCTGTGAAATACAGCACGAGGAAGGGTCAGAGCGTGACACCACCACTTGATAGGTCAATATAATAGCTTGTGATTAAGGTATAGTGGTGGCATGTGGATTGGCAGGGGTTAATAATGGTTGCTGCGTGGTTGGTATATGGCTGTATCTTTTAACGGCCATTGTTAATATCCAGATGATTTGGGTGCGTAGCTGTACTTCTCAGCTATGAGTGGTTGCAGTATGGTTGGTGAGTAGTTACATCATGATTAGGGATTGCGGTATGGTTCGTGAGTAATTGAGGGTCTGGTTGCAGTATGGTTGGTGAGTTGTTACAGTATGGGTATGGTTGGTAAGCAGCTGACTATGGTTGGTGAGTAATTAAAGCAGGGTTGGTAAGTATACTGAACAAAAATATAAATGCAACATGCAACTATTTCAAAGACTTTACTGAGTTACAGATCATATAAAAGGAAATCAGTCAATTTAAATCAATTCATTAGTMCTAATCTACAGATTTCACATGACTGGGCAGCAGTGCAGCTATGGGTGGGCCTTGGAGGGCATAGGCCCACCCACTTGGCAGCCAGGCCCAGCCAATCAGTGAGTTTTCCCCCCACAAAACAGACATAAATATTATTACACCCCCGCCAAAGACGATCCCGCAGGTGAAGAAGACGGATGAGGTAGTCCTGGGCTGACGTGGTTACATGTGGTCTGCGGTTGTGAGGCCAGTTGGAAGTACTGCCAAATTCTCTAAAATGACATTGGAGGCAGCTTATGGTAGAGAAATGAACATTCAATTCTCTGGCAACAGCTCTGGTGGACTATCCTGCAGTCAGGATGCTGATTGCACGCTCCCTCAAAACTTGAGACATCTGTGGATTGTGTTGTGTGACAAAACTGTACATTTAAGAGTGGCCTTTTATTGTCACCAGCACAAGGTGCACCTGTGTAATGATCATGCTGTTTAATCAGCTTCTTGATATGCTTGACCAGTCAGGTGGATGGATCATCTTGGCAAAGGAGAAATGCTCACTAACAGGTATGTAAACAAATTTGTCCAAAATTTGAGAGAAACTGKCTTTTTGTGAGTATGTAAAATTTCGGGTATTTTTTATGCAACATGGGACCAACACTTCACATGAGTTTATATTTTTGTTCAGTGTATTTAAACTATGGTTGGGGAGTTGTTATGGCAGGGGACTTAAAATTACTCATGCCCAGGGACTGGCTCCCAGGCAAACCGGCGACTCAGGGACCACCAGTATACGTTAACAAAAAAAATGATATAGCAAGTCTTATCAGGTGAATGATAATGGCAAGGAGAAGTAATGAACATTTTAAAATAAATAGATTTGGTAAATAGATTTTCATTATTTTGACGACCTCACATAATTGGAAGAGGAAGTGTAAACTCTAACATAGCCTATTAGCTAGAAAGGTAGTAACTATAAACACAATTTTGCTAAGAGCAGCTGTTTAGCTGGTTAAACAAAGGTTGGCCATGTGTTGGCAAAAATGTCCAAGTGAAGAAAGCTTACCAGCAGCCATCGGTACTTCGACACACTGGTAGCCTATTCGCGGGTGCTCTTTCAAAGCCTATGTCAGACACTCCAGGGAGTTTAACTGGCTCCAATGAGTGTAATTTGTCTGTCATATTTGAAGTGTACCTATGACGAAAATTACAAGCCTCTCTCATCTTTTTAAGTGGGAGAACTTGCACAATTGGTGGCTGACCAAATACTTTTTTGCCCCACTGTATATACGCGCACATATACGTATATACGCACACACACACACACACTCTCTCTCTCTCTTCAGGAAACAGCAGAGGGAGCAGCCCCCCATCTACATTGACGGGACAGTAGTGGAGAGGGTGGAAAGTTTTTAAGTTCCTCGGCGTACACATCACGGACAAACTGAAATGGTCCACCCACACAGACAGCTTTTACAGATGCACAATCGAGAGCATCCTGTCGAGCTGTATCACCGCCTGGTACGGCAACTGCTCCGCCCATAACCGTAAGGCTCTCCAGAGGGTAGTGAGGTCTGCACAACACATCACCGGGGGCAAACTACCTGCCCTCCAGGACACCTACACCACCCGATGTCACAGGAAGGCCAAAAAGATCATCAAGGACAACAACCACCCGAGCCACTGCCTGTTCACCCCGCTATNATGTCACAGGAAGGCCAAAAAGATCATCAAGGACAACAACCACCCGAGCCACTGCCTGTTCACCCCGCTATCATCCAGAAGGCGAGGTCAGTACAGGTGCATCAAARCGGGAACCGAGAGACTGAAAAACAGCTTCTATCTCAAGGCCAGCAGACTGTTAAACAGCCATTACTAACATTGAGTGGCTGCTGCCAACATACTGACTCAACTCTAGCTACTTTAATAATTGAAAAATGTATGTAATCAATTTATCACTAGCCACTTTATATAATGCTTACATACCCTACATTACTCATCTCATATGTATATACTGTACGCTATACCATCTGCTGCATCTTGCCTATGCCGTTCGGGCATCACTCATTCATATATTTTTATGTACATATTCGTATTAATTCCTTTACACTTGTGTGTATAAGGTAGTTGTTGTGAAATTGTTAAGTTATATTGCTTGTTAGATATTACTGCATGGTCGGAACTAGAAGCACAAGCATTTCTCTGCACTCGCATTAACATCTGCTAACCATGTGTATGTGACAAATACATTTGATTTGGATTTGATACACACACACATATACACATTATATATACACATTATATATATATATATATTTTTTTTTTGTGTGGACCCCCAGTTGAATACCTCAGTTATAGTATGTCTTCAGTAGGGTTGGTGAGTAGATGGTAGAGCTGCACAATTAATCAAATTCACATCGAAATCGCAATACTGGCTTCCGGTTGAGCGATGTAGAAAATAAGTCGTACGAGGTCTCTGACAACTGAATAACTGAAGCTKAAGGTTATACTCCTTGTTTAAAGTGTGACCGAAACCCAAATTGTGCACTTGCCTAATGTCATATTTTTTTATTTCAAAGGTATATGTAACTTCTTTCCTAGGTCGGTTTGACCTCACATCACATGTTTAGGGTAATCAACGGAGGCTGAGAGAGAAATCCTGCTGCTTGTCTCATTCATAATGACGAGAATAGGATTAGAATTGTTGTCCTTTTTCTTTAAATGGTATTATACCATCCCTTTTACTTCATTTTTGTGTATGTTGGGGGTGGTGGGGCAAAGATTGTGCTCTGCTTCTCTAGAGGATTTGAGTCTATTTTTAATTCAGATTTGTTTTTTCATGCTGCTCCTCTCTCAATCTCTTTTTCATTTGACCTCTTTTAAGGATTCATGTCTAGTTCAACAACCATTCAGGATGGTATTTTGGGGCTTCCAGTCAGACTGGTGACATGGAACATTTGTGGTTGTGGGGGGAAAATTATAGGATGCTGGCCTTCTAGGCAGTTGCAGTTGGTGTTTTGCGGGTACTATTTAATGAAGCTGCCAGTTGAGGACTTGAGGCATTGTTTCTCAAACAAGACACTAATGTACTTGTCCTCTTGCTCAGTTGTGCACCGGGTCCTCCCACTGTTTCTATTCTGTTTTAGAGCAAGTTTGCGCTGTTCTGTAAAGGGAGTAGTACACAGCGTTGTATGAGATCTTCAGTTTCTTGGCAATTTCTCGCATGGAATAGACATCATTTTTCAGAAGAATAGACTGACGAGTTTCAGAAGAAAGTCATTTGTTTCTGGCCATCTTGAGCCTGTAATCGAACCCACAAATGTTGATGCTCAAGATACGCAACTAGTCTAAAAGGCGGCCAGTTTTATTGCTTCTTTAAAACCAGCACAACAGTTTTCAGCTGTGCTAACAATTGCAAAAGGGTTTTCTAATGATCAATTAGCCTTTTAAAATGATAAACTTGGATTAGCTACCACAACGTGCCATTGGAACACAGGAGTGATGGTTGCTGATAATGAGCCTCTGTACGCCTATGTAGATATTCCATAAAAAAATCAGCCGTTTCCAGCTACAATAGTCATTTACAACATTAATACTGTCTAGGCTGTATTTCTGATCAATTTGATGTTATTTTAATGGACAAAAAACATGTGCTGTTCTTTCGAAACAAGGACATTTCTAAGTGACCCCAAACTTTTGAACGGTAGTGTATATGTACAGTGCCTTCCGAAAGTATTCATACCCCTTAAGCTTGGGCTGGCAAGTGATGGCTTGGTGATAAAAAAAAACAATAGCTGGCATTCCATAGATCAGATGTGGTGGGTGTCACCGAGATAGGAATACTGAGCCTGGAGGAACAGAACAAAGGCCTAATTATTCTGGCATCTGGGAGACAACACCAGAGGCAGATGACCACAGGATGAACTCAAAGTGGCTTCTATATTCCAATCTATATTGGGGGGGGGGGGGTTGAACCAGCAATGACTGAGCAATCTTGGTAATCTAGAAAAAAAAAAAAAAAAAGGAACAGCATGGTCTGTAAAGGGTAGGCTGCTCGGCCCAACAGTCCTGACTGGTATTAACTATTGCAATAATGAATCGATATTGAATAAAGATAATTGTTTATAGAAATGACCAAGTGTCTCTCACTTGAATAGAATATTCACCACAATATTTGGCACCACAGATGGGAAACCAAACTCTGCTGACGGCTCCTGAGGCCCTGGGTTTAACCGTGCATGGGGCCTGCCTAAGATCTGAAGGAGGGTGTCAGGCGGGTGGTTACGTTGTTCCGGACAGAGACAGAAATAGGTTGAGACTGACATTTCTTGGAAACAAATTTAAAAAAAATTATAATTACAATGGAGTTCCGAGGGAACTGCCATCTGACGCCAACATCCAAATCTGTGTGTATCGGATGACAACTAGGATCAGTATGAACTAGTTATGATCAAAAGAACGTGAGCATCCAAATCTGTGCGTACCGGATGTAGAACTATAACCTTGGGGAACGGAATGACATCCAAATTTGTGTGTACCGAATGTATAACTAGACCTTGCGAGGACTAGTTATGGCCTAAAAGAGAAAGTCAAAAGCACTATAGAAATATAGAAAATATTCCTGCAGGCTATAAAATAAAAAAATCCTTGGGCATAATTGTTGATTAGCCAGTTGCGTGGGTCTGAGTTGATCACAGTAGGACTGGTGAGGTTAATGTGGAGTGGAGGACTAGAGCGCGGGTAATCTTGCGAGAGAACTCGGCTTGGTGAAGCTCATTGAATGAGGGGCTAGAGTGCAGGTGAGGGGTTGCGAGGGCATCTGGCTTGGTGAGGTTCAAATGTTAACGTGTAATGTAAAATGTTTGATCAATTAGGTAAACAGGTATGCCCTGGGTTACTATTGTTAAGTGTTATTGTGCATGTTCTGTTACTCCTGATACTTAAAATACGAGGTAAGACTGGATTTTCTGGGACCGTGTTACATAGGTAGGAGACATGTGTAGGCTGTTGGTAGTTTTGCACAATTGGATAGATGTAAGAGAATCTATACCATAGTAATCGCAGTAGGCGATATCCCAGTGTGGATACAACACCCCGTTGTGGGACCACTAATTAGGCAATATTTTGATAATGGTATGGGTTTCCCTGTTCATAGACAGGGTTTTGTTATCTAAAAAAACAGTGCTAAACCAAGTTCTCGTCTGTCACATTTCCCCTGTGTGTACTGTGTTAATGAATGTGATATGAGAGTTGAGAAATTTGAAGTTTGGATAATAAGATAAAGAAATGTGTATAATAAGCTGATGTTACTTTAGAAAGTAAGTTTCGATATGTAGCGTTATCTTGGGGTCCGTTCAACACTGCTCATCACAATAATACCACCCCGTGATATTCTAAGTGCTAAATGTTATTTTAGAAAGTAGCGACAAATCTATAAATTTCTGGAAGTCTAGAGAACAGTTGAGAATTATTCCAATGAGCGGCCGGGCAGCGGCCGGGAAACTAACGTTTTTGGTTTCCGCTGGGAGTGGTAGCGATGGAGTCAGGAAACACACATGGAGTTGTTAATTAATGTGAGTACCTAAGATTTCCTATGAATGAGAAATAAATGAGAAATAATGATGTGTGTATATAATCTTTTACTATAGATTTGATAAAGTAACACTGGAAATATAATGAGATGAAACTTAAAACAACCCATACGTAGACGTACATAGGTTCAGAGTGGTCTCTTTATGGATTATTTGATAGAGAAAGTTAAAAGCCTTTTATGACTGTCTAAACGCTTATGGGATTCTCTCAGTCTGGGTAATCTCAGAAAAAGATGAGTATATTAAAACCGCGAGGTGCAGAAAGAAATTCATAGAACTATAGCAAAGCAAAGACACTAATAGAAACGCACAAGCATTCTACCAATTCGGCTCGAATATGGGAAAAAAACAATCATGGATAGCATTCGGTAGCATTTCCCTGCTGACAGGAAAATTCCAAACTAATAGAGAATTCAGGGATGCAATTGTGACTTGGCACAATGACATAAAATAATCATTATTAGCTCAATACACAAGCGTATTGATGTTAGCGTTCTATCAGCGTAATAACACTAATTGTACTATTTGTGAAGTAATTTGACTATGTAGTATGCTTATTGGTATTAAGATAGACATTCTTTGTTATAAGTATGACAAATTTGTTGCTGGCGCTATCCTTATGAACCACATGGCATATCATTTACTGACTATATGCTGTTCAACTACCCAACGTTTGTCGACTTGATTATTCATGTCATTCTTAGCTTAGGTAAATGGTATAGTCGTTGTGAGTTCTCAATGGACATTGTTAAAATGGGGTACTTCGTAAATTCACTCAGGCAATTGTTCGGACTTCAGAAGAGTTGTCTGAATGTACCAGAGGGCAGAATAACTGATTTATTTACGAATGCGCAACGCCCCGTTGAATATGGCCTGTGTCAGTCAACGTTAAGGAAATAGCGTCATTTAAATTGCCAGCAGCACAGTTAGTCACCAACATTTTGAAAAAAAAAAGAAAAAAAAGCTTAACCAGCTCTGCTAGGTGAGTAGAACGGAGAGTGAAGACGTATTCTCGTTTGTGTCGAAGTAACGTGAGCCTGCAAGCTAGCCAARGTGTTGGACTGCCTTTGTGAGGTAAGAAAAATATTATGCATTATGAATCAGAGAGCTTGGACCAACCTTGCCTTTTAGCAGATTTTGGGGTTGAATATTCCTTGTGAGAATCAAGGACAGTAGATATTAGGTAACATTAAAATTGCCAGTATATATGGGCGAGAGCACGAATGATGTTTACAAATAGTCAAACTTTGTTTCACGCCGCATTCAAACAAATCGCTAAAGGGTGTAGATTCAATATGTAGTGAATTTGTTATTGGCGTAAAAAGACTAAAGAACTCATATGCCAAACATCACCACATTAGTAAACTGTGGTGATGGTTCACAAGGCATCATATGTGACCTGATTCAGGAAACTAGGTGTATGTCACGACTTCACAGGAGAGCGGTTTGAACTTAATTTTTTTAGCAAAATGCGTTTTTTTTGGCAGAAATACTTCTCGGACATGTGAACTTCCGTGTGCCTTAATATCAAACCTGTATGCCATCTGTAAATACGAATAAAATTGTTAAATTACGAGCCTAGTTGCTTTAGCCACAGAAAAAGTGAGCAACCTTCCCGCTAGCCATGACTGGCTGAGATAATGAGTGGGCTGGACATGCTGAGAGATGAGTTTGGATTAGTCTACCATATGTCATGTGTCCATCTATTGGAGCTGGTCAGTATGTTTAGGTAATCGTGTCAAAAGCGGCTTTTAAAAATATATCACGTAGTAAAACTGAGTAATTGCAGTACGGTTAGTTTGTAATTGCAGTATGGTTAGTGTGTAGTTGCGGTATGGTTGATGAGTATTTACAGTATGATTGCGGTGTGGTTGTACCTCTTTGAGCTGCTCCTTGCGTGCGCGGTACTGGCGTTTCTGGGATTCCAGCAGGCTGGTCAGTTCCTTCTTCTGCTGGGCCAGGATGTGCTGCTGGAACTTCTTCTCCTCAGCCAGGGCTGCCTTGGTCTGAAAACCAACCACACATGGCCATAAGCTGGGAAAGAATAGAGCTAAACCCTGCCCCCTCCCCAAATTCTAGAGCTTATATACGGCTTGACGATCTACTTAAAACTTTGGCCTACAAATGTACATTGAGATCTTGGGATTGCCGCCCCGTCGCCGTAGTCAATACCCTTTCCTCTTTTCTTTCAACGTTTCCTTCCATCTCATTCCACTCCTGTCCAACCCCCCATCTGTACCTCTTTCTTCAACCCGGTGCTTCTTGCTAAGGTTGTCCCCACCTTCCCAATCTCACACTCCTTCTTCCTATCCCTCCCTCTCTCTAGGATGGCTTGGTGCTACTTTGTTTGTCCCACATCCCCTCACTCCATCCATCCCTCCACCCCTCTTTCTCCAGGATTGCCTTCTGCTTTTTGCTGAGGTTGTCCCCACCTACCTCGCTCCTGATCCATCCCTCCCTCCTTCCCTTACCTCCTTCTCCAGGATAGCCTGGTGCTTCTTGCTCAGCTTGTCCCCCTCCCCTCCAAAGCTGTTTCTCTGGTTCTCCAACTCCTTGTCCAGCCTCAGCTGATGCTCATCCATCTCCGCTTTCAGCTTGTTTTCGAGGCCCATCAGCTGCTTCTGGTGCTGCCGCCGCATGCGCTTGTACCTGGGACGGGGTAAAGGAGGATTTGACACGAGAAAAGTATGTCAAAAACTAGTACAGCCAAATGGAATGGGCAATTACGTAAGCAGCCCAATTCAGATATTTTGACAACCAGTACAGCCAACTGCGCCGGTCGGTTTTACATAGTTCCATGAACTGCTTTCTAACCACAAATTAGTATTTAGAACATTTATTACCGGTGGGCTAAGCTGGTTGAAATGGCGTCATTAAAACCAGTTTACAACCCATATGTTGTCATTTGGATGTAATGATTTTTTCAAATAATTTCAACCAGTTATGGCTGATCGATAGCCATTTTGTGCGTCACAGCGTGGCTAGATCTAGTCGCAAATAGTGTTGCACGATACACCGAAACTTCTGTACCTCCTCAATACTACATGAAAAACAGTTCTGTTACTTCCAGTTATTCTATCAAATGTGTCTTACATTTGGAAATAAACTAAATGTATTGAACTTTGAATGTATTAATTTGCCCAAGTTTATCATAAGACATGAACAGAATGCATTAGTGATTCTTATTCCCTGCAACTTTCTGATGAGGTAACGGCTCAGAAATGCACCTGTTCATCTGTTCATGTTCAGGTGCGCGTATGTCTACCACTTTGTGTAGCCGTTAGCAACGCAAATGTTAACCGTCCTCGGATAGATGAAAAGGCTTCCCCAGAAACCTTGAATCAAAAGCTAACAAAGTAGCCTATGCCTTCCTGGCAGAATCAAGATTATCTACATCTATCCAGTGGCCATTTGTTTTACAAACTACATTACGTGCACTACATAAAACATTGCTAACCAAACAAGAGTGTTAAGTGCATGCCACTTGAATTAAAGGGTAACTACACAAAAATATATTGTTGTGGACTTAAAACTTCCAATGTTGTTGTTTTTCTATTTTTAAAGTGTGATTTGGATTTAAACCAGAATTTAAATATTTTCTTTTATTTAAAAAAAATCACAATCCTGCTCTTCGCTTAATTTTTTGGTCCCGTAGGATGATTTTGGTATTGAGTATCGTGATACTCAACCTGGTATCGGTATTGAAGTCAACATTCTGGTATCGTTAGAATACTAGTAGTGAGTACCTCTGAAAAATACTATATTAGTACACTCCCCAACATATGTATTTGGACAATGAAGCTAAATTGTTTAATTTGACTCTATTCTCCTGCATTTTCTATTTCAGATCAAACGTTTCATATGAGGCGACAGTACAGAACGTTTATTTGAGAGTATATTCAAACATATGTTTTACCGTTGAGAAATGTAAGCACTTTATGCATCTAGTCCCCCCCATGTGAAGAAGTCATAAGTATTTGGACAAATTCACTTATAGGGTATTAAAGTAGTCAAATGTTTAAATTGGTACCATACGCCATTTTTTATTTTACCCCCTTTTCTCCCCAATTTCGTGGTATCCAATTGGTAGTTACAGTCTTGTCTCATCGCTGCAACTCCCGTACGGACTCAGTGGAGGCGAAGGTTGAGAGCCGTGCGTCCTACGAAACACAACCCAACCAAGCTGCACTGCTTCTTGACACAATGCCCACTAAACCCGGAAGCCAGCCGCACCAATGTGTCGGAGGAAACACCGTACACCTGGCGATCGTGTCAGCGTGCACTGCGCCCGGCCCGCCACAGGAGTCGCTAGTGCGCGATGGGACAAGGACATCCCTACCGGCCAAACCCTCCCCTAACCCGGACGACGCTGGGCCAATTGTGCGYCGCCCCATGGGTCTCCCTGCTGCGACAGAGCCTGGATTTGAACCCAGAATCTCTAGAGGCACAGCTAGCACTGCGATCGGCTAGCACTGCCAAATCGGGAGGCCGGTACCATATTACTTGTACACAACCACACCCAGCGTGTGACAGTGGATGAATTTGCAGATTGTTTTGCTCAATATTAACTGAAAGGTGAATGATGACTGGAGTAAATCAATTATCTTGATTTCCATGGACTAGCCAATCATTTGCCTTCTAATTCCAGATGGGCTCTTTCTTTGGTCGTTCCATAAAAGCTCTCCTACCCAGACATCTGCTCCCTCAGCGCCGACCCCTGCTCATGCTCCTGGATCTGCCGGGTCACCAGCGATGCCGTCCGGATGGTGGCAAAGTGATCTCGGCTGCGGTGTCCCTTCCGCCTGCCACCTTCTCTTCCCTCACCCCGTGATGGGGGCTGCTGCTGTGCGTCCAGTTCGGGCTGGTAGGGGTCGTCGTAGATGTTGTCATGGCTCTGATGTAGAGAGAGACAAATATTTTCTGTGTAAATCATGTGTTGCATTGTGGAATCAATCTGGAGGTGGGGGAAGAGTACGTCGTTAGCCACTAGTGAGCCATTTATGTGGTAAACTAAACTGAGGTAAAACCATCATTTACAGTTAAAACAAAATATATATATATATATATATATATATATATATATATATATATTTTTTTTTGAATCAGCGCAACAAAAACACCCCAAAAAAGAGTTCACCTTTGGTATTTTACAATCGTCATATCTAGCTAAATACACTGAACAATAATATAAAACGCAACATGCTACAATTTCAAAGATTTTACTGAGTTACAGTTCATTTAAGGAAATCAGTCAATTGAAATAAATTCCTTAGGCCCTAATATATATTTTTTTACTTTTATTTAACTAGGCAAGTCAGTTAAGAACAAATTCTTATTTTCAATGACGGCCTAGGAACAGTGCCTTGTTCAGGGACAGAACGGCAGATTTTTTACCTTCTCAGCTCGGGGATTCGATCTTGCAAGTCCAACGCTCTAACCACTAGGCTAGCTGCTGCCCCAGATTTCACATGACTGGGAATACAGATATGCATCTGGTAGGGGTGTGGATCAGAAAACCAGTCAGTATCTGGTGTGACCACCATCTGACTCATGCAGATTTTTGGGGCCTTTTCGCGGCACGCTTGTAAGGCTCTGATTATCCAAAAGGGTTCCAACAAGTATTCTACTGTACTCCTCTGTACTTGTCCGGTGACTTGTCGCGTAGAGTTTATTTTCCATCTATTCGCTCTCGAAGATGCTTCTTTGAAGATAGGCTAGCCAGCTGTGTCGATGGTTCCCAGTGGGGTGATGAGAGTAGCATAATACGATGGTTTGAGCAGAGTAGTAGAATAGTCCCACAGCATTATCAGCAAACCGCTCGCCCACACGACACTATCTGCCCGATACAATTAAAACCAGGATTCATCTGTAAAGAGCACACTTTCCCAGCGTGTCAGTGGCCATCGAAGGTGAGCAATTGCCCACTGAAGTTGGTTACGACAACAAACTGCAGTCAGGTCAAGACCCTGGTGAGGAAAACGAGCACGCAGATGAGCTTCCCGAGACGGTTTCTAACAGTTTGTGCATAAAATTATTCAATTTAGCTAACCCAGTTTCATCAACTGTCCGGGTGGCTGGTCTCAGACATTCCCGCAAGTGAAGAAGCCAGATGTTGAGGTCCTGGGCTGGCATTGTTACACGTGGTCTGCAGTTGTGAGACCGGTTGGCCGTACTGCCAAATTCTCTATAACGAGAATCAGAGGCAGCTTATGGTAGAGAAACAAAWTCTCTAGCAACAGCTCTCGTGAACATTCCTGCAGTCAGCATGGCAATTGCATCTGTGGCATTGTGTGACAAAACTGCATATTTTAGTGGCCTTTTGTCTCCAGCACAAGGTGCACCTGCGTAATGAATTTGAGTTAAACACTTTTGTCCGTATGTACATTTTCTGGGATCTTTTATTTCATGTCATGAAACATTGTACCAACACTTTAAATGTTGCGTTGATATTTTTGTTCAGTGTAGTAATTGTTTACCCACCTCATACAGCACAGTGTTTACATACTGACAAAATTGTGAAATAGGACTTGGGTGACGCTTTGGGCAAATTAGGGGGTCTTATCCGCCTTGGGAAGAARATTGTCTAAAGGAAACACTGCTGTGACTAATGTCTAAAGGTAAGTCCCAACTGACCAGGGGCTTGTGCAGGACTGAGCTGTTGGAGGTGACTGTTTGCTCGCCCTCCTGCATCATGGCCATCTCGCCGCTGTCATCCGAACCGTCCGCCAGGCTGTTGACCGAGCTGCTCTGGGAGCTTGCGCTGATGGACATGGAAGGCAGCGAATGGGAGCTCTCCATGCTGTTGACCGTACCTGTCCGCAGCATGTACTGCTCCACGTCCTGGAGACAGAGGGATGGTGGTTAGGAGAAGTGGTGATAACATACGCACGATCACGCACACACAAATGCATAGCTAGTCTACATACACATAGGCATTGTTATCAATACTTAAACACCTATACACACAAACCTTGCATGTACACACCCCTAAATAACCTACGCACTTTCTCAGATGCAGTTCAATCTGCCCTCAAACTCTCATACACATTTCAATCATAAGGCATTCATTGGATTCCTGTTTCCTAAGCAAGGCCCTGGGGGAACACAATTAGATCCCGAAAGGTCCTCAAAAAGGAAGACCAAGGCACTCTTCATATAATTACTTAAAATGCCTTTATTTGTACGGCATGTTCAATGGAAACAAAGATTTAAAACCCCTGATGGGATCAAAGTTATTTGTATTGGAGGAAAAGGATGAGGTCATACAATGTGTCGAGGCACAAAATTTTGGACTACACTGTGGTGACGTATGCTATTAAAAAGACAGGATGGATGCTAATGCTAGCTGTATTCCTGAACAGAGTGGTTGTGCACAGCCCAATCCTCTTCCTCTAAATTAACCTTTACGGGATCGGTGTCCCTACACTGGGACGGTGGATGCTAACATGCGCTGAAGTGACTAGAATGTAATTGTAAGTAACAGCAAACTTTCCAGGACATAGACATGTCTTACATGGGCAGAAAGATTAACAATAATTTTAAGCTAACTGCACTGTCCAATTTACAGTAACTATTAGTGAAAAAAATACCATGCTATTGTTTGAGTGCAGAAAAAAAATAAAAATCACAGCAACTGGTTTAATATATTCACCTCTGAAAGTAAATAATGTACTTACATTCAGTAATCTTGCTCTGATTTGTCATCCTGAGGGTTCCATAGATAAAATGTAGCATAGTTTCATTTGAAAAAAAAATCTATTTTTATTTTCAAATGTAGGAACTGGGTTCTACAGTTTGAACCCCTGCTGTCTCTGGTCCACACCCACCCCGCCATCTAGCTGTGTGAAAGTTAGTGTATAAGCTAATGATCCATTATGTATGACATTCCTGGGAGTTTGTAAACTTACAAAAATATGGTAATACAAAATGTATGTTTTCTATAGTTATGTACTTGAAAATGTATCAATTGACCAATTCGGCACATTTGGGCAAACTTGATACAAACTACTGGGCAGTAGTGCAATGCTTCACTTGATCAAATCTGTAACTGCAGACACTGCTGCCATCTAGTGGCCAAAATTGAAATTGCAACTAAACTGCAATATATTATTGGCTTTCTCTTGCATTTCAAAGCTGGAACAAAAAGAAAAACATTTTTTTTTTTGTATTATCTTTTACCAGATCGAATATGTAATATTCTCCTACATTCATTTCACATTTCAACAAACTCCAAAAGTGTTTCCTTTCAAATGGTTTCAAGAATAAGAATATCCTTGCTTCAGGTCCTGAGCTACAGGCAGTTAAGATTTGGGATCTCATTTTAGGTGAAAATTGAAAAAAAGGGTCCGATAATTACGAGGTTTTAAGACCAGTGCGTTCTGTAGTCTGTCTTCCCCCTCCTCACTCAACACATGCTTTTTTCTTTTGGTTCTGGTCCTACATCATCCTCGGCTAACTGTTACTACTCTCCCTCCTCATTTTCTCCCTCTACGTAACATCTCCATGTCCTCCCCGCTTTCTTTCTCCCCCACCCCTTGTTATTTCCCTTTTTATGCCATTTCTCTCATCCTCCCCTCTCTACCTGCCTCCCTCCTTACCTCCCATTCTCCTCTCAACCTGCCATTTCTCTCCTCCTCCCTTCTACCACCTCCCACCCTCATCACACCCCCCTCCCCTTACCACCACCTCCCTCCCTCACTCCTCATACCTCCTCCTCCTCCCCTCCCTCGGGCTGGGGTCCGTTGAGGGCCTCATGGAAAAGGATCTTCTTCATTTTGCGGTACTGCAGGTTGTCCAGTTCCCGCACCGCGTCTTTGGTGCGAGCTATCAGGTCCATCACCGCCGTGTGAGGACGCTCTCTGCATAGGAAATGGTGCTGAGGGAGGGGAAGGGAGAATGGGTTCTAAGGTTGATCCAGCAGGCAAAACTGGTCAAATTGATGTTGGAATTACATGAAGTCAAGTTGTTATGACCTCATGTCAATCAATGCCATCTTTGTTGGTTTAATGCATCAACTATTAGCCTAGCTGGGAAAACTGGTTGCAATGAGATCTTTGAAACCTGATTACAACGTTCCAACAATTCTGGTTGTAAGGGCGTAATTTCTACCTGACGATGCCACTTGGAGCCGTTGGCAAGTTAAGGTTCACTTTAAACTGGAGCCATTGAAGAGATGCTTCTTTGCCATTATGAGAATAAGGAATCACAGCACCTCTTTGGGCCACCTCTGATATTATTAATGGGTAAAGAGTTCATGGCCATTCCTTGGCTTCTACATGTTTGTGTCGTGCCTTCTTTAGATTTTCTTAAACTTCGAATAACTTTATAATTAAAGAGGAAACCTAGACCAAGAGATAGCGTTTACCTTCAGCAGCACGTCAGAGGTAGGTCTGTCCTGGTGGATCTTCTGCAGACACGAGTCCACAAAGTTATGGAAATAATCAGACCTGAAAAGGACGAGACCAAACAACGAGAAACTATTCACAGTCGCACTATAAAAACGGTACTCATCTATCTACACCAGGAGTGTCAAACTCATTTTGCCAGCAGGCCATATGTTTGACACCCCTGATCCACACCAATGGCTCATATTGTTGTCAGAAAGTAGTCTGGTCCCAGATCTGTTTGTGGTAAGTCCTAAGGTCATTGTCATAGGAGGAGGCTATATACAGCACAACCATATCTGGGACCAGGCTACCCAGAAAGCATATTGACACTAAACAAAGAGGGCACAAGAACCACCTCCGTGCTCAGTCAGTGGCTCACCAGTGATTGGACTGCAGAACGGGACTCTCATTCTGGGCAATGTGGTATAAGGCACTCATAGCATTCATATTGAACAGAGGCGGCTTCCTCTCCGCTGCATAGAGAGACAGAGACAAAGTTCAGGAGACATACAGCATCAAAACACACCCAAGGACAGATTTGTAACATAAAATACAGGTGTGAACCTTCCAGAGGCGTGAGGGCCAAGGGGAGTCAGAGGGGCGGGGCCACTCTGGGAATCCCCGCCGACATTACAGGATTCCCCCTGAACAAACCCCTTATTACTGGAGCATGTGAAGGGACAGTGGCAAATACAAAGAAATAAGGAAAAATATAGAATGAAGAGAAGATAAAAGGACAGAGGACACAGAGAAAGGTAAAGAACGACTTAAAAAAGAGGAAGAACTTGTAGGAGTGATTTCTGTAGCCACAAAAGAGACTATTTAATTTGGTAATAATCTAAAGGATCTTTGGCTTGTAAGTGAAGTGCTCTGAACCAGGCTTGGATTTTGTTGAACTGGCTGAGTGCCATTCTGTGAACATTAAATATATAATTTCGATTTTTGCAACTCTTCCTCTTACCACCCCTCGCTACCACATAGATCAGAACCCCTCTGGACTGATCAGTGGTGGAAAACGCGGGCACTAGAAGTGGTGACAGAGTTACTTTGGTATATTAAGAATGGATGCTGCATTGTTAAAAACAGTTGGCTACGCGCGCAACTGCGCAAAAGAAAGGCACAGACCTCTTGAGCACTGAAGTGGCCCGGTTGGCTCAGGCAGGGAAGAACAGTAAGCCTGGAGTGGGGACCAAAATACCTAGGCTACAAGAACAGGACGACAATGAGGTCTATCTGCTTTCATTCGAGAGGTTAGCAGTAAGAAAACTATGGGCCCCGCAGCGGTGGGCAGGGATGCTGGCTCCCTGTGTTTGGGCGTGCGCAGGCTGCATATTTCGACCTGGATTCTGCAGAAGCAGAGGACTACAATAAATTAAAAGGCCGAAATCTTCTCGTTCATTTCTGAATCCACGGGCACAGACCAAGCGTTTCCACGCGTGGACCTTCGATAGCAATGCATCAGAGAGAGCCCAAATGCACCAACTAATACGGCTGACCGCGGTTGACTTGAACCAACAACAAAAAGGAACCGGGGCAATCATTGAAAAACTGGTGATGGACAGCTCCCACCGGAGTGGTATRGCAAGGCAACCCCCACACAGCAGATCAGCTGGTCCAGCTAATAGAGACTTGCCAAGCCACCACGGAGCTGGTCTAGAGCAGAGATGGCACGCTCCGGTACCAATGCCCAGTCTGAAGAGGCCACCGGAGTGTTTCTCCCACTGAACCGGAGGCGAGAGCACCCCGTGGAACATTCCCCGAACCAGCACCGAGGAGGTATCCACCTAAGGTCAGTGAGAGAGTGTTTCCGATGTAGGGAGCTCAGGTATACTTCAATCAAATTGATTTGTGTGTCAGGAACAGAGGTCAGTCTCATGTATCTATGGGGACACGTGCATATACCCAGTGGCACTGTGCATCAAGAAGGTGGAGGCGGTGAAGCATTTACCGGTACTGCTAGGGAGAGACTAAAACAGAACCACCCCAAGCCCGCACCGGAGCTTATAAGAAATGCAACGCAGTCACTGGCACACAGAGAAAACACATCCCCAAAAGGTGTCCCACTGGCACTACAGGGTCTCTTCTTCACCCAGATCGAGTGTGGGGAGGAAGAAAAGGAAATTCAAGATCAGAGGCTCAGGCAGCTTGTTTCAAGAAAAGACAGAGGACACATGCCCAGGTATTCCAACGGAGGAGACCAAGGTCCCGGCACAGCCCCCCAGTGAGAATAGACAGCCAAGACATTCATTTACCTGATGAGTTGACAGGACAGTTTGGCACCACACAGCTGCGCGACCCGGACCTGGTCTCGGCGCGAGGCAGAGTGAAGCGCACGGAGGGTGTCAATGAGCAAAATCCCCCTTATTACTGCCTAAAGGGCTTTCCACTGTACTGGGTGGTTAAGAGAAGGGGTGAAGTGCGGGAGCACTTAATGGTGCCTAGAGCATATAGAGACATGGTACTGTAACTGGCGCATTCGCATGTGTTGGGAGACCCCTTGGCAGTAGACAAAACTAAAGGAGCACATCATAAGTAGAATCTACTGGCCGGGCATTACAAGTGATGTAGATTAGTACTGCAAGTCAAGTCCCCAAAGTCAATTACAGAATCCCGCACATCCCCCTCCATCATTGAGACGCCCTTAGAGTGGATAGCTATGGAGCTGGTGGGTCATATTCCCAAATCAGTCCGGGGGCACGAATATATACAGGTGGTAATCGATTATGCCACACTCTACCCCCAAACCCATTCCCCTGCGCAATTTATCCACTAGAAGGATTTGCTAAAGAGTTTAAAATGTTTTCCTTGTCAGCCTACTCTCCTCTATTTTGACCAACTAGGGGACCCTGTTTATGTAACGCATARCGAAAGACGTGTGTGCCTTGTACCAGGTAAAACAGATACGCACGAGTGTATATCATCCTCAGATGGTTTATGCAAACGCTTAAATAAAACAGTTAAGTCAATGCTAAAAAAAAGTTGTGTAACGGCACGAGAGGAACTGGGACATGTTATTACCTCACTTGCTGTCTGCTCTTAGGGGAGGTGCACCAGTCGTCAACGGGCTTCTCCCCATTCAAACTGTTATATGGGAGGCCGTGCCGAGGGATCCTGGACCTCAACAAGGAGGCATGGGAAGCCCAGCCGAGTCCCCACAGAACTGACTGAACATGCCACCTGAGTGCGAGAACGGATGGCCGCAGTGTGGCCAACAGTGAAGGAACACATGGAGCGAGCAGCAAGCGCAACCGAAAGCTTACAACAGGACTTTCCAGCCCCAAAGTTAATGTAGGAGATAAGGTACTCCTTTTAATTCTGAAAGCTGAACATAGGTTCTTAGCGCAATGGAGGGGTCCATATGAAGTATCGGCAAAATGATCACCTGTAAATTACTGTTAGGCAGACAGGTAGGAGAAAACCTGAACAGCTACAAGGAGTACCACGAGAGAAATGGAAAACGTTATGCGCTGCTCCCTTCCCGCAGCCCATCAAGATCAACCCCCGACAGAGGTGCAGGTGGGGAAGTCGCTGACGCACAAGCAAGAGCAGGACGTACGGGCCCTAGTGAACAGACGCTGGGAGACATTCTCAGCCCTCCCAGGGAATACAGATCTCATCCAGCATCATATATACACGGAGCCAGGCAAGAGTGAACTTTAAGGCCTTACAGAATCCCTGCTGCGCAACAAAAAACAATGTCAGTGGGGGTAAGATATGCTGGGTTGGGGAGTTGAGGCGTCTCACAAAAAAAAGAACAGTAGCGTAAACTAGATGGTTCTTCAGCTTGCAACCCTTTAACTTCTCTATCGTCCATAGATCCGGGGTCCATCACAGAAACAGACACGCTATCCTGCCACGACGCCCTAGTCTCGGCTGGTGCTCAACCTGCTGTGTTGATTCTGAGGACGCGGGTGTTTCAACCATCCAGAGGTGTGGGGGCCAAGGATATTCAGAAGGGCGGGGCCACTCTGGGAATCCCCGACGTCACACCCCTCATTAGGGGTGGGGGAAAGGACGGGGGCAATTACGCACGAGAAAAATAGGAGAACAATGGAGACCCCCGGGGGAGAAAGAACAGGAAGAAATACAGAACAAAGAGGATAAAATGACAAGAGGACATTGAGAGACAGACAAGTTTAGCCACAAGAGAGACTAATTTGATGATTATCGAAATGATCTTTAGTTTGTAAGTGAAGTGCTATGAACCGGGCTTGGATTTTGTTTCCCCTTTCTTGAACCGGCCTTGTGACAATGTGAACATTAAATACACTACATGATCAAAAGTATGTGGAAACCTGCTCGTCGAATCTCTCATTCTAAAAATCATGGACATTAATATGAAGTTGGTCCCCTCTTCGCTGCTTTAACAGCCTCCACTCTTCTAGGAAGGCTTCCACTAGATGTTAAAACATTGATTCGGGGAATTGCATCCATTCAGCATTAGTGAGGTCGGGGACTGATGTTGGGCAATTAGGCCTGGCTCGCAGTCAGCGTTCAAATTCATCCCATAGGCGTTCAATGGGGTTGAGGTTAGGGCTCTGTGCAGGCCAGTCAAGTTCTTCCATACCCACCTCAACAAACCATTTCTGTATGGACCCCACCTTTTGCACGAAGGCATTATCATGCTGAAACAGGAAAGGGCCTTCCCCAAACTGTTGCCACAAAGCTGGAAACACAGAGTCGTCTACAATGTCATTGTATGCTGTAGCGTTAAGATTTCCCTTCACTGGAACTAAAGGGCCAATCCCAAACCATTAATAGCCCCAGACCATCATTCCTCCTCAACCACACTTTACAGTTGGCACAATGCATTGGGGCAGGTAGCGTTCACCTGGCATCCGCCAAACCCAGATTCGTCTGTCCGACTGGCAGATGGTGAAGCATCACTCCAGAGAACGCGTTTCCACTGCTCCAGAGTCCAATGGCGGTGAACTTTACACCACTCCAGCCGACGCTTGGCATTGCACATGATGATCGTAGGCTTGTGTGCGGCTGCTCGGCCATGGAATCCCATTTCATGAAGCTCCAGACGAACAGTTCTTGTGCTGACGTTGCTTCCAGAGGCAGATGATTTTTACGCGCTACAGCACTCGCTGGTCCCCTTCTGTGAGCTTGTGTGGCCTACCACTATGCAGCTGAGCCGTTGTTTCTCCTAGACGTTTCCACTTCAGAATAACAACACTTACAGTTTACCAGTGGCAGCTGTAGCAGGGCACAAATTTGACGAACTGACTTGTTGGAAAGGCGTCATCCTATGACGGCTCCATGTTGAAAGTCACTGAGCTATTCAGCCATTCTTCTGGAAATGTTTTGCTGTGGAGATTGCATGGCTGTGTGCTCGTTTGACAAATAGTCAAATCTACTAATTTGAAGGGATGTCCACATACTTTTGTATATATAGTGTATATAATTTAGAATTTTTTTTTTTTGCAACATAAAAATCCGACTCTTCCTCCGTTTACCCCACACCTTTCTATCGCATAAATCGGAACTCCTCTGGACCGATCACACAGGAAACACAGTTAACACAACTATGAGACTTTATTTTACATAAATAAATCAAGTGTTTGCTTGTGCTCAGGCTCAGTTTGGCACTTCAGGGACTAGGCAATTTGTTCCATTGTGCCAGGCAAGCTCAATGAAGCACAAAGTATTGGCAAGAAAACTAATAGTACTGACGCAAAAACATATCAAGAATAGGTATACAGTACATACACCTTAAAAGCAAGTGAACATGTGAATTATATGGCCTGTGCTTAGCTTACCCAGCTCTATGGCAGTAATGCCCAGTGACCACACATCCACTTTGCCGTCGTACTGGCCCTCGTCCATGGCCAGGATCACCTCAGGAGCCATCCTGTACGGAGGTAAAACACATCGAAGCCAGTGTGAGACACCACTATTTCTGTTTTCCAAATGTCAACTTATTCCCAACAATGGGTACTGGTAGAAAGTAGTGCAATATATAGGAAAGAATTCAATATGTACACGTCTAATAACAGGTGTTGCCAATTTGTTTCTTCCACACAGCACCCTCCCCCTCTTCCAGCATTGAAGAACATACTGCACCMCCCTGTGCGCCACGTCTATTTCTATGGGCACAAGCACTGTTCATGACAAACTGTTCACACCTCTCGTTGGCGGAGAGAACATTTGGTTGCTTTAAAGCTTATTTCCTGCAATTCTACAGATTTTGTCAAGTCTAATGTGTGATCTTGTGATATGAGTGACTCAAACATTACAACTAAATCTATGGGCWAAAAAAAAAAAAACGAGCTGACATGGGCTACATTTTTGACAAGTAATAAATAGCTCCCTAGGGTATGTAATATCTGACATGACAAGCAGAAAACTGATGCAGTACTAAATTTCGAAATTACACCTAGTGCATTCTACTACTATAACTTTCAAGAGTAAGTTGAAAGACGGACTGAGTTCCTTTAAATAAATGTAGCACATACACACAGTACCAGTCAAAAGTTGACACCTACTCACKCAAGGGTTTCTTTGTTTTTACTATTTTCTACATTGTAGATTAATACTGAAGACATCAAAACTATGAAATAACACATATGGAATCATGTAGTAACCAAAAATGAACAAATCAAAATATATTTTATATTTGAGATTCTTCAAAGTAGCCACCCTTTGCCTTGATGACAGCTTTGCACATTCTCTCAACCAGCTTCATGAGGTAGTCACATTTCAATTAACAGGTGTGCCTTGTTAAAAACTTGTTTCCTTAATGCATTTGAGCCAATCTGTTGTGACAAGGTAGGGGTGGTATACAGAAGATATCCCTATTTGGTAAAAGTCTATATTACGGCAAGAACAGCTCAAATAAGCAAAGAGAAACAACTGTCCATCATTACTTTAAGACATGAAGGTCAGTCAATCCTGAAAATGTCAAGTACTTTGAATGTTTCTTCAAGTGCAGTCGCAAAAAACATCAAGCGCTATGATGAAACTGGCTCTCATGAGGACCGCCAAAGGAAAGGAAGACCCAGAGTTACCTCTGCTGCAGAGGGTAAGTTAGAGTTACCAGCCTCAGAAATTGCAGCTCAAATAAAGGCTTCAGAGTTCTAGTAACAGACATCAACTGTTCAGAGGAGACTGCGTGAATCAGGCCTTCATGGTCAAATTGCTGCAAAGCAACCACCACAAAAGGACACCAATAAGAAGAGACTTGCTTGGGCCAAAAAACACGAGCAATAGACATTAGACTGGTGAAAATCTGTCATTTGGTCTGATGAGTCCAAATGTTAAATTTTTGGTTCCAACCGCCGTATCTTTGTGAGACGCAGAGTAGGTGAACGGATGATCGCCGCCTGTGGTCCCCACCGTGAAGCATGGAGGAGGTGTGACGGTGCTTTGCTGGTGACACTGTCAGTGATTTATTTAGAACTCAAGGCACACTTAACSAGCATGGCTTCCACAGCATTCTGCAGTGATACGCCATCCCAACAGCTCTGACACACACACTTATCCCACCAGACATGCCACCARGGGTCTTTTCACAGTCCCCAAATCCAGAACAAATTCAATAAAGCCTACAGTATTATAGAGCCCTTATTGCATGGAACTTCCTTTCATCTCATATTGCTCAAATAACAGCAAACCTGGTTTCAAAAAACAAAGCAACACCTCACAGCGCAACACGTCTCCCCTATTTGACCTAGCTAGTTTGTGTGTATATATTGATATGTAGGCTACATGTGTCTTTTTTATTTTTTATGTAGTTCTGTCCTTGAACTGTTCTTGTCTATTGATGTTCTGTATTATGCAATTCTGTATTATGTTTCAGGTTTTGTGTGGACCCCAGGAAGAGTAGCTGCTGCTTTTGCAACAGCTAATGGGGATCCTAATAAAATACCAAATCTGGTTTGCTCTTACTGGGACTATAATTTGTTTTTCAACAAAGCAATGACCCAACACACCTCCAGGCTGTGTAAGGGCTATTTGACCAAGAAGGAGAGCGATGGAGTGCTGCATCAGATGACCTGGCCTCCACAATCACCCAACTTCAACCCAATTGAGATGGTTTGGGATGAGTTGGAATGCAGTGTGAAGGAAAAGCAGCCAACAAGTGCAAAGCATATGTGGGAACTATTTCAAGACTGTTGGAAAAGCATTACAGGTGAAGCTGGTTGAGAGAATGCCAAGAGTGTGTAAAGTAGTAATCAATAGGGCACCGGTCGGCCCACCCTGTCAATCGGTGCCCTATTCCCTATATAGTGCACTACTTCTGACCAGGGCCTCTGTCGTAGTGGCAGTATATAGGGAATAGGGTGCCATCTGGGACACATCCTTGGTATTTTGTCCTACTTCTGGATAATATCGCTATTGTCATCAATAGAGTTGGCAATCTTACAATAATGACCATAGAAACAACAGAGGAGGCCAGTGTCTCACCAGTAGGGCGTGCCCACGAACGAGTTGGCCGGGGCAATAATGGAGGCTGAGCCAAAATCACCCAGTTTCACCTGGCCAGGCTCGGTCAGCAAGATGTTACCAGCCTTCACATCCCTGGAGAGAAAGTGTGGAGGAGACACCATTATTATTCATTGAGTATTCTGTTTCTTATTATTAATTGACATCATCATTGACTTAATAATATTAAGTCAGTAAATAAATAAATATATTTATTGACTAAGTCAATATTATATGTTCTCTTTGGCAATGTRTGTGGTAACACTTTCTATGCCAATAAAGCCTTTTTAATTGGAAGGAGAGGAGAGAGAGAAGTGGGGTAGAGAGAAAAATAAAATAAAAAGAGACGGGAAGGGAGGAAGCTAGAGAGGGAGAGAAAGAGAGCAAGATATAAATAGAATGGAACAGAGAGACCGAGATAGAAAGGGATAGATAAGTTCAAAAAAAGGGTTAAAACATCCATGACACACCTCCCATTCAACAACGAGCGCTTATGTTTGGATTACATTTCTTTCATTCTCTCTTTTTTTCCCTTCCCGTCCCATTGTGTGGGGGAGGAGAGAGGTTCACTCACCTGTGAATCATGTTGTGAGAATGAAGATACACCAGGCCCTGCAATGCACCGTGGGTGATGGCTGCTATCTCCTGTTCCTGGAGGGGCTTCTTGTGGACTACGCACACATAGGGAGACAAAATTAACAGTTATCATTCTTTGACGGCTTGGTCGTGTTYATTCGGGCACACAAAATACCTTTTGCAACAGAACGAAAATAAGCTTTTCTTATTTGATGACAAATCCAGGTTGTCCCTCCCGTTTCAGTTCGTTTTCTACCATTATGTGACTAATGAACACAACCCTGGTTTACTTCCACCACCCCAGTGTACAGCACATGAAGTACTTGTTTGAACGTAAACTTGAACTTAAACCATCTAGTTGTTTTCCACTCACCTTCCAGTAGGTCGGAGGCTGAACCCAAACAATACTCCATTACCAGCTAAGAGAATGAAGGAGAGAGAGAGAGATGGGGGTTAACATATGGAGCATGAAGGGGGGAAACGTGATGGAGAGMCGGTCAAAATGTATTCCCTACACCTTCCCTATGGCCACTTCAATGTTTGCATATTTGTAAGGTGGATGAAATATGACGGAAGCTCCTCCACTACACTGCTTATACCTATCCAGACCCTTCAGATCTGCCAACACTGAAGGGTTAGGGCCAAGGGATAGGGAGTGAATAGGGGCTGACTGAAAACATCAATAATCAATGAGTGAAAGTTAATTTGTCAGTGATCCTTAGTCCATGTGTCAATAACAAATGGCACCCTATTCCAGAGCCCTATGGGCACTAAAGCAGTACACTATAGAGGGAATAGGGTACCATGTTTGAGTTAAAGAAGTGCTTCACTTACCCATGCTGTGTGCTCTCTCAGGTAGCAACCTCTGTACTCCACAGTGTTAGGGTGGTGCAGTTTCTGGAGAAACTTTACTTCTTTGATGATATCCTGCCATTTCTTCATRAGAGAGAAAGAGGGAGCTTTCAAACATTAAAAAAAACTTGGCCTACACCATCACAACAGATGGCAAATGTGGTGAACACTTTTTTTTATAACAAGGTACATTTGACCATTACTCAATCTGTGTTCCTACCTCATTGGACTGCTTGCCACCGTAGGACATTTTCTTAATGGCCACCACTTCATTGGTGCGGATGTCATGTGCCTAATGTAAGGAATAGGGGGCAAGGAAGGGTTAAAATAAATAATTTCTAATCATGCTAACAGTGGCCACTGGCCGCACACATATCATCAAGTGCATGCACAGACAAATTGATAAACTACAGCTTCACCTCTTTCACACTCCTTTCCACCTCCATCCTTCAGTAGTCACTTTTTCACCATCTATTTAAAAAGGACCTTTCATCCTTCACCGATCTCTTACCCTGTGCTACCTTTTTACCCATAACTACCCACCTACTGCCTTTCATCCTTCACTTGTCTTTACCTAGCCTAGTGGCTGCCTCCCTATCATTTCACCCTTCATCTTATCAACACCCATTCCATTTCTCTTCCCAGTTCTCATGCATCCATCACTGAAGTTATGCCTGAATTCCCATACTACAAGTTTTTAATATGTACCAAATACTGTACTGGGTATTATTTAGGAGTGTTTAGTAAAAATRTATGCAKCACCAAGTGACAAATATCTCAGCTCATCCATTCTAAGAAATCATCTCCCAAAAAGGGACACAAAATAAACAGTAAACTACGGAGTGAGATGCATCCATTTGCCCACTTAAGCCAAGTCCACAGATGCCCCCTTTCTTACGAAGTAGACCGCTCCGAAGCTGCCATGGCCGATCTCCCGCAAGTCGGTGAACAGCTTCTCAGGGTCATCTCTGTAGAAGAGCTCAGCTACCTCTGGGTCCTTCAGGCTCCCGGCCCGCACACTGGACGGCATGGCCAGCGCCTGAACGAATGAACGAACACACACACACACACACACACACACCGGTATGAGGCTTTGAGCTTAAGTTTGTCTGCATTGAAATGTAGCCAACACGTCAGGATTGCAATGAATTCCATTTCAATTCCGGAAGAGAAATTAAAATGTTCCTCAAAGCCTTTGAATATCRGACGTGCATAAAGATGGCGGCCTCCACGCCTACCACAAATGACTTGTTTGCCAAGTTCTCTGTTTTGTACCTTGCTTTCTGTGACTTCGGTATCTGCATTAGCACATTCTCTCTGCTACCGCATAGCAAGCAGTACCGGAGCTTCAAGTCTAGGTCCAAATGGCTCCTTAACAGCTTCTACCACCAGCAATAAGAATGCTGAAAAATGTATCAAAACGGCCACCCAGACCATTTACATTGACCCCCCCTTTGTTTTTACACTGCTGCTACTCGCTGTTTATTATCAATGCATAGTCAATTCACCCGTACCTACATGTACAAATTACCTCGACTATCCTGTAACCCCGCACATTGACTCTGTACCCCCTGTATATAACCTTGTTATTGTTATGTACTTTGTTACTTTAGTTTATTTAGCAAATATAGTTGATCAGGCTGTTCATTGTGATCTGTGGAATGTTGTCCCACTCCTCTGCAATGGCTGTGCGAAGTTGACAGATATTGTCTGGAATAAGTTGTCGTACACGTTTCCTTTGTCAAAATAATCCATCCACCTGACAGGTGTGGCATATAAAGAAGCTGATTAAACAGCATGATCATTACACAGGTGCACCTTATGCTGGGGACAATAAAAGGCCACTAAAATGTGAAGTTGTGTCACATAACACAATGCCACAGATGTCTCAAGTTAAGGGAGTGTGCAATTGGCATGGTGACTGCAGGAATGTCCACCAGAGCTGTTGCCAGAGAATTGAATGTTAATTTTTCTACCATAAGCCACCTCCAACTTCACTTCAGAGAATTCGGCAATATGTTCAAACCGCCTCAAAACGGCATAATGATGTATGGCTTCGTGTGGGAGAGCAGTTTGCTGATGTCAACGTTGTGAACAGAGTACCCCATGGTGGCGGTGGGGTTATGGTACGGGCAGGCATAAGCTACGGACAACGAACATAATTGCATTTTATCAATGACAATACCATTGCACAGAGATACGGTGACGAGATCCTGAGGCCCGTTTTAGTGCCAATCATCCACTGCCAGCACCTCATGTTTCAGCATCTCCTTCGCATGTCGCAAGGATCTTTACACAATTCCTGGAAGCAGAAAACATCCCAGATCTTCCATGGCCTGCATACTCACCAGACATGTCACCCATTGAGCATGTTTGAGATACTCATGATCGACAGTGTGTTCCAGTTCTAGCCAACATCCAGCAAGTTCGCACAGCCATTGAAGAGGAGTGGGACAACATTCCATAGGCAAAAATCAACAGCCTGATCAACTCTATGCAAATGAGATGTTGCACCAGATACTGACTGGTTTTCTGATCCCACGCCCCTACCTTTCTTTTTTTTAAGTATCTGTGACAGATTCATATCTGTATTCCCAGTTATGTAAAATCCATACATTTGGGCCCAATTCATTTATTTCAATTGACCGATTTCCTTATAAAAACTYGTAGAAATTGTTGCATGTTGCGCTGATTTTTGTTTGGTAAAATCATTTTTTTACCCCTTTTTCTCCCCAATTTTGTGATATCCAAATTGGTAGTTACAGTCTTGTCCCATCGCTGCAACACCCGTACGGACTCGAGGCAAAGGACGAGAGATGTGCGTCCTCCGAAACACAAACCCGTCAAGCTGCAGTGCTTCTTGACACAATGCTTGCTTTACCCAGTAGCCAGCCGCACCAATGCGATGCAGTGCCTTAGACCGCTGCGCCACTCAGTAGGCCCCTTGTTTAGTGTAACAAAAAATAGTTTTTGGGTAGAATCTTTTCTTAACGTTAAGGATTCAATTTAGTTTAAAAGTTTACAACCCTAATCTTAAGCACAACAAAGTTGTAAGATATACCAATTGGATGACGTAGTACACAAAAAAAGGGGACCAGTTTTAGCACCACTTAACTACTGGCTGAAATTATACAAAAGTTCTGGAGAATCAGTAATATATATATATATATATATATTTGTTTTTTAACATACGAGTCATTTAGCAGACACTCCTTTCCAAAATGACTTACAGGATCAATTAGGGTTATGTGCCTAGCTCAAGAGCATTTTTCACCTTGTTTCAGGGATTTGAACCAGTGAACTTTTGGTTACTGGCCCAATGCGCATAACCAATAGGCTTCCTGCCGCCCCAATCTTAATCTTCAGGCAACCAAAAAAAGACCCGACTTGCCCGTTGGGCGAGTGCCTTTCAGACCTTTGTCAATCCCTGTGGAACCAATAGACGGGTTGGCTTGACAACATCACAAATGATCCACTCGCATCAATGTGGCAAGAAACTGTGCATTGTTATGAGTCTAAACAGTCAGATTGCAACAATGACAAGAAGCTGCTCTGTGGGGAATCATAGGTGGTTTGTTTCAGCTAGTCTTGTTTTGAGATGTTTTGACTGCTTTCATGTCGATGCCAATAGGGTTCAAATTTGCAAGCTAACCAACAATTCAACATATGTTTTCAATAAACATTCGGACTAAATATAGATTACATCGTCAACAATCTAACTCTGGCTGTTTTGCCCTATAGTTGTGCACGTGTCGGTTGTTGCTAAACAACCAAACCGTCTATGGAATAGTCCTGTGATGGAAAAATGTTATGTTGGTGCTTTTCTATTTTATACATTTGTGTTCTATGTTTGTGTTTTTCTAATAACCGTTTTCTGTGTTCATGCAAGTGACTGATTGAACTAACCCTCACTATCAGTATCTGCAATTTGGCAGTACACYCAGACCCTTGTTACGAGATCTGTTTCAAGGTGTCAGCTTAAAGAAGCCTCGTGAGGTATTGGTCCGTCACATGCATGACCCAGTATTGGTTGGTCACATGAATGAAGCAAATGTTAACGATTAATGAATAAGCTAAATCATGCAAATATGACTTGTCTGCAGTATATAAGAGAAAACAAACGGGACTGCCCCGTTAGTGCTTCTGACAGACGTTCACTAAGGTGCACTAAGTTTGATGGAACCTCTCCAGCACGCTGGCAAACAATGATTAATTTAAGATTGACTTCGAGTTTTCCTGTGTAAGAATTTCCACAACAGTCTCAAAAGTGAAAAACTACCCAACCCATTTCTGTCACTCCAGGCAGACAGGCCCAATCAAATCAAATGCTCAAAGAGTATTTGAAAGAAGAAAACAAATAGGATAATAGACCAATGTGTAATTTAACCCAGGTCAGCCACAGTCCATCTCTTGCATACAACCACAACAGGTATAGGATGAAGGAAATACAAAATATGAACTTGTGTGCTACAATGAATAATAATACTACACACCTAAATCATTTCAGGAGCATGCTTTTCGGTGAAATGCATTTTGGTTAATACAGTGTTTCCCCTACCATTATGAAGGATGGGGTTGCCCCTTCCTAGCTCTGTTGCCCAACGCCAAAATCCTTCAATTGTTTTCAATCGAAAATGTTCATGTTGGTGTTGGCAATGGCATCCCAGTTGCTAATTTGGGTGCATGCCTGCACCCCACCAAAGACAAATCTGTGGGCAAACACGAATACAAGAGAGGAATTTGATATTAGCCACACCTGCATGTCATGAGGACACAATTTGATGTTGGAAATTATAAACAAATAACATTTTAGATACAAGACCACACAGAACCTTAAGGAACTATTTACACCCATTGACTTGTTGTGTTAGAGCCGGAATAAAAATGATTAAATTGAGATTTTGTGTCACTGGACTATACACAATACCCCACAATGTCAAAGTGGAATTCAGATTTGTTTAAATTGTATTAAAAATAAAAGCTAAAATGTCTTCAGTCATTAAATATGCAACACTTTGGTTATGGATAGCCTAAATAAGTTCAGGAGTAAACGTTTGCTTAACAAGTCACATAATACTGCAACATAAACTGGCAAAGCAATTGCTTTTAATTCCTAAATACAAAGTGTAATGTTCTGGGCAAATCCAATACAACACATTACWGAGTACCACTGTACACATTTTCAAGCATCGTGGTGGCTGCATCATGTTGTGGGTATGCTTGTAATCTTTAAGGACTGGGGAGTTCAGGATAAAAAAAATGGTATGGAGCTAAGCACAGGCAAAATCCTAGAGGAGAAGTGAGTTCAGTCTGCTTTCCACCAGACACTGGGAGATGAATTCCCCATTCAGCAGGACAATAATCTTACAACACAAGCCCAAATCTACACTGGAGTTCCTTACCAAGAGGACAGTGACTGTTCCCGAGTGGCCAAGTTACAAGTTTTGACTTGAAAATCATGGGCAAGGCCTGACAATTGTTATCTAGTGTTGTCTTCACTCTGAAAATTAGACCCTAACACTAGCAATGACATAGAACCACTGACAGGGCTTGAAGTATTTTGAAAATAATAAAAATGGAAAATGTTGCGCAATCCAGGTGTGGAAAGCTCTTAGAGACTTATCCGGAAAAACTCACAGCTGTAATTGCTGCCAAAGGTGATTCTAACATGTATTGACTCCGGGGGTTGAATACTGATCTAATCTAGATCTGCTTCTTTTTTTTAACAAATGTTAGAAATTTTCTCCACTTTGACAGATTATTTTCTGTATATCATTGTTTAAAAAAAAGAATTAAATCCATTTTAAACTAGATGGCTAGAAGGTCTGCATGCATTGAACTTAAGCATTTTCACAATTCTTACACCATAAATCGAACACACAGCAGTTGCAGATCTCTTTTWGTCCTTGTTTTTCAATTACTATTTGTCTCATATAAACATCCCTTTCTCAAAACCCTGTCTTTCAAAGATAGTTTGTAAAAATCCAAATAACTTTACAGATCTTCATTGTAAAGGGTTGAAACACCATTTYCCATACTTGTTCAATGAACCATTAACAATTAATGAACATGCACCTGTGGAAAGGTCGTTAAGACACTAACAGCTTACAAGAGGTAGGCAATTAAGGTCACAGTTATGAAAACTTAAGACACTAAAGAGGCCTTTCTACTGACTGAAAACACCAAAAGATGCCCAGGGTCCCTGCTCATCTGCGTGAACGTGCCTTAGGTAAGCTGCAAGGAGGCATGAGGACTGCAGATGTGGCCAGGGCAATAAATTGCAATGTCCGTACTGTGAGACGCCTAAGACAGCGCTACAGGGAAACAGGACAGACAGCTGACCGTCCTCGCAGTGGCAGACCACGTGTAAAACCTGCAAAGGATTGGTACATCCGAACATCACACCTGCGGGACAGGTACAGGGTGGCAACAACAACTTCCCGAGTTACACCAGGAACGCACAATCCCTCCATTAGTGCTCGGACTGTCCGCAATAGGCTGAGAGAAGCTGGACTGAGGGCTTGTAGGTCTGTTGTATGGCAGGTCCTCACCAGACTTCACCGTCGCCTATGAGCACAAACCAACTGTCGCTGGAACAGACAGGACTGGCAAAAAGTGCTCTTCACTGACAATTTGCGTTTTTGTCTCACCAGGGGTGATGGTCAGATTTGCGTTTATCGAAGGAATGAGCGTTACACTGAGGCCTGTACTCTGGAGCGGGATTGATTTGGAGGTGGAGGGTCCATCATGGTCTGGGGCGGTGTGTCACAGCATCATCGGACTGAGCTTGTTGTCATTGCAGGCAATCTCAATGCTGTGCGTTACAGGGAAGACATCCTCCCCCCTCATGTGGTACCCCTCCTGCAGGCTCATCCTGAAATGACCCYCCAGCATGACAGTGCCACCAGCCATACTGCTTGTTCTGGGTGTGATTTCCTGCAAGACAGGAATGTCAGTGTTCTGCCATGGCCAGCGAAGAACCCGGATCTCAATCTCCTCAATCCCATTGAGCACGCCTGGGACCTGATGGATTGGAGGGTGAGGGCTAGAGACATTCCCAAACAGAAATGTCCAGGAACTTGCAGGTGCCTTGGTGGAAGAGTGGGGTAACATTTCACAGCAAGCTGGCAAACTGGCAAATCTGGTGCAGTCCATGAGACGCACTGCAGTACTTAGTATCTGGTGTGGGCACTAGCTGCATTGACACTCACTTTTGACCCCCCCTTTGTTCAGGGACACATTATTCCATTTCTGTTAGTCACATGTCTGTGGAACTTGTTCAGTTTATGTCTCAGTTGTTGAATCTTATGTTCATACAAATATTTACATGTGTTAAGTTTACTGAAAATAAACGCAGTTGACAGTGGGAGGACGTTTCACCTAAACATGTCTCTTCTACAGTGCTTGAGCAAAAAAATAAAAATTGTGGCCATGAATTGAAGGCAGTCCAACAACACGGAAGTCTCTAGGTTCCCTATAAAAAGGAGAAGTCTAGCTGGCTAGCTAACAAGATTCAGTGCTTTCAGAAAGTATTCATACCCATTGACTCGGCTATGAAAAGCCAACTGACATTTACTCCCGAGGTGCTGACTTGTTGCACACTCGGCAACTACTATGGTTATTATTATTATTTGACCATGCTGGTCATGTATGAACATTTGAACATCTTATTATAACATGTTCTGTTATAATCTCCACCCGGCACAGCCAGAAGACTGGCCACCCCTCATAGCCTGGTTCCTCTAGGTTTCTTCCTAGGTTTTGGCCTTTCTAGGAAGTTTTTCCTAGCCACCGTGCTTCTACACCTGCATTGCTTGCTGTTTGGGGTTTTAGGCTGGGTTTCTGTACAGCACTTTGAGATATCAGCTGATGTTAGAAGCGCTATATAAATACATTTTATTTGACTCATTCCACCATTGTTCTGTAAATAAATAAAAATGTTTTTAATTTAACTAGGCAAGTCAGTTAACAACACATTAGTATTTACAATGATGGCCTAGGAACAGTGGGCTAACTGCCTTGTTCAGGTGCAGAACGACAGATTTTTACCTTGTCAGCTTGGGAATTCGATCTAGCAACCTTTCGGTTACTGGCCCAATGCTCTAACCACTAGGCCACCTGCCGCCACATCTACAGACAATACCCCATAATGAGTGAAAACATGCTTTAATTAGTTTTTCCACATTCATTTAAAATAAAATAGAGAAATATCTCATTTACATAAGTATTCACACCCCTGAGTCAATACATGTTAGAGTCACCTTTGGTAGCGATTACAGCTGTGAGTCTTTCTGGGCAAGTCTCTAAGAGCTTTCCAAACCCCGAGTGTGCATCATTTTTTTCACCATTATTTAACCAGGTAGGCAAGTTGAGAACAAGTTCTCATTTACAATTGTGACCTGGCCAAGATAAAGCAAAGCAGTTTGACACATACAACACAGTTACACATGGAGTAAAACATACAGTCAATAATACAGTAGAAAAATAAGTCTATATACAATGTGAGCAAATGAGGTGAGATAAGGGAGGTAAAGGGAAAAAAAGGCCATGGTGGCGAAGTAAATACAATAYAGCAAGTAAAACACTGGAATGGTAGATTTGCAGTGGAAGAATGTGCAAAGTAGAGAGAAATAATGGGGTGCAAAGGAGCAAAATAAATAAATACAGTAGGGGGAGAGGTAGTTGTTTGGGCTAAATTATAGATGGGCTATGTACAGGTGCAGTAATCTGTGAGCTGCTCTGACAGTTGGTGCTTAAAGCTAGTGAGGGAGACAAGTGTTTCCAGTTTCAGAGATTTTTGTAGTTCGTTCCAGTCATTGGCAGCAGAGAACTGGAAGGAGAGGCGGCCAAAGGAAGAATTGGTTTTGGGGGTGACCAGAGAAATATACCCGCTGGAGCGCGTGCTACAGGTGGGTGCAGCTATGGTGACCAGTGAGCTGAGATAAGGTGGGGCATTACCTAGCAAAGACTTATAGATGACCTGGAGCCAGTGGGTTTGGCGACGAATATGAAGTGAGGGCCAGCCAACGAGAGTATACAGGTCGCTGTGGTGGGTAGTATATGGGGCTTCGTTGAAAAAAACGGATGGCACTGATAGACTACATTCAGATTGCTGAGTAGAGTGTTGGAGGCTATTTTGTAAATGACATTGCCGAAGTCGATGATCGGTAGGATGGTCAGTTTTACGAGGGTATGTTTAGCAGCATGAATGAAGCAGGCTTTGTTGCAAAATAGGAAGCTGATTCTAGATTTAATTTGAGTGGAGATGCTTAATGTGAGTCTGGAAAGAGCGTTTACAGTCTAACCAGACACCTAGGTATTTGTAGTTGTCCACATATTCTAAGTTAGAACCGAGTATTGATGCTAGTTGGGAGGGCGGGTGCAGGCAGCGATCGGATGAAGAGCATGCATTTGGTTTTACAAGCATTTAAGAGAAGTCGGAGGCCCCGGAAGGAGTGTAGTATGGCATTGAAGCTCGTCTGGAGGTTTGTTAACAGTGTCCAAAGAAGGGCCAGAAGTATACAGAATGGTGTCGTCTGAGTAGAGGTGAATCACCAGCAGCAAGAGTGACATCATTGTTGTATAGAGAGAAAAGAGTCGGCCCGAGAATTGAACCCTGTGGCACCCCCATAGAGACTGCCAGAGGCCCGGACAACAGACCCTCCGATTTGACACACTGAACTTGATCAGAGAAATAGTTGGTGAACCAGGCAAGGCAGTCATTTGAGAAACCAAGGCTGTTGAGTCTGCCGATAAGAATGCGATGATTGAAAGAGTCGAAAGCCTTGGCCAGGTCGATGAATACGGCTGCACAGTATTGTTTATCGATGGCGGTTATGATATCGTTGAGGACCTTGAGCGTGGCTGAGGTGCACACATGACCAGCTCAGAAACCAGATTGCATAGCGGAGAAGGTACGCAGATTTATCGGTGGTGACAGTTTCCTAGCATCAGCGCAGTGGGCAGCTGGGAGGATGTGCTCTCATTCTCCATGGACTTTACAGTGTCCCAGAACTTTTTGGAGTTTGTGATACAGGAAGAACATTTCTATTTGAAAAAGCTAGCCCTTGCTTTCCTAACTGCCTGTGTATATTGGTTCCCAACTTCCCTGAAAAGTTGCATATCACGGGGGCTATTCGATGCTAATGCAGTACGCCACGGGATGTTTTTGTGCTGGTCAAGGGCAGGCAAGTATGGAGTGAACCAAGGGCTATATCTGTTCTTAGTTTTACATTTTTTGAACGGGCATGCTTATTTAAGATGGTGAGGGAGGCACTTTTAAAGAATAACCAGGCATCCTCTACTGCCGGGATGAGGTCAATATCCTTCCAGGATACCCGGGCCAGGTCGATTTTAAAGGCCTGCTCGCAGCAGTGTTTTAGGGAGCGTTTAACAGTGATGAGAGGTGGTCGTTTGACAGCGGACCCATAAATTCACATATGGTGTCCAGGTGGGGGGGCTGAGGGGGGTCTATCACTGTTGCCGCTTGTTTGAGACTTATTTCTGGAAAGGTGGATTTTTAAAAGAAGATGCTCGAACTGTTTGGGCACAGACCTGGATAGCATGACATAACTCTGCAGGATCTATCTGCAGTAGATTGCAACTCCACCCCCTTTGGCAGTTCTAGTGCATTGGGAACAGAGAATAAAAGGAGCAGATTTCTGGGCGTGGTAGAATAGATTCAGGGCATAATGTACAGACAAGGGTATGGTAGGATGTGAGTACCGCGGAGGTAAACTTAGGCGTTGAATGACAGTGAGGTTGCATCACTGGAGGCACCAGTTAAGCCAGGTGAGGTCTCCGCATGTGTGTGGGACAAAAGAGCCATCTAAGGCATTTTGAGCGGGAATGAGGGCTCTACACTGAAATATAACAATAAGAACTAGCTGAGACAGCAGTAGACAAGGCATATTGACATTACAGAGGCATAAAACAATCACAGGTGTTGATCAGGAGAGCTAAGACAACAACGGGTAAATGGCTATGAATGGTCAGAGCAGGTCAATTAGGTACATACAGGACCTTAGTTCGAGGCTGGGGCCAACAGGTAAACAAAATGAGGTACCGTGTTATTGAAACAGTCCAGGGGGCATCAGCTGTGTAGCCGAGTGGTCATAGGGTCCAATGAGCAGCAATAGGTGAGTCGGGGAGCCGTTCGGTAGTCACTACTACGCTAGGCGTGTGGGAGACAGCATTCAGAAAGCTAGCGGGCCAGGGCTAGCAGATGGGTCTTCGGCAACATTGCAACAGAAAAGCCTGTTGAGACCACATCGGGCGATTATGTCGACAGACCACTTGTGATGGATCAGCGGGGCGCCGTGTCGACAATAAAGGGTCCAGGCCAATTGGCAAAATAGGTATTGTAGCCCTAGAAATAGCTGGTATGTGGGCCTAGCTCGAGGCTACCTCAAGGCTAGCTGGTGCTTGCTTCGGGACAGAGGCGTTAGCTAACAGTAGCCACTCGGTTGCAGATAGCTAGCTGCGATGATCCGGTGTAATGAACCAGAGCAGCAGGAATCCGGTGATGTGGTAGAGAGAAGCAGTCCGATATTCTCTGGGTTGATATCGCGCTGTGCGGACTGGCAGGTATTGTCTGAGCTAAAGCTGGCTGGTGTCGGAGCTAAAGGTGAAGACTGCTAGCCATGGCTAACAAAGACTAATAGCTAGTTAGCTGGCTAGCTCCTGATGGAAGTTCCAGTCATAAGGAATATAAATATCAGATCCGTACCACATTCGGTGAGGCGGGTTGCTGGAAAATGTATTTGGTTCGTAGATAAAAAGTGAGATTAAAATATATACGAACTGTCTATTTACACGGGATAAGACAAAGACAAACACAAAACCGACTGTTACACCATCTTTGGTCAAAATGTGTGGTTTTAAGAATGAAATAGCAATTGTCAGGGGAGAAGCAAGATATTTGTGAGTCACAAAGCTGGTAGGGTTTCAAACCTGGCAATCAATCACTATGGATGGGATTTTCAGGGAAGGGATGTCTGAGTAACAGGATTGGTAGGTTTCAGACCTGTCAATTAATTATTGGGGGTGGGATTTTCAAGGAAGGGAGTAGATTAGTCATTAAAACACGTTTTCAAAATAATTTGTGGCAAAATCTAAGAGCAAATAGTTGTGTTCTGTTTATAAATATGGATCACCCTGTTAGGAGTGTAGAATTGCAGGWACATGATTTAAAAAATGCACAACTGGTCCCACAGACTCCCCACTCCCAAGTTTTTATACCCCCACTTTCAGACAAAGTTAGGCACCCATAAGCACAATATCCGCAGGTGTGTATCCCATGTTAGCGGACAATGGAATACTGTCAAAATCAAAACCCAACCCTCAAATAAATCATGATGAACTCACTTACAAAACTCAGTTTTGGACGAAACGGACTTTATGAAGAGAATTATCCTATTTACACTTTGTAGTCAATTTTGACACCATTACAAATGTTTGACTAATATCGATGCCACATATGCCATTTTCTATCGGATAAGTTGTTTATTGCCTTCAGTTGCACTTTAAGGCGTTTCCGTTTTAAGACGGTCCCTTAACACTCAGTGGAGGAGAGCAACATTATAACTACAGTTCGCCTCCCCAAAGAAATACGACACCGAATTGCAAAAACAAGGGGTGTAATTTGTTCACTATCGTCAGCTGATTCAGAGTGCCATTAGTATCAATGCACGTTCCGTGTAAGTTGTATTGACGAGCAAAGTCCGAATCTTTAATATAAAAGTATACCGCAGAACAGCAGGGTACTCGCAATGGGCGAAATGGCTGTTGCTGGCATTGCTAGCTTATGTTTGCTACAGTGCCAATGAACGACAGTATTTGAGACGTTACAAGCGAGCTAACCTTCGCCTTATATGACATGTCTTACCGTGGCTTTTGGGTTCCACTGTAGCTAGCTGGAGAGCTAGCTAGCTGGCCTGGGATGGAAAATATTGGTCGCTCTTCTAACGTTACCTCTTCTGCTCTATTCAACACGAGCGAGCCACATTGTTTTCATTGATATTCCATTCTTCACAAACGATTTAGCTAGCATTAGCTATGGCAGTCAATCAAAATGCTAACGACCTGGTCTTCTCACCAGCAATCAGAAGATTACGACTGGGAAACAGTTAATCAATTTAAAGCTGACCCCGGTATTTGCTCCACTCTCGACCATATTTGATCATTATATAAATGTTATTCATGAATTGTTTTCCTTTTTTTACCCTTTCTGTCTCATTCGTTTTTTGGTTCACAACTTCATGATGGCGGAGTGGGGCGGGAGCCRACCGGAAACCGGAAGAGAAAGATAATAATTTATTAAAGGACTTCTTCTACGATACATAGGGGCTAATGCCACGTTCATATGCTAGTCAGAACTAGGAAACTCAGAAATGTCCGACAAGCTAAGTGGTTTTAAGCCAGCACATGTTTAACCACAACCTATTAGAAAGTCGGAAATGTCCGAGTTTCCTAGTTCCGACTAGGACCTGAACGCGGCATAATTACCTGATTTGGACACAAATTGTATTTATTATTATTAAAAAAATGTAACCTTTATTTAACCAGGTAGGCCAGTTGAGAACAAGTTCTCATTTACAACTGCGACCTGGCCAAGATAAAGCAAAGCAGTGCGACAAAAACAATAACGCAAAGTTACACATGGGATAAACAAACGTACAGTCAATGGCACAATAGAAAAAGTCTATGTACATTGTGTGCAAATGTAGTATGATTAGGGAGGTACGGCAAGAAAAAGGCCATAGAGGCGAAATAATTACAATTTAGCATTAACACTGGAGTGATAGATGTGCAGATGATGATGTGCAATGATGCATGCCACTGTAGCTCAGGGGTATTCTACATAAAGAGGTCACAAGAAGACAGTTGGTGGTACCTGTATACATTTTACATGTAATTTATCTAATACATAATTGTTGAGCATGTATCCAGATGTCTGTATTCTATTAAAATACTGCCAAAATCATTGGGAGTGGTGAGCGTTATTGCATGTAAACAAGCACACATCAATTGACACAGAGATGGTCTATAATGTATAGGCTTTGGTAGAGACTAGAGGATGTGCTTGTCTATCTCTATCCAGTGGCCATGAGCAGGGACTACATTGGAGTACCAGAACATTGGCCTACTAGAGGTCATGCGAATCCATTTATTTTAGGGGGATTAGGATGAAGCTGTCCCTAGTGGCTGATCTTGGGTCAGTTTAGCATTTTCCCCACTAATTGTTAATGTTAGGATTTGGAAAAGAGACACTGATCCTAGATTTCATTAGGGGAAACCATCCCTGAGCCTATACAGGCATATCTGCAGGATGTTAGAGGACTAAACTGACTGTGACAAATCACCTTTTATTATGTGTATAATATGCATGGTAAACTCAATAATTTTTTGCAATAAGGTCAACAAAAACAATATCTTGCCAGATTCACACGTTAGAGCCAAACTGTTTACGCATCCACTATAATTGCTGAAACCCCTTTGAAAAGGAAAATGTGATACAAAATAAATATAAGGCTAAGTCTGGCCCTGCTTGAAAATAAAACAATTGTCCATTGTAATAATCTAATTCATGATCTAGCCCATTTTATTCAGACTATTTATGTGAGGAATAACATTAAAATAAATCTGAGGTCCAACTACAACAACACACTCACATACAGTGGGGCAAAAAAGTATTTAGTCAGCCACCAATTGTGCAAGTTCTCCCACTTAAAAAGATGAGAGAGGCCTGTAATTTTCATCATAGGTACACTTCAACTATGACAGACAGAATTAGAAGAAAGAAATCCAGAAAATCACATTGTAGGATTTTTAATGAATTTATTTGCAAATTATGGTGGAAAATAAGTTTTTTTTTCAAATTTTGTCTGTCATAGTTGAAGTGTACCTATGATGAAAATTACAGGCCTCTCTCATCTTTTTAAGTGGGAGAACTTGCACAATTGGTGGCTGACTAAATACTTTTTTGCCCCACTGTAAGTGCTAAAAACCAAGCCAAACTCTCCAATTGTAGTCCAGCAAAGGTTTACTTTATCAAAGGGTAACAAGACAACAGTAACGTGGTGGCCGCTCTAACAATAAAAAGAAATGTCTTCAAAAATGGAAGACAGTTAGCTTGAGTACCAGTCTCTTTAGCTAATCCACTCCCTGTACTCCATGTCATGTGCCAAAGACTGGTACACAAACCAGAAGGCACTCGGGAGAAGGCAAGATCAGGTGGGACCACTCTAGCCAATGAGAGGGCAGATACGTGTGTGAACAACAGGCACAAAGTGTTTCCGGGATGTCATGTGTACTACTTATCAGTACACTCATAACAACCTAAGCAATACAAAACTTATATTTAGTCAAATAAGCCACATGTAGCAAATAAGAAAATATTTTTTTTGTTAACCAAATTGCTGTAAAAGGCAGATTTTGGGCCCAGTTATCCCTTTCGATTCGCCTCATCCTCTCTGGCGTGAGTCACACATTTCAGTTAATTACTATAGCTCACGTCTTGGGCCAATCAGTGTAATTTTGTAAATGCCGGATCTCATACATTTAGTGTACAAAACATTAAGAACACCTTCCTGATATTGAGTTGCACTCCTGGTTGGGCTGATGAGACAGTGGATTGCACAGTCAGATGGAACAGAGTAAATAGGGATTTTAACGTCATCAATTTAGCTGGTGGTAACTTGTGGAATAGACACCAGCTGGAATGCGGTTTTAACCAATCAGCATTCAGGATTAGACCCACCCGTTGTATAACATGTTTTGTACATTCAGTGACGAACGGACGAACAGACGGACGGAGACCGATCAACAGTTCCCTCCCCGATTTCCTTGTTAGGGACAATTATGTTTGATGTTATGAATCACTTATTACCTAATATTCATTACCTCATCATTACAAATCAGTAAAGGGTGGTGTAATGCATTTTTACTCTTTTCATTGCATAATTCCCTGCTGAATGGGGCAGTAGGGGATTCAAATAACAACAAAGCAGGCACCCCCCACACTTTTTTTTGGTAAACAGCTTAGGGATGGTGCTGAAGAAATGTAACCACTCTCAAAATCATAGACAGGGCTATAGATGCAAGGACTGAACATCCATTAGATCAAAATGATAGTTTTATCCTGTTTTGAAGCTATACACACACAAACACACACACACACACACGGTTTCCGAGCTGGTCATGGGTGCACCTCAGCCACACTCAAGGTACTAAACGATAACATAACCGCCATCGATAAAAGACAGTACTGTGCAGCCTCGACCTGGCCAAGGCTTTCGACTCTGTCAATCACCGTATTCTTATCGGCAGACTCAACAGCCTTGGTTTCTCAAATGACTGCCTCACCTAGTTCACCAACTACTTCGCAGACAGAGTTCAGTGTGTCACATCGGAGGGCCTGTCTCTGGCAGTCTCTATGGGGGTGCCACAGGGTTCAATTCTCAGGCCGACTCTTTTCTCTGTATATATCAACGATGTCGCTCTTGCTGCGGGTGATTCCCTGATCCACCTCTACGCAGACGACACCATTCTGTATACTTCCGGCCCTTCTTTGGACACTGTGTTAACTAACCTCCAAATGAGCTTCAATGCCATACAACACTCCTTCCGTGGCCTCCAACTGTTCTTAAACGCTAGTAAAACCAAATGCATGCTTTTCAACCGTTCGCTGCCCACACCCGCCCGCCCGACTAGCATCACTACTCTGGACGGTTCTGACCTTGAATACGTGGACAACTACAAATACCTAGGTGTCTGGCTAGACTGTAAACTCTCCTTCCAGACTCATATCAAACATCTCCAATCCAAAATCAAATCTAGAATCGGCTCTCTATTTTGCAACAAAGGCTCCTTCACTCACGCCAAACTTACCCTAGTAAAACTGACTATACTACCGATCCTCGACTTCGGCGATGTCATCTACAAAATAGCTTCCAATACTCTACTCAGCAAATTGGATGTAGTCTATCACAGTGCCATCCGTTTTGTTACCAAAGCGCCTTATACCACCCACCACTGCGACCTGTATGCTATAGTTGGCTGGCCCTCGCTACATATTCGTCGCCAGACCCACTGGCTCCAGGTCATCTATAAGTCTWTGCTAGGTAAAGCTCCGCCTTATCTCAGCTCACTGGTAACGATAACAACACCCACCCGTAGCACACGCTCCAGCAGGTATATCTCACTGGTCATCCCCAAAGCCAACACCTACTTTGGCCGCCTTTCCTTCCAGTTCTCTGCTGCCAGTGACTGGAACTAATTGCAAAAATCGCTGAAGCTGGAGACTTACATTTCCCTCACTAACTTTAAACATCAGCTATCTGAGCATCTAACCGATCGCTGCAGCTGTACAGAGCCAATCTGTAAATAGCCCACCCAATCTACCTACCTCATCCCCCATATTGTTTTTATTTACGTTGCTGCTCTTTTGCACACCAGTATCACTACTTACACACCATCATCTACTCATCATCATCTGCTCATCTATCACTCCAGTGTTAATCTGCTAAATTGTAATTGCTTTGCTACTATGGCCTATTTATTGCCTTACCTCCTCATGCCATTTGCACACACTGTATATAGACTTTCTTTTTTTGTATTGTGTTATTGACTGTACGCTTGTTTATTCCATGTGTAACTCTGTGTTGTTGTTTCTGTCGCACTGCTTTGCTTTATCTTGTCCAGGTCGCAGTTGTAAATGAGAACTTGTTCTCAACTGGCCTATCTGGTTAAATAAAGGTTAAATAAAATAAATAAATAAAAAGAGGAAATCTGGAGCTCTGTCAGAGTGACCATCGGGTTCTTGATCACCTCCCTTACCTAGGCCCTTCTCCCCGATTGCTCAGTTTGGTTGGGCGGCCAGCTCGAGGAAGAGTCTTGGTGATTGCAAACTTCTTCCATTTAAGAATGATGGAGGTCAGTGTGTTCTTGGGGACCTTCAATGCTGCAGAAATGTTTTGGTACCCTTCCCCAGGCCTGTGCCTCGACATAATCCTGTCCTGGAGCTCTACGGACAATTCCTTCGACCTCATGGATTGGTTTTTGCTCTGACATGCATTGTCAACTGTGGGACCTTATTGTCACGCCCTGATCTGTTTCACCTGTCCTTGTGATTGTCTCCACCCCCCAGGTGTCGCTTATTTTCCCTGTGTTTCCTGTCTCTCTGTGCCAGTTCATCTTGTATGTCAACCAGCGTGTTTTTCCCATGCTCCTGCTTTTCTATCTTTTACTAGTCCTCCCGGTTTTGATCTTTGCCTGTTTTTCTGGACTCCATTCCCGCCTGCCTGACCATTCTGCCTGCCCTGACCTCAAGCCTGCCTGCTATTCTGTACCTCTTGAACTCTGAACTGGTTTTGACCTTTTTCCTGTCCACAACCATTATCCTGCCTACCCCTTTTGGATTGTTAATAAACATCTTGGACTCTAACCATCTGCCTCCTGTGTCTGCATCTGGGTCTCGCCTTGTACCCTAAAACTTATAGAGACAGGTGTGTGCCTTTCCAAATCATGTTCAATCAATTGAATTTACCACAGGTGCACTCCAATCCAGTTGTAGAAACACCTCAAGGATGATCAATGGAAACAGAATGCACTTGAGCTCCATTTTTCGGGTCTGAAAACGTATGTAAATAAGGTATTTCTGTTTTTAATTTGTAAAACTGTTTTCACGTTGTCATTAACGGGTATTGTGTGTAGATTGCTGAGGATTTTTTAAAAATGTAATCCATTTTAGAAGAAGGCTGTAACGTAACAAATTGTGGAAAAAGTCAAGGGGTCTGAATACTTTCCGAAGGCCCTGTATATATTTTTTCATTTATTTATTTAATTTTAAGGGGGTACATCAGCTTTAATAGTGCAGATAGATTGCAGATTCCATCATTGTAATTGTCTGCAACATTTCCTATCCCTCATATATTTTTTGGTTTATACATATATATATATATATATATATATATATATATAGTACCAGTCAATAGTTTGGACACACCTACTCATTCAAGGTTTTTCATTTATTTTTTAACTATTTTCTACATTATAGAATAATAGTGAAGACATTAAAAACAATAAGATAACACATATGGAATCATGTAGTAACCAACATTTTAAAATAAATCCAAATATATTTTAGATTTTAGTTTCTTCAAAGTAGCTATCCTTTGCCTTGATGACAGCTTTGCACACTCTTGGCATTCTCTCAACCAGCTTCACCTGGAATGCTTTCCAACAGTCTTGAAGGAATTTCCATATATGCTGAGCACTTGTTGGCTGCTTTTCCTTCACTCTGTGGTCCAACTCATCCCAAACCATCTCAATTGGGTTGAGGTCAGGTGATTGTGGAGGCCAGGTCATCTGATGCAGCACTCGTTCACTCTCCTTCTGGTCAAATAGCCCTTACACAGCCTGGAGGTGTGTTCGGTCATTGTCCTGACGAAAAACAAATGATAGTCCCACTAATCGCAAACCAGATAGGATGGCTTATCGCTGCAGAATGCTGTGGTAGCCATGCTGGTTAAGTGTGCCTTGAATTCTAAATAAATCACAGACAGTGTCACCAGCAAAGCACAACATCAAACCTCTTCCTCCATGCTTCACGGTGGGAACCACACATGCAGAGATCATCTGTTCAGCTACTCTGTGTCTCACAAAGACACGACGGTTGGAACCAAAAATGTCAAATTTGGACTCATCAGATCAAAGGACAGATTTCTACCGGTCCAATGTCCATTGCTTGTGTGTCTTTGCCTAAGCAAGTCTCTTCTTATTGGTGCCCTTTAGTTGTGGTTTCTTTGCAGCAATTCGACCATAAAGGCCTGATTCACACAGTCTCCTCTGAACAGTTGATGTTGACATGTGTGAAGCATTTATTTGGGCTGCAATTTCTGAGGCTGGTAACTCTAATGAACTTATCCTCTGTAGCAGAGGTCACTCTGGTTCTTCCTTCCCTGTGGCGGTCCTCAGGAGAACCAGTTTCATCATAATGCTTGATGTTTTTTGCGACTGCACTTGAAGAAACTTTCAAAGTTCTTGAGGTTTTCCGCATTGACTGACCTTCATGTCTTAAAGTAATGATGGACTGTCGTTTCTCTTTGCTTATTTGAGCTTTTCTTGCCATAATATGGACTTGGTCTTTTACCAAATAGGGCTGTCTTCTATATACCACCCCTACCTTGTCACAACACAACTGATTGGCTCAAACGCATTAGGAAGGTAAGAAATTCCACAAATGAACTTTTAACAAGGCACACCTGTTAATTTAAAATAATTCCAGGTGACTACCTCATGAAGCTGGTTGAGAGAATGCCAAGACTGTGCAAAGCTGACATCAAGGCAAAGGGTGGCTACTTTGAAGAAACCCAAATAAAAAATATATTTTCATTTGTGTCACAATCGTGTGTATAGGTGGCAGGGAAGTCAGGCGCAGGACAATTAAACTTGGTAAAATGGAGTAACTTAATAAAACAAAACATAACTCCAAAACCATAAATACAAATGAAACAAATTGGGTACGAGGACCCGTCGCGCACCAAAATACAAACAACACGAAACTGAACATAAAACATTCTCTGACAAAGACATGATGGGAAACAGAGGGTTAAATACACAACAGGTATGAATGGGATTGTAACCAGGTGTGTAGGAAGACAAGACAAAACCAATGGAAAATGAAAAATGGATCAATGATGGCTAGAAGACCGGTGACGTCGACCGCCCGAGCACCACCCGAACAAGGAGAGGCATCCACTTCGGCAGAAGTCGTGACAATTTGTTTAACACTTTTTTGATTACTTTATGACTTCATATGTGTTATTTCATTGTTTTGATGTCTTCACTATTATTCTACAATGTAGAAAATAGTAAAAATAAAGAACAACACTGGAACGAGTAGGTGTGTCCAAGCTTTTGAATGGTACTGTATATACACATATACTGTACATACACAAATATACATACAGTGCATTCGGAAAGTATTCCGCTCCCTTCCCTTTTTCCACATTTTATTATGTTACAGGCTTATTCTAAAATTCATTAAATACATTTTTCCCCTCTTCAACCTACAGTGAAGCATGGTGTTGGCAGCATCATGCTGTGGGGATGTTTTTCAGCGGCAGGGACTGGGAGACTAGTCAGGATCGAGGGAAAGATGAATGGAGCAAAGTACAGAGTGATCCTTGATGAAAACCTGCTCCAGAGCGCTCAGGACCTCAGACTGGGTCAAAGTTTCACCTTCCAACAGGACAATGACCCTAAGCACACAGCCTAGACAACGCAGGAGTGCCTTCGGGACAAGTCTCTGAATGTCCTTGTGTGAACCCGATCGAACATCTCTGGAGAGATCTGAAAATCATCCAACCTGACAGAGCTTGAGAGGATCTGCAGAGAATAAGTACAGGTGTGCCAAGCTTGTAGAGTCATACCCAAGAAGACCAAAGGCTGTAATCGCTGCAAAAGGTGCTTAAACAAAGTACTGAGTAAAGGGTCTGAATACTTATGTAAATGTGAGATTTTAGTTTTTTAAATTTTATACATTTGCAAAAATGTATAAAAACCTGGTTTTGCTTTTTCCTAATGGGGTATTGTGTGTAGAATGATGAGGAGAAAAATGTATTTAATCCATTTTAGAATAAGGATGTAACAAAACAAAATGTTTAAAAAGTCAAGGGGTCTGAATACTTTCCGAATGCACTGTACATATTTATACAAGTATGTCGTAACACCATTAATGTGATGACTATTATTTTATGAAATCAATTAACTSTCACGCCCTGACCTTAGAGATCCTTTTTATGTCTCTATTTTGGTTGGTCAGGGCGTGAGTTGGGGTGGGCWTTCTATGTTTTGTTCTGTGTGTTGTATTTCTATGTGTTTGGCCTGGTATGGTTCCCAATCAGAGGCAGCTGTCAATCGTTGTCTCTGATTGAGAACCATACTTAGGYAGCCTGTTCCCACTTGTGTTTGTGGGTAGTTGTTTTCTGTTTTGTGTATTGCACCTTGCAGAACTGTTCGTTTGTCGTTTTGTTGTTTTTTGTTCTAGCATTCGTATTTATTAAAAGGATTATGAATACTTACCACGCTGCACCTTGGTCTTCTCCTTCTCCCGACGACGTTCGTTACAGAACTATCCACCACCAAAGGACCAAGCAGCATGTAATGGACTCCTGGACATGGGAGGAAATATTGGACGGCAAGAGACCCTGGGCACAGCCGGGAGAATATCGCCGTCCGAAAGAGGAGCTGGAGGCAGCTAGAGCGGAGCGGCTAGAGCGGAGCGGCGACACTACGAGGAATTGGCTCGAGGTAACGTGCACGAGAGGCAGCCCCAGAATTATTTGGGGGGGGGGGTCACACGGGAAGATTGGCGGACTCAGGTAGGAGACCTGAGCCAACTCCCCGTGCTTACCTTGGCGAGAGAGTGACCGTGCAGGCACCGTGTTATGCGGTGAAGCCCACGGTGTCGCCAATCGCAGCTCCTCGAATCGGCCGGGCTAGAGTGGGCATCGAGCCAGGAGGGATGATGCCGGCTCAGCGCATCTGGTCTCCAGTGCGTCTCCTCKGCCCGGGTTATACGGCACCAGCCCTACGCACGGTGTCCCCGGTTCGCCAGCACAGCCYAGTGCGGCCTGTTCCAACTCTCCGCAYTTGYCGGGCTACAGGGGGTATCCAGCCAGGACAGGTTGTGCAGGYTCGTTGCTCGAGACCTCCAGTGCGCCTCCACGGCCCAGTGCATCCGGTGCCTGTGCTAAGCCCTAACCCTCCTGCATGTCTCCCCAGCCTGGTGAGTCCTGTGCCTTCTCCCAGAGCCAGGCCTCCTGTGTGTCTCTCCACTCCAGTGATGATCCATGGCAAGAAGCCTCCAGTGATGATCCATGGCAAGAAGCCTCCAGTGGTGATCCATGGCACGAAGCCTCCTGGTGGATTGATCCATGGCACGAAGCCCCATGTCCGAGGGTGCCCGGAGGCTCCCTCCTGCTCCGGAGCTGCCGGAGTCTCCCTCCTGTCCGGAGCTGCCGGAGTCTCCTCCTGTCCGGAGTGCGGAGTCTCCCTCCTGTCCGGAGCTCCGGAGTTCTCCCTCCTGTCCGGAGCTGCCGGAGTCTCCCTCCTGTCGCGAGTGCCGGCGTCTCCCTCCTGTCGGAGCGGCCGGGAGTCTCCCTCCTGTCCGGAGCTGCGGAGTCTCCTCTTGTCCGGAGCTGCCGGAGGCGCTCCTGTTCCGGAGCTGCCGGAGTCGCCCTTCTGTCCGGAGGCTGCCGGAGTGGCCCTCCTGTGTCCGGAGCTGCCGGAGTCGCCCTCCTGTCCGGAGCGCCGGAGTCGCCTCCTTCCGGGGGGCCCCTTCTAGGGTCCTCAGTCCCGGGGTCGGTGGCGAGGGTCCCCGCTCTAGAGCGGGCGGGTCTCCGGGAGGTGGAGCGGGGTCTACGTCCCGCACCAGACGCCGCCACCGCGGTGAAATGCCACCCAGCCCTCCCTTATAGGTTCAGGGTTTGCGGCCGGAGTCCCGCGACCTTTTGGGGAGGGGACTTCCCAAAGAGAGTCAGCCAAGACATCAGAGAAAAAAGTATAGACCTCCACAAGTCTGGTTCATCCTTGGGAGCAATTTCCAAACGCCTGAAGGTACCACATTCATCTGTACAAACAATGTACGCAAGTATAAAACACCATGGGACCACGCAGCCGTCATACCGCTCTGTCTTCCAGAGATGAAAGTACTTTGGTGCGAAAATGGCCTCCCTCGCTGCCTCCGTCTGCTCCCATGGAAGGCGCATCCTTTCCGGCCTGGATCTCCTCCACGTCAGGATCCCTTACCGTCCAAGATATCCTCCATGTCCAGGATGTCTGCTCCTCCTGGCCACGCTGCTTGGTCCGTTTGTGGTAGGATCTTCTGTTACGTTCGTCGATGGAAGGATCGGACCAAGGTGCAGCGTGGTAGGCGTACATTTAATTTATTAAATGAACACCGAAAAAACAGCAAATACGAAACGTAACGTCTAGTAGGGCTAAACAGCACAGTACCAAAAACAAGAACCACAAACTACAGGTGGAAAAAGGCTCCTAAGTATGATCCCCAATCAGAGACTAACGATGACAGCTGCCTCTGTTGGGAACCATACCCGGCCAACAAAGAAAAGAAAACATAGATGCCCACCCTAAGTCACACCCTGACTCTAACCAAATAGAGAATTAAAAGGATCTCTAAGGTCAGGGCGTGACACTCATAGTTTAAACAGATTGTAAATGAAAGATAAAACATTTTTGCTAAAAGTATTATTATATTATTTATCGATTGACTATGACATTTCAAATCACCCAGTAGTGCTATCAGCCGAGTTAGCTCCAGGTAAATGTTGCACTTCTTCAATCGTTCCTGGACCTTTATTCAAAATACAAACAAGCTGGGATGGTTGTATCCCCCATATATATATATATATAACACTTCATTGGTTGCAAGAATTTTTGTGTAGTAATTTTAAACAAAAAATATATACATTTTTGAATTCTGCCGATGTTTTGCGTATCAGTTCATAAACCATGTGCCATGGAATCGGCACATCAAAAATCTTTTCCCAACTATTTTGCAATATATATGGCACAGCTGTCMATTTTTTGGTCCTAAAATGAAACTGGTATACTTKTTTATTTATCACACTTTTCTTTAACCAATTTTGGTCTTTAATGCAGGACCAACAGTCAAGTTCCTTTTTACCACTTCCACTTGCCTCTTGCATTTTTGCGGTAAAGCTGCAATTAGTTGGTTTTATTCTGGGTAGAGCAGACATTTCAATATATTTTTGTTAGCAGCATGTGTGATATAACTCCTACAGTCCTATTTATGATATAATTTACAAAGATTATACCTTTTTTTAATCAATTAGTATATTTGAGTTTAACCACAATATTTGTTGTATTGTTAGTTCGGTCTTTTCTGCTGGATTAAACTGAAATTGCAAACAACTTTCTATGGCTTGTTTTAAAAATAGGGATATTTTGTAGATTATTTAATTTTCAAATAACTGAAAGTGAGAGGTTGTAATCTGAATAAAGGGAAAAKGGCTATTCTTGAACATGGGGTGAGACATTCTTACTAATCTGCTAGATAAACAGTTTGGATTAAATATAACTTTTGTATGACTGACGCTGTAACGGCTGTCTAATGCCTCCTCCTCGGATGAGGAGGAGGAGTAAGGGTCGGACCAAAACACAGCGTTGAATGAAGACATAAAGAATTTATTTACAGACAGACGAAGACGGTAAAAGTCTTAAACTACAAAACAACAAACRACGTAGACAGACCTGAACTTGAGAACTTACATATACACGAAGAACGCACGAACAGGTACAGACTACACAAACGAACGAAAACACGAAACAGTCCCGTGTGGTAGACACAGACACAGGAACAATCACCCACCAACAAACAGTGAGAACAGCCTACCTTAATATGGTTCTCAATTAGAGGAAACGTCAAACACCTGCCCCTAATTGAGAACCATATCAGGCAACACATTTAACCCAACATAGAAACACATAACATAGACTACCCACCCAAGCTCAGTCCTGACAACTAAACAAAGTAAAAGACAAGGAAATAAGGTCAGGAACGGACAAGACGCCTTTATTTAGAGGTGTAAATGCTTTAATATGTAATTCATTTTCCTCCATATACAGTGGGGAGAACAAGTTTGTGATACACTGCTGATTTTGCAGTTGGTTTTCTACTTAAAAGCATAATTTAATTTTTTATCATAGGTAGTACTTAATTGAAAGACTGGAATCTAAAACAAAATCCAGAAAATCACAATTGTATGTATTTTTAACTATTAATTTTCATTTGCTATTGCATGACATAAGTATTGATCACCTACAACCAGTAAAGAATTCACGGCTCTCACAGACCTGTTAGTTTTTTTCTTTAAGAAGCCCTCTGTTTCACATCTACAGCTCATTTACCTTATTATCACGCTGTTCTGGAACTTGGTTAACTGTATAAAGAACCTGCCACACGACCACTTGCAATCAAACAGATTCAACTTCCAAATGGCCAAGACCAGAGGAGCTGTGTAAGGGACCTATCAGGGATAAATTGTAGACCTGCACAATAGGCTGGGATGGGGCTACAGACAAAGGCAAGCAGCGTTGTGGTGAGAGGAAAAATGTTGGCCGGCACTTATTAGAAATGGAAGAGTTCAGGGTGACGGTACAATTTACACTCAGGTCTGGGCTCCATGCAAGATTTATTCACTCGGGGCATCAATGATCATAGAGGAAGGTGAGGGATAACTAAAAAACGGGCAGGAACCTGTCCAATGACGACTGAAGAAGAGCTGGGGACCACAGTCTCAAAGACCATTAGTAAGCTAGACGTCCGCATGGATTAAAATCCTGCAGCGCAGAGCAAGGTCCTACTCTTGCTTAATGCCAGTGCTGTCCAGGCCTGTCTGAAGTTTGCCAATGCCATTGGATGATCGAGAGGAGGAATGGAGAAGGTCATTGTGGTCTGATGAGACAAAATAAGAGGCTTTTTGGGTCTAATCCCTGCGTGTTTGAGGAAGAAGAAGTATGAGTAAACCCAAGACACATCCCACCGTGAGCATGGAGGTGAAACAATCGATTCTTTGGGGATGCTTTTCTGCAAAGGGACGGACGACTGCACGATTGAGGGGAGGGATGGATGGGGGGCCATTGTATTTGGAGATCTTGGCACAGTATCCCCTTCAGTATAGAGCATTGAACACAGACAGCTCCGGGTCGTGGCTGGGTCCTTCCAGCATGACACCCAGCACGCAAGACACTAGCCATCGCGCAACTAAGGAGTTGGCTTCCGTAAGAAGCATCTCAAAGGTCCTGGAGTGGCTAGCCAGGTCCAGACTGAACCCATATGGATCTTTGGTTAGGGAGCTGAAAACTCCATATTGCCACAGCGACAGCCCGAAACCCTGAAGGATCTGGAGAAGATCTGTAGGGAGGAGTGGGCAAAATCCTGCTGCAGTGTGTGCAAACTAGTCCGGAACTACGA
>NC_036858.1:20373199-20388853 GCF_002910315.2 Salvelinus sp. IW2-2015
AAATAAAATATTTTTTGCTCATATAATTTAAAAAACAGGTCGCAAGGTGTAGGCAAGACCATAAGCAAATAGGTAAACAGGGACATGACTAAAGAGTTCATCAGGGTGATTTTTCCACAAAAAGACAGGAATTTTCCTTTCCATGGCAGCAAAATCTTATCTATTTTTGCTAACTTTCTATTAAAATGGTCCGGATCTTTGTATTTACCACTTGCCTCCTGCTTCAGTAATAATGAAATCAGACCTTCTTGTTGAGTATCTGATAATCTACCGTTTTTGTAGGTGTGGTTGAAACATGCTAATAATTAWCTTCTGAGTATATCAAAAAAGGTTTGGTATACCTCCACTGGTATGGCATCCAACCCCGAGTTTTCCCAGACTTAAATGCTTTAATTGCATCAAGAAGTTCCTCCTCTGTAATTTGGCCTTCACATGAGTCTTGCTGTACAGCTGTTCATTTTACATTATTAGTAGAAAAAGAATCCATACAGTTATTTTTGGTTAGTAGAGATGGAGGAGACTGAAATGAAAACATGTGCTTAAAGTACTTTGCTTCCTCTTTCAAAATATCGTTAGGTGAATTATCATCATCATTTGTCACAAATTTCAGAAAAATAATTTTTGGTAGATTAAAAAATGATTTGGTGCATTTTTCCCCATGTTCCATTCAGTTCTCTTTATTTTTTATAATATACTACACTTGAACTTTCTTGAATAAGTTCCTCTGTTTCTTTTTGTTTTTCCCCTAACTTGTTATGTTCCACTATGGTACAGTTTTTATTGCTATCTATCTGTACTGTTAGTCCTTCCATTTCCTTTGTTAATATGGACTCTTTTGACCTAAATTGCTTTTGTTTTAGAGATGAGTACTGAACTGCATGGCCTCGAAAGGCACATTTAAATGTGTCTYATACAATAAGGGAATCTGCCGTACCTATGTTATGTCTGAAAAAGTCTTAGGCTTTGATTACATTTCMAATATCCTCTCCCACATGGAAATTCTGTAAGAGTAATATATATGCCAATTATTTGATGGTCCAACCGCATTCTGTTCTAATCAACACTTTTTTTAAAAACTTTTGGTGCCAGAGAGAATGACATAAGAAAGTAATCAAGACGTTAATATAAATTAATAAATGTGGTACTCATAAACTGTTCCATAAACAATGGCTGGTAATTTATATTAGTCATCTCTTTTGATAAGTGACAGAGATTATAGGACGATCGTCAGTCACACTGAGATCAAATTAAAAGCATTAGTTGCGTATTAGATAAGTATACAATACTCTATCATGCTTCATTGTCACTCATGCACACACACGTTCACAGTCTATCCTTTGCGCTCATAATCCACTCAACGTAATCTCTGTTGTGCAATATTAAAGTCAAAACACCACAACACAATGTAAATACAAGGAAAAAATGCTAATACCATTCAATATTGTGTACTCAATTCTGTTTCTCTGTTTCTCCTCTTGTAGACCATCTAACTTAATTATTTTCAAATCTGAAACCATGATCTCCAGGTCTAAGCAGCATGTTGGTATAGAAAACCCTACTATGTCAATCTGCTGCAGCCTGCAATTATTAATATTTCACAATTAATGATGTATACGTTATGAAGGTGTAATAATTCAATTACATTAATTAAACTCAATTTAATGCAATTCAACATTATTAATCCCACAGGGGGCAATTAAGAAAGGCAAGTCCRTTTTTCAAATATCAAACCGACACAAAACCCGCAACATAAAAAATACAGTATACACTAGACGTCACATTCCCCAATACAATACATCACCCCATACCATAAAAAATACAAAACACATAAATACACAATACATTAGGCTTACAGATTTAATTGTGTAGTGCAAACGTTCTAAAGTTCTATTGATGTGACAACGTTTTCATGCTTTTAAATGTTTTAAGGACCCTGTATTTATGAGTTACTACAGACGTGGGGGCGGCAGGTAGCCTAGTGGTTAGAGCGTGGGCCAGTAACCGAAAGGTTGCTAGATCAAATCCCAGAGCTGTTGTTCTGCCCCTGAACAGGGCAGTTAACCCACTGTTCCTAGGCTGTCATTGTAAATAAGAATTTGTTCTTAACTGACTTGCCTAGTTAAATAAAAATGTGTAGACTGTATGAATTCATTATGATCATCATGATCAGCTTTTAATCGCCAAACATAATAAAATCATCACAACATTTACATTTCTAAAACCTTCAGACTGCAGATAACATGTTGCTAAATCTAAAAACACCCCAACAAACAATGACATCACTAGATTATCCRTTTTCTTATTTATTTCCCCAGACTCATCCAAAATGTTTGATCTTTATCTGTACTTTGGTTCTTCATCCTTTGCAATTGGAATTTGACCATATTTTTWGATTATTCTGTCACACCATGCCACCCTGTCCCCACTAGTCTCTCTAGACAGACATGTTCCCACAATGTTAGTCCTGTCTGGGATTTCCGCGACTATGTCTCCCCCTCTCTCTTWGAAGGGGCAATCTGGGATTGGTACATCCAATTTGGGACTCTTAAAACAAATGCCATTGATTCTTGAAGAATATAACTTATACATGCCTCATGAGCTTAGTTCAACTCTTTCCCCAACTGAACCCCATATACTGTATATAAGCCTGTTTTACGCCATTGTTTGTGAACAATGTAATTGTAAACAAACACTGTATGGCTTMAAAATATGGTGAAAACTATCCATTTCAGTTCTTGCATCCATAGCTCTGTCTGTTCATTTGAGATTGGTTAMATTTCTCCAGCCCCGTCCATTAGCTGTTTACCCCTACTTTGTTGTTGTTTGAATCACAAATCAAACTCTGACAGCTGCCCAGCTTGACTTGAAATCCATCTATCCCTCTCCAAACCTTCCATTTATTTCACCTCCATATCTTTCCCTCTGTCCATCTCCACATGCTTACAAATATCTGTGCATTAGAATAGAGAATTAGTTGTCTAATATGTAGATGTGTTTACTAAGAAGCTGAAAATAAAACTGGTATTTTTCATTTAACCAGGCATGTCCGTTAAAAACAAATTCTTATTTACAATGACGGCCTACCCCGGCCAAACCCAGACACCGGGTCAATTGTGCGACTCCCTATGGGACTCCCAATCACGGCTGGTTGTGATACAGCCTGGAATCGAACCAGGGTCTGTAGTGACACCTCTAGCACTGAGATGCAGTGTCTTAGACCGCTTAGCCACTCGGGAGCCCAAAATATATCTCGGCTTCTTGTATAGAAATACAGTAGGTTGTGCCTCTCGCTTAAGAGTAGAAAGCAGATCATTCAGTCGACATTCCTTCCGGTCCTAGACTGTGGCTGCAGCTGCCACATCATTAAAACCGCTAGACGCAACTTACCACAGCGCAGTCTGTTTATTTACTCTTGAAATTCCTTCTGTCACTACAGATATAGGTAAATCGGCTTTAAGTTTCCTCTCACCTCACTTATGGAACAATCTTCAGAATACCCTACAGTTGAGCACATTGGTGCCTTTCGGGCAATTCAGATTGTTGGTAGAGGACTTCTTAATGGAGGAATATGGTTGTTTTTTRTAATTGTGGGTTTTGTATTTGCTTGGTCTTGTCATTCAGGGCTCCCTTGGAAAGTAAACCTTGGTCTCATCGGGACTCCCCTGCCTAAAAAGGTTCAATTAAATCAAATCAAAACATGCCGTACTCTTTACTTTTTTCCTCCTCCCTCTCTACCCCACATCCCCCATTCCCTCCTCTCCCCCATTACCTCTCTCAGCTAACTCAGCCTTACGTAACCTCAGCCGCTGCCCCAGCGGCGCAATAACCAAAATTATAATGAAATCTGTATAAGTTCCTGTTGGGCTAAAGCCGTGGATTAAATCTCTTATGCAAACAGATTTTTGATGATTTTACATAACAGCTCGAGACAGGCAGAGGGGAAAGGGTCAGGACAGTGGACACAGTCACACACACACACACACACCACACCACCACACACACACACCACACACACACACACACACACACACACACACACACACACACACACACACACACACACACACACACCACAACACACCACCACACACACACACACACACACCACAACACACACCACACACACAACACACACACACACACACACACACACACCACACACAAACAGTCAGGACCCCGGTCCACTGATATGCTATTATGCTCTTCAAGTTACAATGTTTGTAACTTGTATTTATGGAGAAAATAGTTTATTCCTATAGTTACATATGTATTTAAACATATCCGTTGAGCTTATCACACTATACAGTATATTTTTATTTCACCTTTATTAACCAGAAAGCTAGTTGAGAACAAGTTCTCATTTACAACTGCGACCTGGCCAAGATACAGCAAAGCAGTGTGACACAAACAACAACACAGAGTTACACATGGAATAAACAAGCGTACAGTCAATAACACAATAGAAAAAAAAGAAAGTCTATATACAGTGTGTGCAAATGGCATGAGGAGGTAAAGCCAATAAATAGGCCATAGTAGCGAAGTAATTACAATTAGCAGATTAACACTGGAGTGATAGATGAGCAGATGATGATGTGCAAGTATGATACTGGTGTGCAAAAGAGCAGAAAAGTAAATAAAAACAATATGGGATGAGGTAGGTAGATTGGGTGGGCTATTTACAGATGGACTATATACAGCTGCAGGGATCCGTTAGCTGCTCAGATAGCTGATGTTTAAAGTTAGTGAGGAAATGTAAGTCTCCAGCTTCAGCGATTTTTGCAATTCGTTCCAGTCACTTGCAGCAGAGAACGGAAAGAGAGGCGGCCAAAGGAGGTGTTGGCTTTGGGGATGACCAGTGAGATATACCTGCTGGTGCGCATGTACGGTTGGGTGTTTTTATCATTTCTAGTGAGCTGAGGCGGAGCATTTACCTAGCATAGACTTATAGATGACCTGCAGCCAGTGGTCTGGCGACGGATATGTAGCGAGGGCCAGCCGACTAGAGCATACAGGTCTGTAGCATGACTGACCAGTTTTAGCAGCTCTTTCAGAGCATCTGCTATCTGGATTTGGTGAAGGAAAACTGGGGAGGCTCGGGAAGTAGCTGCAGGGGGGGCGGAGCTATTGCCGGGGTTGGGTAGCCAGGAGGAAAGCATGGCCAGCCGTAGAGAAATGCTTATTGAAATTTTCGATTATCATGGATTTATCGGTGTGACCGTGTTACCTAGCCTCAGTGCAGTGGGCAGCTGGGAGGAGGTGCTCTTGTTTTTCCATGGACTTTACAGTGTCCAAAACCTTTGGATTTAAAACTACAGGATGCAAATTTCGGGTTTGAAAAAGCTAGCCTTTGCTTTCCTGACTGACTGCGTGTATTGGTTCCTGACTTCCCTAACAGTTGCATATACTATTGCATAGACTATTCAATGCTATTGCAATCCGCCACAGGATGTTTTTGTGCTGGTCAAGAGCAGTCAGGTCTGGAGTGAACCAAGGGCTATATCTGTTCTTAGTTCTACATTTTTTGAAAGGGGCTGCTTATTTAAGATGGTGAGGGAATTACTTTTAAAGAACGACCAGCATCCTCGACTGAGGATGAGGTCAATATCCTTCCAGGATACCCTGGCCAGGTCGATTAGAAAGGCCTGCTCCCAGAAGTGTTTTAGGGAGCATTTTACATGATGAGGGGTGATCGTTTGACCGCGGACCCATAGTGGATGCAGGCAATGAGGCAGTGATCGCTGAGATCCTGATTGAAAACAGCAGATAATATCTATGAGGGTGCCCATGTTTACGAATTTAGGGTTGTACCTGGTGGGTTCCTTGATAATTTGTGTGAGATTGAGGGCATCTATCTTAGATTGTAGGACTGCTGGGGTGTTAAGCATATCCCAGTTTCGGTCACCTAACAGAATGAACTCTGAAGATTGATGAGGGGCAATCAATTCACATATGGTGTTCAGGGCACAGCTGGGAGCTGAGGGGGGGGTCTATAACAGGCGGAAACAGTGAGAGACTTATTTCATATGATGTCTATGGGACTTTCCATAAATATTAGGGCCAATGTGTGACATTGGGATGGTTTAAAACAAAAAGGATTTTCATGCAGTTCCACGTGTACTTAGAGGAATATATAAAAGTGAATATATTTAAATTAGCCCATAACTCTACCTATACAACAACATAGGCCTAGGACTAAACATCCTTTAACTTTAAGCAGGGTTCATAAAGACATTGGCAAGTCAAATTCAAGGACATTCAGGGACTTTTTCAAGCACTTCATTGTAATTTCCATGGACCGCAACGTTATACAATTGAATAATTTATATAATTGTACATATAAAAGGCCTGCTCGGTCCTCCTTTTMCTGTACTCACAATCATCTCCTTTGTCTTGATCACATTGAGGGAGAGGTTGTTGTCCTTGCACCACACGGTCAGGTCTCTGACCTCCTCCCTATAGGCTGTCTCATCGTTGTCTGTGATCAGGCCTACCACTGTTGTGTCATCGGCAAACTTAATGATGGTGTTGGAGTTGTGCCTGGCCRTGCARTCATGAGTGAACAGGRAGTACAGGTGGGGACTGAGGACGCACCCCTGAGGGGTCCCCGTGTTGAGGATCAGCGTGGCGGATGTGTTTTTACCTACCCTTTYCCCCTGGGGAYGGCCCATCAGGAAGTCCAGGATCCAGTTGCAGAGGGAGCTGTTTASTCCCAGGGTCCTTAGCTTTGTGATGAGCTTTGAGGGCACTATGGTGTTGAACGCTGAGCTGTAGTCAATGAATAGCATTCTCACATAGGTATTCCTTTGTCCAGGTGTGAAAGGGCAGTGTGGAGYGCAATAGAGATTGCATCATCTGTGGATCTGTTGGGGCGGTATGCAAATTGGAGTGGGTCTAGGGTCTCTGGGATAATGGTGTTGATGTGAGCCATGACCAGACTTTCAAAGCATTTCATGGCTACAGACGTGAGTGCTACGGGTTGGTAGTAATGTAGGCAGGTTACCTTAGTGTTTTTGGGCACTGGRACTATGGTGGTCTGCTTGAAACATGTTGGTATAACAGACTCAGACAGGGAGAGGTTGAAAATRTCARTGAAGACAMTTGCCAGATGGTCAGCACATTCTCGGAGTACACGTCCTGGTAATCCGTCTGGCCCTGCGGCCTTGTGAATGTTGACCTGTTTTACAGTCTTACTTGGGTGCGGAGAGCGTGATGACACAGTCTTCCGGAACAGCTGATTCTCTCATGCGTGTTTCAGTGTTACTTGCCTCGAATCGAGCATAGAAGTTATTTAGCTCGTCTGGAAGGCTCGTATCACTGGACAGATCTCGGCTGTGCTTCCTTTTGTAGTCTGTAATAGTTTGCAAGTCCTGCCAGATTTGACGAGCGTCGGAGCCGGTTTAGTACGATTCGATCTTAGTCCTGTGTTGACGCTTTGCTTAACGAAATGTTAAGAAGTTACACTGCATTTCTGAGCTGTCTATACAAAACACTGTCCAACAGTTAGATCCAGGATTCTTACAGGGTTCAAGTTCAATGTCTAATTTAATTGATTAATGCTTAATTTATGATATAATAACAACTTACAMTGCCATAAATGCAAGGACAGAAAAGTAATTTTGGACAAATCCCTCAAGACACCAACCATGTCCATGATAAAGGGTTAAACATAGGTTTTAAATCAACTCATCAATTGTATTGATTATAGCTACGATCCCCCTTATATCTTCATAGAATGACATGAAAAAAATTGGCTGATTATTATCAGTGATTTATCAACAGCTGTAACAAGTTGTCCAGTGTAGGAAATCCTCACTGGTACCCTAGTTTATAATAAGACCCATATCAGTTGTAAACATTTAGCGGTTCTGAATCTGATACTTCCAGTTCTTAATCCATGTAGGTTACCTATAACAATAATAGAAGGAATAAAAAATAGTGGTTAAAAAGTGAAATGTTTTCAATATATACAATTGTGCAGAATATACTGTACATATTTTTACGTTGCTCTCTTGATCTGTGTCTCACTTCTATGAAGTCGACATACAGTCTGTGTTACTCATTTTGTGTATTGTCGCTACAAGTTGATTTTCTAAATCCAATCCTCAAATACCCTTTCCATTGATGCCTCTGTAAACATAGGTAGGATTACTGTCACGCCCTGACCGTAGATTGCTTTGTATGTTTCTATTTTTAGTTTGGTCAGGGTGTGATGTGGGTGGGTATTCTATGTTGTAGGTCTAGGTTTTCTATTTCTATGTGTTTGGCCTGGTATGGTTCTCAATCAGARGCAGCTGTCTATCGTTGTMTCTGATTGAGARCCATACTTAGGTAGCCTGTTTTCYCACYTKTGTTKGTGGGTGGTTATTTYCTGGTTAGTGTTGTTRCACCTGTCAGAACTGTTCGTTGGTCGTTTTGTTGTTTTTGTTCGTGTATTCATYTTGATTAAAAGTATTATGGATACGTACCACGCTGCACTTTGGTCCTCTTCTCTTTCTCCAGWCGACAATCGTTACAATTACACAAAGTCTGAGGCACAACTTCACTTTACTAATGCACATTAAACATGATAATCGAACATGCAACAACAGCACCCTATGATAAAATAATGGGTATCGAGAGCATTGAGGTAATCATTGAGCTAAAACAACATTTAGATAGTGATATGAATTAAAGAAAACTTTGCAAATAGTGCAGAATTTTATGAATGCATAAGAGCAAATGAGAACAAGTAATTGTATCCACAGTTGTATCTAATATGTGTGCRCCACTATACTTGTATTATGTTCCTCCTCCACCAGTCTATGTATACAGCCACCTTCTTTTATGAATATTTGTTGAATGATAATGATATCATTGAAATGTCACCACCACCCTAACTTATGAATTATATGTTGTAGTGCAAATTTCTGCTTGAAAATGAATAAAAAWATATAAATGGTATCTAATGTAAATGAATTGTATTTTACATTTGTTGTACTGTGAGTTGTTTCATTTTGTGACATAGGGGCAGAGTTTACTAATGGGACAACCGATTCGATCATCCRTGACCAGCCTTCCAAACCCTCCCCCATCCCCCTCCTGTCACTCATATAACCCCTCCATCCTAAATGCAACCTCAGACACACCACACCTTCTCACCATCCTCACAGAATTCAAGAGTGTCGGTCAGTCAGACAGAGAGGCAGGGCAGACTGYTGAAAGAGGGAGTGGACACATATAGAGCAGAGGGAAAACGAGGAGAAGAGAGAAAGAGGGCTATCCACTCATCTCCGACAGTAGGGATATTGATGCACATACTTGAGTGAAGAGGAAAATAAAACGGTAAGTGAATATACACCATTCTGTTTTGTTTACAAAATAGCAACATTTGCAGATTAACATCATGACGATAATGCCTGCATTAATTTACTGTGTGACAGTCATWTGTGGATTAAAAAGCCTACAATGGAAATGGAATGGAAACTACAATGGATTTTCACCATGCATATAGTTTTAGTATCAATACATACTATCGCAAATGTTTTATAAACAACCGCACTCTTATCCAGAGTGACTTGCTAGGGTTAAGCGCCTTGCTCATGGGCATATCGACAGATTGTCACCTAGTCGGCTCGGTGATTCGAACCAGCAACCTTACGGTTTTACTGGCCAACCACGTTGACCACTGCCGCTATACTGTTAGGTTACCTGCCCACACAACGCACGCACGCACGACACGCACGCACGCACGCACGCACGCACGCACGCACGCACACAACACCACACACACACAACACACACACACTACAAAACTTGCCTTTTGTGAACTAACACCGCACTGACCCCCTACTAGCACTGACTTTGCTGATAGCTACTTTACTGAGGAAAAATGTTCTTACTATTACTGAGCATGTGTGGTTGTCGCACCTAGCTATCTTAAGATGAATGCACTAACTGTAAGACGCTTGGATAAGAGCGTCTGCTAAATAACTCAAATGTAAATGTAAAGTACAAACACCAAAGTACAAACATGTACTTTAAATATGAACATATATATATAATCTGTAGATCACAAAAACAAACTAGTCAGTGCAGACTAATCCTGTCCCCCCCCCCCCCCCCCCCAGTGTGCAATACAGAAGAGTAGAGTACAATAAAGTAAAATACACTTAATTAAAGAAAGACAAGGGACCTTTGCTAATCTTTGACTGTTTCCCTATCTAACAGACATGAGTTTAGGAGCAGCATGCGTCTTCCTGAGGGGAGGGAAGCATATTGTAAGTTTTACAAACATTTTATTCTAAAATATGCTGTATGTGTGGAAGTGCTGGCAAACTAATATGATATGTTGAGTGGATTGTGAGAAAAAAAATATTATAGAGAGAGAGAGACATATTTATGTAATTTTTTCCCCTTTTGTACTTGAACTATTTGCACATCGTTACAACACTGTACACAGCCATAATATGACATTTGAAATGTCTCCATTCCTTTGTAACATTTGTGAGTGTAATGTTTACTGTTCATTTTTTATTGTTTATTTCACTTTTGTTTATTATCTATTTCACTTGCTTTGCCGATAAAGCCATTTGAATTTAATTTAATTGAGAGAGAGTGAGAGAAAGAGAGAAAGATGGGCATTATCTCTCTACCTGCTAGCAGTGTTGGGGAAGCTACTTTGAAAATATAGTTTACCAAGCTACCAATTTATTCACACTGGAAGAAGTTAAGCTACACTAAAGCTACCCTTAAGAAAATGTAGTTTACTTAACTAAAGTTACTTTGATAAAGTCATTCATTACATTTATTAAAAAAACAACACACATATACAAACACAAACACAAAAGCTTAAGGATAACTTTAAGTATAGCTTAACTTCTTCTAATGTGAATAGACTACAATTTGCAAGGACAGATCACGTTCACAGCCATATGCTACCAGATTGTGCAATTTAGCATATTTAACATTAAAAAAAAAAATTAAGTGACAATTTTCGGTCTGATGCCGAAAAAGAAAATGAAGTATTGCCTACATCACCTATTTTTTAAATATTTTTTTTGCAAAAAAATGTAGATCCTGTAGTTAGCAACACCACTACATGGCAAAAAAGTAATTAACCAATGAAAAAACTACCTAGATTTGAATTTAGTTCAACTACCACCAAGCTACTGCAAATAATGTAGTTAAATTACTAGCTGAACTACGTGTGGTTCACTACTCCCCAAATATTGCCTGCTGGATGGGCATTATCTTCATACATGGGCATTATCTTCATATATGGGTAGCTGCCATGCACATGCACTCTGACCTCTCTAAATATCTGGGCATAATCTCATTTCAGTTTGTGTCATTTTAAATCAAAATGTTGGGTGCAATAGGGAAAGGATGCTTTTCATGTGTGAGCGCGCACGTGTGTGTGTGTGTGTGTGTGTGTGGCGCGTGTGTGTGAGAGAGAGTCGTAAAATATTAGGTGTTGTGTTACAGAGAAATATTTATTTGCATTATCATGCATCAAATGAAAAGCACACTTTATGGTAATATGTTAAATTGAAGTATTCTTCATGCAAATTACTACACCATCTGTCTAAGCAGACATTCTATCAAATCCGACATAAATTTACTCTGGTAAATACTGTTTGCAGGACAGAGAGCTGGCCGATGACGAAATTGAAGGTAAAAGAAAATTGTGTCAGCGTCATCTCACTCTTTCCATTTGTCCTCCATTCCATTTGGTCAATGTAACAGGGTTTCTAAGTTATATTAGTAACTTTTTACAACCAATTTCTAAATAATGCTCAATGTTGGTTGATTTATGATAAAATGGAAAATACTTTTTTTAAAGATTATCCTTACAGTAAATTTCAAATGTGCATCTACCAATTATGTTTCATTTATCATGTATCTTGAAGAAAACTCAAAAAAAGTCTTCATCTCATTATAGATGTACCCTCTGAAGCAAATGAAAACACAGAGAAGGAAATGTTCCAACTTCCCCAAGAGGTTTGCCAACTCTTGGTCTCTCACAGTATCTTTTTAGACTGATAAGTTGTTCCTACTGTCTCTCAGAGCTGCGCGAGGCGTTTACTGAGTTCGACAAGGACAAGGACGGGCTGATCAGCTGCAAGGACCTGGGCAACCTGATGAGGACAATGGGCTACATGCCCACTGAGATGGAGCTGATCGAGCTGAGCCAGAACATCAAYATGAACCGTGAGTCATTAGAAAATTCTCTGTTGAAAATTCCAGAAACTTTCCYAGGTTCTAGAAAATTCCCAGGTTTGTCAGAAATCCCGGTTGCAGGAATGAGGAGGGAATAAGCAGGGAGGGAATTCTCCAACTGGGGATCCTCCAACCAGGACTTCAGAAAAACCTGGGAACTTTAGGAAAGTTGCAGGAATTTAGCAACCCTAGAAGTAATTCAGATAAATATACAATACTGAAGAGGACCACARTACCAGAATAGCAGTCATAACTAGAGCAATTTAAGGTTAGTGGAACTCTCGTTATAATTGTTTAAATCTCTTCCAATTTCCTAGTTGGTGGGAGAGTAGACTTTGAGGACTTTGTTGAGCTGATGGCCCCAAAGCTGCTGGCTGAGACTGCTGGGATGATCGGCGTGAAAGAACTGAAGGAYGCTTTCAAAGAGGTGAGAGAGAGAAGTCATCCAAGTTCCCAGAATAACCCATCTGAAATGGTCAGGGAATTGTGCAAAGACAACCAACATGATACCCTAACAAAAAAAAACTTTCCTAATGCTCTCCCCATTCAACCATATCCAGTGGTGTAAGGTACTTAAGTAAAAATACTTAAGTCGTTTTTGGGGGGTATCTGTACTTTACTTTGCTATTTCTATTTTTGACAACTTTTACTCCACTACATTCCTAAAAGAATTCATGTACTTTTTACTCCATACATTTTTTCTGACACCCAAAAGTACTCGTTACATTTCTAATGCTTAGCAGGACAGGAAAATGGTCAAATTCACACACCTATCAAGAGAACATTCCTGGTCATCCCTACTGCCTTTGATCTGGTGGACGCCACAATCCTAAAACCACAATGTTTTTGTTAAATTATTGCCTAACTATTGGAGTGTTACACCCCTGGCTTGCCGTAATTAAAAAAAACAAGAAATTGTTTTGTCTGATTTGCTTAATATAATGAAAATGAAATGATTTTATACTTATACTTTGACTTCTGATACTTAAGAATATTAGCAATTGCATTTTACAGCAAGTTAAGTATTTTACAAACCAAATCTTTTAGACTTTACTCAAGTAATATTACTGTGTATTTTCACTTTTACTGGTGTGTCACGCTGGCATATAACGGAGGGGAGGCGAGAGCGAACAGGAAGAGCGTAATACGTTTTAAAAAATTAAAACCCAAATTACGGCGTGCCATTAAAGGCAATGGGGACGAACGAACCAAAACAAAAACACGTAACAAAAACACCATGTGAAACCCCAAACAACAGGCGGAGGCAGTTACGCCCCAAAAAACGAATAAATCGTTCTACTCAAACTATGGCATTAGGTTTTTTCCACCACTGACCATTAGAAAATCAAATGTTATTTGTCACATGTTGTGTAAACAACAGGCGTGATGACCAACAGTGAAATGGCTGTAACTAACAGGCTTATTTTTTCCATCAATTTGCAGAGTAAAGATAAAGATTTTTCAAATCTCAAATAAAAAGAGAAATAGTGACACGAGGAACAAATACATAGTGAATAACGAATAACAATAAATGAGTCCAGTGTGCGTGCATAGAGTCAGTGCAAGAGARTTAGTTCARTATCACCTTATCAAGACCATAATCMTACTCAGAACCACTTTTTTCTAGTTTTGTTATGATTTTGTATGATGGTAAGACTTTGTACATTCATACCATTCTCTTAACCAGGGTTTGGATCAATATTGTTTCAATTAGTCTGACTCAGTTTCATTGGAATTGTACTCTTCGCTACCCTCCGTTTAATAATATAATCTAGCTGGTTGATTATGCAAACTCAAATCCTTGCCCCCTCTCTGGTTAGTTTGACGCGGACGGAGATGGAGAGATCACAACAGAGGAGTTACGAAACGCCATGACCAAGCTGATGGGGGAGCACATGTCTCGAAGRGAGATTGACGCTGTGGTACGAGAGGCTGACAACAACGGTGACGGGACAGTAGACTTTGAAGGTAAGGAGAATTGACAACGGTCATCTAAACAACAACAAATAACATAGTCAGACGCTACAACACTCTAGACACAAACAGCAGTAACACAGACGTCAACAATGGCAGCATAGACAAAACAACATAGATGACAAAAAGACACAGCACCAATACACATTGACAYTGTTGTTGTTGACCATTGAATCCTACTGTGGGGAATGAGGAGCTATTTGCAGAATATAAGTGATAGAGATGTATGTATTAATTCATTAACTGTATTTATGTTTTGTACTGTATGTTTGTGTAGTATCTTACGTTCTCCTTTTTTCTCTCCCACAGAGTTTGTTAGAATGATGTCACGCCAGTGAGGAGTACTTCTTGGAAAAATAATTATTTCTCTCACACACACACGTTTGTATTACTATCCTTGTGGGGATCAAACAATTGATTCCCATTAAAATCCTATTTTCCCTAACCTCTAACCCTAAGCCTAAAATATCCTTGTTCCTTTTTGGGACATGCGAAATGTCCCCACACACACACACACACACACACACACACACACACACACACACACACACACACACACACACACACACACAATTGATACACAGCCACACATTAACAGAAGGAGAGAATGTCTATGCAATCTTCAGGATGCTTTTATGCAATTTGAAAAATGATATTAATACAATTATTTTATTAACACACACATAATACAATAAAAATATATAATACAATAATTAATAACATGACCACAAAATATACGTTTTTTTTTCTCAAGCACATACATTGTTTTATGTAATTTGTATATATATGGGAAATTATGCAATGCTATTTGTCTAGCTTGTGTTTTGTTTTGTTTTTGAAGGTATTCTACAATAAATTATTCTGAAAAAAATACTTTGGTTATGTTAACCCTATGTGAAATGAGCATTAACACACCATTCTGAATCCAATTTCGRTTGAACAATCACCCGTTATCAATGTCCATGCATATGATATTTGGCAGACATGATCAAACATATGATCTTGCAAGTATCTCTACACTAATGSGGCATTCACATGTTCGTYGGATGATTGAAACTTCCCAATAARGAGGTCATAAGTCCAACATGTTTGTGTTCAAGTACTTTTAAGTCAGAACAATTGTTCAACCARTAAGATTTTAGCTAGCTAGATAATAAAGTTATCTAGCTTGCTTATCATTGACAATATGGTCAAACTAGCTACATTATTCACCTTTACATATTTGTAATTGTCAAAAACTAATTTGTGGTAATCTTTTAGTTGAAAAAGTGAAAAGCCAGTGGTGAAACATCACAACTTGGTTAATTAACATTTTCTCTGAGTTTCCCACTTGAAAAAACAAAGGTGTAAATAAAAATAAAAGGGAGGGCGTGGGAAAAAAAAAAAGGAAGAGGGAGGGGGGAGGGGTGTCAAAAAAAAAAAAAAAAAAAAAAAAAAAAGGGGGGGGGGGGCGGGGGGGGGCGGGGGTGTGTGGATGGGGGG
>NC_036858.1:20389291-20433949 GCF_002910315.2 Salvelinus sp. IW2-2015
TACATTATGAATTCAGGAGGGTGTTCAAGTGAATCTCTCTCTTAAAGAAAGAGAGAAAGAGAGAATTAGAGAGAGCATACTTAAATTCACACAGGACACCGGATAAGACAGGAGAAGTACTCCAGATATAACAAACTGACCCTAGCCCCCCGACACATAAACTACTGCAGCATAAATRCTGGAGGYTGAGACAGGAGGGGTCAGGAGACACTGTGGCCCCATCCGATGATACCCCCGGACAGGRCCAAACAGGAAGGATRTAACCCCACCCACTTTGCCAAAGYACAGCCCCCACACTACTAGCATGTGAACACACCATAAATCCAGACCCCTTATWGAGACGGTTAGAGGCAACTCAGTGTGAAATAAGAGTGACACCATCAATTTATGAATAGAGTCAGACAGAATTAACCCCTGTAAATAAACAACATGTCCACTAATCTGCATTTCTTTGAAAATCATCATAATCTCTGTAATCTGTGTAATGGAAGTTTGGTAGAGAACAGATGGTGGAKAAAGAAAGATGGAGTGTGAAAGCTGGGGAGTAGAGTTACTTAACATAGCTGTCTTAATAAAGTGGCTACATGAGATAAGGGGGAAAAGTTCATGTAAAAGAGTGGAGAAAGTGATAAGGGGGAGAAAGGCAGATACGAAGGAAGGAAGATATGAAGAAAGAGAGAAAGAAGTAATTACACATACATAGCTATTCAATGCTACACTTATACACAAAGTTAATCAGTCTAAATAAAATGTTTGTAACTGGTATCGACAGATCATCAATAGGTCTTCATATTCCAACAATCACACTAAGAATTAATTTATCCATCTACTATTGACCCAACATTACCATCATCACGATTCTATTATTTGAGTGCTGGCCCTTACGTTGATTTACATAATCGTAAAGCAAAGACTTCAAAGAAACTATACATTTTAGTGTGAAAAATATTTTTATGATGAGTAAGATATGACGATGAGTTWGCATAACGGAACACGTGGGTACTATGAGTGCTTGGCTTGGGCAATGAGAAAGATAGGTCATTGTGATTACACTGTGGGATAAAAAGGTTCAGGATTTGATGTTGGTTGCATAGGGATAGGAAGGACGTTTGAAGGTTAGACGTTATTGCGTGACCAAAAGTGTACACCCTGGTGATTTAACAGAGCTCCTCTCATGCTGTACAGTCTCAAAATGATGACATCGTGAGTCAATTGGTCAAAACATCGGATTTGGAGCTATTAAAAGCCGAAACACGGAACGTTTTCTTGAGCCAAAAAATCTGGCAGAGGAAAAAGTGCACTCTGAGTCCCTCCTTAAATTAAGAAGCTCTAACTTTGATTAAATTCTCACCCCCTCTTTTTTTAGGGGAGAGTGGTGGGGATTTGTTTGTTAATCTGACCAGTAGYTTTCTAGTGTAGTAGAAGTAGAAGTGAGTTACATAATTTTCTACTTGGTCTCAGCACATTTGTTCGACTCATTAGACTCGGAAGCCAATATTTTTGAACAAGAAACATACTGCAGCACACTGACAGTGCTGACGTGGACATTGTGGAAGAGTCCAAAAGGGCACACTATTTCCTATGTAGTGCACTACTTTTGACCAGTTGTGCACTACATTGGGAATAGGGTGCTGTTTTGGACGCCGACTTTTCTACAGAGGCCTGGTAGTGTAAGATGCGTGACAGACTGGGAAGGTTATCAGATCGGGTTGACAGCTGGGGCGTGATGGCTTAGAGCACCAATTAACAAAAGTGATGTGACACCCCCTGCAGAACACCGTTTAACTTATTTGCACATCTGTCAAACAGGCAATCTAGAGATTAAATACAGCTGTTTCGAAAGTGCATACACCGTAGGCCTCGTACTACAGTGTCAAATTGTGGATTCATACTGAGGTAGAAAATAATACACTTCTGTGATTTTAGTGGGATGAGATTTGAAAAGGGATGCACTCCTACAGCTACGTCAGAATGTTGCTGCGCAGATTTTCTTCACAGTGTTGGGATGGATCCCTAGGAGTCCATTGCAGGTGCACTATAACTATAATAATAGTTATAGTTATACTATAATAATTATATTATAACATGATATGAAATAAGTAGTTCCACTATACTTGCTTAATTGTAAAGTTTCATGATATTAACATTTGCAGGAGWGAGAGCGAGAGAGAGACAGAGAGAGAAATGTACATTTCAACTGGCATTTTTTGGCACATTTTAAAGTCAAAAACTTGATTTCCTGTGTTTKATATATATTTCCACCTTATGAGGTTGGAATAATAAAGAGAAATTGTGAAAATTATAATAATGCCCTTTGAAAGAGCTGTTTGAAAAGACCGCCTGAAATTTCAGCCTGTTTTGGTGGGATGGAGTTTTGGCCTGCATGAGTTAATAGACCAATAACAAAGAAAGTTTCCAAACCTCTCTGCCAATAACAGCTACTTTTCACATTTCCCATCCCCAGTCAGACCACTCATAATTATTTGATTTTGAGATAAAAATGGCTGCATTGGCCCTTTAAGAATGAAATATCAAGCAATTACACAGCCAGATGACAAAGTCCATAATCCAAGTCCCTGAAAAAACAACAAAACTATAATACTGAACAAAATGTGGGATTAATAATTTAGGGGGGAGGGGGGAGATAAAAAATGATGTAATGCTGATGGCGTGAGCCCTCTAACATCCGGGGCAAGCTTCACTTTCATTAATCCAAATTAATCTTTCAGTCTCTCTCTCTCTCTCTCTCTCTCTCTCTCTCTCTCTCTCTCTCTCTCTCTCTCTCTCTCTCTCTCTCTCTCTCTCTCTCTCTCTCTCTCTCTCTCTCTCTCTTCTTGTGTCCCAAACGGCACCGTATTCCCTATATAATGCATCTCTATAATGCACTACCATTGGGACATAGATTTTCTATCTGCACCCTGTCAATTCCAGCATGCCTGGATGCAACCCTGGCTACAGTAGTTTATAGTGAGTCCATCCATGACAGTATTAACCCTTACGCTCTTAGGGTCTAATCTCCTGTATCCTGAAGCCTCTCTCTTCTCTCTGTCCCTTTCCGTGTGTCCGGATTGAATTCCCTTTAAACGACTCCATTTCCTGTTGATACTTCTGAGAACGGATCATCTGAGTTTTTTAAAAGTTTTTTTTTACATATGACCATCCGTTCAGGGGTGCGCCTCTTCACTGTTATGTAGAGACTGGTGTTTGTGGGTACTATTTAATGAAGCTGCCAGTTGAGGACTTGAGGCATCTGTTTCTCAAACTAGACATGGTTCTGATAATGGGCCTCTGTACGCTATGTAGATATTCCATTTCAAATCAGCCGTTTCCATCTACAATAGTCATTTACAACATTAACAATGTCTACACTGTATTTCTGATCAACTTAATGATATTTTAATGGGCAATTTTTTTGTTCTTTCAAAAACAAGGACATTTCTAAGTGACCCCAAACTTTTGAATGGTAGTGTTATGAATTAGATATTGACAACTTGAATAACCAAAAACACAGGGTGCCAAGTAATAGAAAAATAAATACACCTCTACCTAAAAACCACACACACCGTAACATAAAGACAATCCCGCACAAAACAAGGCGGGTCTACCTACTACATATAGGGAAGCTCATTAACCGAAAACAGAAACACAGGTGAAACTAATAAGACACAACAAACAGACAAACGAAAAAGGGATCGGTGGCGGCTAGTAGGACGGTGACGACGACCGCCGAGCACCGCCCGAACAGGCAGGGAGCCAACTTCGGCGGAATGTCGTGACAGTACCCCCTCCTGACGCGCGGCTCCCGCAGCGCGCCGCACCGGCCTCGAGGACGACCCGGAGGGCGAGGCGCCGGGCGATCCGGGGGAGGCGGTGGAAGTCTCTCAGTAGAGAAGGATCCAAAATGTCCCCACCGGAACCCAGCATCTGTCCTCCGGACCATACCCTCCCAGTCCACGAGGTAGTAGGCCCTCACCCGCGTCTCGAATCCAGAATGCCACGTACTGTGTACGCCGGGGACCCCTCAATATCCAGAGGGGCGGAGGGACCTCAGGCACCTCACCTTCTTGCAGGGGACCAGCCACCACCGGCCTGAGGAGAGACACATGAAACGAAGGGTTAATACGGTAATACCTAGGAAGTTGTAACCTATAACACACCTCGTTTATTCTCCTCAGGACTTTAAACGGCCCACACACTGCGGCCCCAGCTTCCGACAGGGCAGGCAGAGGGCAGGTTTCGGGTCGAGAGCCAGACCCTGTCCCCCGGTGTGAACACGGGGGCCTCACTGCGGTGCTGGTCAGCGCTCCTCTTCTGCCGTTGTCCCGCTACCTTAGCGATTCCTGGACGGCTTTCCAGGTGTCCTTGGACGCTGTACCCATTCCTCTACCGCAGGAGCCTCAGTCTGGCTCTGATGCCATGGGGCCGGACCGGCTGGTAACCTAACACACACTCAAAAGGGGACATGTTCGTTGAGGATTGGCGGAGGGAGTTCTGAGCGAGCTCAGCCCAAAGAACATATCTCGCCCACTCACCAGGCCGGTCCCGGCAATATGACCGCAGAAACCTGCCCACATCCTGGTTTACGCGCTCCACCTGCCCATTACTCTCGGGGTGAAAACCCGAGGTCAAGCTGACCGAGACCCCCAGTCTCTCCATAAACGCCCTCCAAACTCTGGACGTGAATTGGGGGCCCCGATCAGAAACGATGTCCTCAGGCACCCCATAATGCGGAAGACATGGGTAAACAAGGCCTCCGCAGTCTGCAGGCCCTTAGGGAGACCGGGCAACGGGATGAGACGGCAGGACTAGAAAACCGATCCACAACGACCAGGATCGTCAGTACTTCCCTGGGACGGGGAAGATCGGTAAGAAATCTACCGATAAGTGTGTCCACGGCCTTGTGGAACGGGGAGGGCTGTAACTTCCCTCTAGGCAAGTGCCGAGGAGCCTTGCTCTGAGCGCACACTGAGCAGAGAGGAACATAAAATCTCACGTCCTTAGCCAACGTGGGCCACCAGTATCTCCCTCTAAGACTCCGCACTGTCCTCTCGATGCCAGGATGACCCGAGAGGGGAGAGTATGAGCCCAACGGATTAGCTTATCCCGGACCCCCCCCCCCGGTACGTACTGAGCCCCCGCTGGACAGTTAGGGGGGGCCGGCTCTAACCGTGAGGCTCTCTCTATCTCCGCGTCCACCTCCCATACCACCGGTGCCACGAGACATGAAGGTGGAATGATGGGAGTTGGCTCAACGGACCGCTCCTCGGTATCATAGAGACGGGACAGCGCGTCGGCTTTGGTGTTTTGGGAGCCTGGTCGGTATGAGATGGTGAACTGAAACCGGGTGAAAAACATGGCCCATCTAGCCGGACGCGGATTTAGTCTCCTCGCTGCCCGGATGTACTCGAGATTACGATGGTCAGTCCAGATGAGGAAAAGGGTGTTTCGCCCCCTCAACCAATGTCTCCACACCTTCAGAGCCTTGACAACAGCTAACAACTCCCGGTCCCCACGTCGAGCGCTGGGACAGCACGGCCTGACCCCCGCCTCGGACGCGTCCACCTCCACTATGAACGCTAAAGAGGGGTCCGGATGCGCCAACACGGGCAGCTCCTTCAGACGACTGAAAGCTCTGTCCACCTCTGCTGACCAACGCAAGCGCACCGGTCCTCCCTTCAGCAGTGAGGTAATGGGAGCAGCACCTGACCAAAACCCCGGATAAACCTCCGGTAGTAATTGCAAACCCTAAAACCGCTGCACCTCTTTCACCGTGGTCGGAGTCGGCCAATTACGCACGGCTGTAACGCGGTCATCCTCCATCACCACCCCGGAGGTGGAAATACGATAACCCAGGAAGGAAACGGCCTGTTTGAAAAACTCACATTTCTCCGCCTTGCAATACAGGTCATGCCCCAGCAGTCGCCCAAGTACCTTACGCACCAGAGACAACATACGCCGCGCGTGTGGCAGCATGGTGTCTTTCAATCTACGAAGGATTGAAAGACAGCTGGAGTATTTTTCAACCCATATGGCATGACGCGGTACTCATAATGGCCAGATGTAGTACTAAATGCGGTTTTCCACTCATCTCCTCCCGGATACGCACCAGATTATACGCACTCCTCAGGTCCAGTTTTTGTGAAGAAGCGCGCCCCGTGAAATGATTCCACCGCCGTAGCGATGAAAGGTAGTGGGTAACTAAACCCCACTGTGATGGAATTTAGACCTCGATAATCAATGCACGGGCGTAAACCACCATCTTTCTTCTTCACCAAAAAAGAAGCTCGAGGAGACAGGTATGCGGAGGCCGAATGTACCCCTGTCCCAGTGATTCAGTAACATATGTCTCCATAGCCACTGTCTCCTCCTGGGACAAAGGATACACGTGACTCCTAGGAAGTGCAGCGTTCTCCAGGAGGTTTATCGCGCAGTCCCCTCGACGATGAGGTGGTAATTGGGTCGCCTTCTTTTACTGAAGGCGATAGCCAAATCGACATATTCAGAGGGAATGCGCACGGTGGAAACCTGGTCTGAGCATCTCCACCGTAGTCGCACCAACGGCAACACCTATGCACCTGCCTGAACACTCCTCTGACCACCCCTTAAGAGCCCCCTGTCGCCAGGAAATCACCGGGTTGTGCTGAGCTAGCCAGGGAATTCCCAACACCACTGGAAACGCAGGTGAGTCGATAAGGAACAGACTAATCTACTCCTTATGACTACCTGCGTTACCATGTCCAGTTACCGTGGCCTCCCTGACCATTCCTGACCTAATGGTCGGCTATCTAAGGAGTGCACGGGGAAAGGTAGGTCTAACGACACAAGGGAATCCCTAGCTTTAACGCGAGCCCCCGATCTATGAAATTCCCAGCTGCGCCTGAATCGACTACGCCTTATGCTGTAGAGAGGGAGAAAACCCGGGGAAAGAGGTTAAACACATACATATGACCGCAAGAAGCTCTGGGTAAGTCTGGTGCTGACTCACCTGGGTGATCGAGTAGTGCCCCGCCTGCCTCCCGACTCCCAGACGAGTTCCTCCAGCACCGGTCGGGCCTGTGCCCTCGCCGACCACAATCTGTGCAGGAGGACACTCCTCCTCCGGTCCCCCTCGACGCTGCCCCCCCTAACTCCATAGGGATAGGAGCAGGAGGGCTGGGAGGTGGAAACGACAGGACCTGTTCCGAACGTCTGCGGGCAGCCAGCAGCGTTGTCGAGACGGATGGCCATGTCAATAAGTTCATCCAGCGTAAGGGTGGTGTCCCGACACGCTATCTCCCTGCGGACGTCCTCCCTAAGGCTACATCGGAAATGGTCTATAAGCCCTGTCGTTCCACCCTGCTCCTGCGGCCAGGTCCAACTCCAGGGCAAAGTCCTGTGCGCTCCTCGTCTCCTAACGCAGGTGGAACAGCCGTTACACCCGCCGCACAACCCTCTGGTGTGTGGTCAAACACAGCTCGGAATCTGCGGTTGAACTCATGGTAATGATCCCTCGCCGAGTCTGGGCCATTCCACACTGCGTTGGCCCACTCGAGAGCTCGTCTAGTCAAACAGGAGACGAGGGCGCTCACGCTCTCCTCTTCGGAGGGAGTAGGACGAACGGTTGCCAGGTAAAGTTCCAGTTGGAGAAGGAAACCTGACACCCAGCCGACGTTCCATCATACTCCCGTGGAGCGTCAGCCGAAGAGCCCGGAGCTGGATGCGTAGCAGGAACAGGAGGTGCTGGAGTAGGGGTGCTGGAGATGAGGTGGGAAGGCCACTCCTCTCCCATCGATCCATCCTCTCCATCATTTGGTCCATAGCTGAACCAATCCTGTGGAAACACTGATATGATGGAGGACCCTTTCCTCCATCGATGGAGAGAGATGCGGCTGCTCCTGCTGAGTCCATGTGAAGGAATCAGACGCAGATAGTTCCAATTGCGAAAAGTGCTCCTTTTACTATAGCACACAAAAAATGAATAAGCCCAAACATATAGGGCGCAGCGAATAACTTGAATAACCCAGAAACACAGGTGCCAAGTAATAGAAAAATAAATACACCTCTACCTAAAAACACACACACGTAACATAAAGACAATCCGCACAAACAAGGCGGGTCTACCTACTACATATAGGGAATCTATTAACCGAAAACAGAAACACAGGTGAAACTAATAAGACAACAACAGAACAAACGAAAAAGGGATCGGTGGCGGCTAGTAGGACGGTGACGACGACCGCCGAGCACCGCCCGAACAGGCAGGGGAGCCAACTTTGGCGGAAGWCGTGACACATTTTCAATACATTTGTAATTTTTTTGGGGAAAAAAAACAGTTTTCACTATGGGGTATTGTGTGTAGATGGGTGAGAGAGAAAAATCTATTTAATCCATTTTGAACTCAAGCTGTAACACAACTAAATGTGGAATAAGTCAAGGGGTATGAATACTTTATGAAGGCACTGTATACACACTATATACTGTACACACTCAAACACACACTAACACTAACACTTTCACACAAAAACCACACACATTCACATACACTGCATGTGCACATACACACACAACACACACATGTATTCCAACAACACACATACACACAGACACACACATACGCATACTGAAACAACACAAACACACATACACACACACACTTTTACACTTATCATATGCTGCTGCTACTCTATTCTTAATTTTACTTGTATTATTATCTATCCTGAGTTAATAATTACATTTTGGATGGTGTATCAATAAACCCAGTCAGTTTATTTATGTCACGCCCTGACCTTAGTTATCTATGTTTTCTTTATTATTTTGGTTAGGTCAGGGTGTGACRAGGGTGGGTATGCTTGTTTTTGTATTGTCTAGGGGTTTTGGTATGTCTAGGTGTATGTACTGTAGGTMTATGGTGGCCTGAATTGGTTCCCAATCAGAGGCAGCTGTTTATCATTGTCTCTGATTGGGGATCATATTTAGGTTGCCATTTTCCCTTTTGGTTTTGTGGGTTCTTATTCTATGTTTAGTTGCCTGTCTGCACTAGCCATATTAGCTTCACGGTTCGTTTTGTTATTTTGTTCAGTGTTCATTCTTTAAATAAAGAAGAATATACGCTTACCACACTGCGCCTTGGTCTCATTCGTATGACGAACGTTACAGAAGAACCCACCAAAAAAGGACCAAGCAGCGTGAAAAGGAGGAGCAGTGTTTAATGGAGAAATGGACCTGGGAGGAGATACTGGATGGTAAAGGATCCTGGACGTGGGAGGAGATATTGGCAGGAGAGGATCGCCTACCATGGAGGCAGGTGGAGATAGCACGGGATGAACRGCGACGATATGAGGGGACACGTTTAGCATGGAAGCCCGAGAGTCAGCCCCAATAATGTTTTTGGGGTTGCAACACGAGGAGATTGGCTGAGTCAGGTTAGAGACCTGAGCCAACTCCTCGTGCTTACCGTGGGGAGCGTGTAACTGGTCAGGCACCATGTTATGCAGAGATGCACACGATGTCGTGTTATGCAGAGATGCGCACGGTGTCTCCAGTTCACATTCTTAGCCCGGTGCGCTCTATTCCAGCTCCTCGCAGTTGCCGGGCTGGAATGGGCATCCAGCCAGGACGGATGGTGCCGGCTCAGCGCTCCTGGTCTCCAGTATACCTCCTTGGAACAGGATATCCTGCGCCGGCTCTGCGTACTGTGTCTAAGGTGCATCTGCACAGCCCAGTGTGTCCTGTGCTAGCGCCCCGCACTTGCCGGGCTCAAGTGAGCATCCAGCCAGGACGCATTGTGCCAGCTCTACGCTGCAGATCTCCAGTGCGCCTCCACAGTCCAGTACGTCCTGTGCCTCCTCTCCGCACTCGCCCTGAGGTGCGTGTCCTCAACCCGGTACCACCAGTTCTGGCACCACGCACCAGGCTTCCAGTGCRCCTCCAGAGTCCAGTACGTCCTGTTCCTGCCTCTCGCGCTCGCCCTGGGGTGYGTGTCCTCAGCCCGGTACCACCAGTCCCGGTACCATGCATCAGGCCTCCAGTGCGCTTCCACAGTCCAGTACGGCCTGTGCCTCTTCCCCGCACTCGCMCTGAGGTGCGTGTCCTCAGCCCGGTGGTCATTTAGTAGCCTACCAAACTTGCTAATTGCCTGGTACTCAGCACTCTATTGTCCCTCTAATCACTCTGACATCAATGCAAATGTAATCGAAAATCTAATCAAACACTTTGAGGGCCCATGAGCTCATGTGGCGCAACATTTCTATAGGCTATGCAATTGCGTGAGAAAACAGAATGATGGCCTCTAATAAAAAGAGGAGGGTCCCATCAGCTTTCTATAGGCTAGGCCTAATATATATATATTTTTTAATTTCCTAATATTAAGCACATTGCTCTGCCAGAACCTAGGATCAAGGGACACACTCAAGTGTTTTAGTACTATATCTCTTGACACAATGATGAAAATAATCATGGCCTCTAAACCTTCATAGTGCATACTGGACCCTATTCCAACTAAACTACTGAAAGCTGCTTCCTGTGCTTGGCCCTCCTATGTTGAACATAATAAACGGCTCTCTATCCACCGGATGTGTACCAAACTCACTAAAAGTGGCAGTAATAAAGCCTCTCTTGAAAAAGCCWAACCTTGACCCAGAAAATATTAAAAAACTATTGGCCTATATTGAATCTCCCATTCCTCTCAAACATTTTTGAAAAAGCTGTTGCGCAGCAACTCACTGCCTTCCTGAAGACAAACAATGTAACAGAAACGCTTCAGTCTGGTTTTAGATCCCATCATAGCACTGAGACTGCACTTGTGAAGGTGGTAAATTACCTTTTAATGGTGTCGACTGACTCATATGGTGGATGGAGTAAAGAAATTCACTTCATCCATACTATTGTTCTTTGTAGAAGAGTCTCTCCCATCTCATGTAAAGTTAGGATTCATGAGATACCCTGTAAGAGCTTTTGTGCACATGCCCCTTCAGTGTCATAAATGCATGTGTCAGCAGATGGGAAGAGTATCGTATGCCAGCTGAGGTGAAATGCTGCGAACATGTGCCCGAATTCCTTGAGTGCCCTGTTATTTAAAAATGTTTTTTTACCCCTTTTTCTCCCAAATTTAGTTACAGTCTTGTCTCATCGCTGCAAAAGTCAAGAGCCTTGCGTCCTCCGAAACATGACCCAACCAAGCCGCATTGCTTCTTGACACAATGCCCGCTTAACCCAGAAACCAGCCACACCAATGTGTCAGAGGAAACCGCGTACACCTGGCAACCGTGTCAGCGTGCATGTGCCCTAACAGCAGTCGCTAGAGCGCAATGGGACAAGGACATCCCTGCCAGCCAAACCCTTCCCTAACCCGACCATTTGTGTGCYGCCCCATGGGTCTCCYGGTCACGGCCGGCTGCAACAGAGCCTAGACTCGATCCAGGATCTCTAGTGGCACAGCTAGCAACTGCGATGCAGTGCCTTAGACCACTGCGTCACTCGAGAGGACCGGAGTGCCCTGTTATGGTGAAGGAGACAGAGCTGGCAAGAACAAGGGCTGTCCAGACACGCTCCTATCTGGAGGCGGCAAGAAGAGTGGAAGGAGCAAATAGCAGTGAAGAAACAATAGTATCACCAGTGAAGGTTTCTCACCAACTGAGGGATCATGATATTTTACATGTYACAAGKGTGGACTTTGTATCATTTATTGCAATGGATATAAACTGTACAGCACAAGCGGAGAAGTTGGAGGAAATTGACATCATTGTGAGTGTAGCTGAACAWTCTTGGGGTCTTCATCATTTCACAGCTGAGGCCTTGCAAGGAATCCGTTCGAAAGACTGTTCCGCCCTCACAGGCCCCCGAGCCTGAGTAGGGATGTATTTTGGATTGGTCTGTGAATGTAGGAGTGGGATGGATTTGTTTGTGGATGTCTATTTTTGTATTTTACATTATGTCGTTTTTCCCCCTTTCTTTTCTCCCTTTCTCCCGCAGAGGCACCAGCAAGAAGACAATGGCAGAAGCGGACATGGAGCTGGAATCCTTTGGCGGTGGAAATGAAGAATGGACTTTTGTCCAAAGAAATATAAACATAAGCTAAATTGATGGGGGACAGGAAGCGGCCGGTGTTGATAATTCCCCATTGTATTTGGTAGGGGTAAGTTTTGTGGGAATATGTACGCCCGACATGGTGAACCCATTGAAGACATCCAAAGTGGTGGAGAAAGCTTTGGGTAAAGAAAAATCGATGATAATCACGAGAAGTGGCCTTGTTCTTGTAACGTCTGCTTCCAACTCACACCCTCAAACACCTAGATCCCCTGAACGCAGCTCACTCTCCAGATCCACATTCACCTGATTTCTAATCACCTGTTCWCACACCTGTTTGTCATTATCACACACTATTTAGTCCAGTTCTTTGCATCCCATCACTGTGAGGTATTGTTTGTTTTGTGACACATGGCTTTCAAAGCGCTGGGTTTCCTGTGATTTACTCCTCCCGTGTATGATAGTTTTTGCCTACCTCCCTAATGACGCCTTTTGCCTATTCCCTGCCTGTACTTTAGCCTTTTGGATTTCTTGTTATCTACCTATTGCCTGATCTCCAGGACAACGTTACTAGCCTTTTCCCTGCCTGTACTGTTGCCCTTTTGGACCCTCTGTGTATGACCTTCTGCCTGCCCCTGGATCCAGCTACCTGCCTCCTCCTGTGGTCCTTTGCAATAAACACCTGCTGCGCCCTGCGCTTGAAACCAGCTCTCTGTCTCCCCTCATGTTCATTACAGTTCTGATTTTGTGTGTGTCTGAGGAGCAGAAAAAACAGGTATTGGAACTCACTAAATTTGGAGCTGATGTGTCGTACTTTGAGATACGGAACAGGGCACCTATTGAAGCAGTAATTTCTCGAGTTTCGGAAGACATTGATATACTAAAGAAAATTCCTGGAGTGGTTGATGAATGCTGGATGAATCGTGTGAATAATGAAAAGATGGAGGAGAGTTTGTCAGTTGTGTTTTTTTTTATGTGGAATCCCTCTTGACCCATGTGCAGCTGGGACATGTGTATTATCCTTTCAGAGCCATTATATCCAGGCATTGGCAGTGAAAGATAAGTACAGTGTTTGGACATGTAGAAAGTGTCTTGAGACAGAAGGAACCGAAATGTGGGATAAAATCACTTTGATGGAGACTGAAGGGCAGGAGAGAATCGCAAAGGAATAAAGTGTTGTAAATGTGGTGGAGAACATATGCTGACATCCTTGGAATGCCCAAATAGGGTGAAAGAGATGTAGGTGGCCAAAGTCAAGGCAGTTCAGTTAGTCTTCTATGGGGAGGCGGTAAAAAAGGTAGAAAGAGCAGAAGGTCCGATATTTGTTAGTGAATACCAGTGGAGCCAACAGCAACATGCGCCGAGGCCTGCGTGTCACCAGCAGGATCCAGACATTCTTCATATGAAGAAAGTGGACTTTGTCAGTTGTAGCATTGGCGATAAAAGGAAGTGCATAAGTGGAAAAGAAGTCAAGAAAGATTGACATAATTGTTTCTGCAGCTGAACTCTTTCTGGGATTAAAGGATTTTACATCTGAGGACCTACATGGAGTACTGTCTCGCAGTTCCACCCTCTCAGGCCCCAGAACATGAGCAGGGTATTTTAGTTTTCGCATGACTTAAGGCGTGGGAATGTATATATTTTTTAGTCATTTGTGTGGTTGAATGATAATTTTCCTTTCCCCCGTATGGAATTTCCTTTTCTCTTGTAMATTTTTTTGCACCCCCGTTCAATTGACGGCGACAAGGCCCTCCCCCGCCCTCCTTTTGGAAAATCTGACCACGACCATCTTGCTCCTCCCTTCCTATAGGCAGAAACTCAAACAGGATGTACTCGTGCTAAGAACTATTCAACGCTGGTCTGACCAATCGGAATCCACGCTTCAAGATTGTTTTGATCATGCGGACTGGGACATGTTCCGGGTAGCCTCAGGGAATAATATTGACGCATACGCTGATTCGGTGAGTGAGTTTATAAGGAAGTGCATAGGAGATGTTGTACCCACTGTGACTATTAAAACCTACCCTAACCAGAAACCGTGAATAGATGGCGGCATTCGCGCAAAACTGAAAGCGCGAACACAGCATTTAACCATGGAAAGGTGACTGGGATTATGGCCAAATACAAACAGTGTAGTTATTCCCTCCGCATGGCAATCAAACAAGCGAAATGTCAGTATAGAGAGAAAGTGGAGTCGCAATTCAACGGCTCAGACACGAGACGTACACTACCGTTCAAAAGTTTGGGGTCACTTAGAAATGCCCTTGTTTTTGAAAGAAAAGCACATTTTTGGTCCATTAAAATAACATCAAATTGATCAGAAATACCATGTAGACATTGTTAATGTTGTAAATGACTATCRTAGCTGGAAGTGGCTGATTTTTGTAAATGGAATATCAACATAGGCGTACAGAGTCCCATTATCAGCAACCATCACTCCTGTGTTCCAATGGCAYGTTGTGTTAGCTAATCCAAGTTTATCATTTTAAAAGGCTAAATGATCATTAGAAAACCCTTTTGCAATTATGTTAGCACAGCTGAAAACTGTTGTCCTGATTAAAGAAGCAATAAAACTGGCCTTCTTTAGACTAGTTGAGAATCTGGAGCATCAGAATTTGTGGGTTCGATTACAGACTCAAAATAACCAGAAACAAAAAACTTTGTCTGAAACTGGTTCAGTCCTATTCTTATTCTGAGAAATTAAGGCTATTCCATGTGAGAAATTGCCAAGAAACTGAAGATCTCGTACAACGCAGTGTACTACTCCCTTCACTGAACAGCGCAAACTGTCTCTAACCAGAATAGAAGGAAGGAGGAGTGGGAGGCCCTGGTGCACAACTGAGCAAGAGGACAAGTACATTAGAGTGTCTAGTTTGAGAAACAGATGCCTCACAAGTCCTCAACTGGCAGCTTCATTAAATAGTACCCGCAAAACACCAGTCTCAACGTCAACAGTGAAGAGGCGACTCCGGGATGCTGGCCTTCTAGGCAGAGTTCCTCTGTCCAGTGTCTGTGTTCTTTTGCCAATCTTAATCTTTTCTTTTTATTGGCCAGTCTTTTTCTTTGCAACTCTGCCTTGAAGGCCAGCATCCTGGAGTCGCCTCTTCACTGGACTTCACTGAATACCACTTCCGTATTGCGCAAGTCAAGGGTACTTCCTGCTTTAGTTTTTGTTTGTAAGCAGGAGAATCAGGAGGATAGAATTATGGTCAGATTTGCCAAATGGAGGGCGACTTGAACCTGATCWAACATCTCTGGAGTGACCTGAAAATAGCTGTGCAGTTACGCTCCCCATACAACCTGACAGAGCTTGAGAGAATTTGCAGCGAAAGCAGAGCCCTGACCTCAACCCCATCGAACTCSTTTGGGTTGAATTGGAACGCCGACTGAGAGCCAGGCCTAATCGCCTAACATCAGCGCCCGACTTCACTAATGTTTTTGTGGCTGAATGGAAGCACGTCAGAGCAGAAATGTTACAACTTCTAGTGGAAAGCCTTCCCAGAAGAGTGGAGGCTGTTATAGCAGCAAAGGGGGACCAACTCCATAATAATGCCCATGATTTTGGAATGAGACGTTCGACAAGCAGGTGTCCACATACTTCATGTAGCATAGCTAAAGGAGTGAGATGAGATGGTAGTGGATGTCCCACAGCCTGCAGTGAATGCCGTTCAGGAGAAAGATCCTGACAYACTAACTGTGAAGAAGCGCATTGCACTAGTGAAACTAATAAAAAAATCTAAGAAGCTAGACATCATTGTAAAGGTGTGAAAAATACTTCTGGATCAGCCAAAATGTTACAGGGAATACTGACTGAATGAAGAGGTTCCCCCCTCCCCATCCAGTAGGTGCACCATGCACCATTAACRTTGTTTGCGGACCTGAAGAAGAAGAAGAAGAAGGCATTCCTAAAGTTATTCTTCCGTTATCAAAAGACATTTCTGGACAGAGCATGACTGAGGGGCACAGGGTCTGAGCAAGCGAATCGAGGAATCCATGAGAAAGGGAGCACACTTGTTTGAAATGTAAAAGCGTTGCGGTAGCTATTGATAAAGAACAACATCAAGACAAAGTAGCTGCTTTACCAGCGGGATGCACTGTTGAGCGCTACATCCCGAGGSGATTGTGCTGATTGTACAGAGATTGTGACAGCCAGTTAAATGGCGTCCCTTGACAAGGCAAGAACAAGATGTATGTCAGGAGAAGTGCAGCATTATCATTACGAGACTTATACTTGGAGTACGGAGGAGGAATGGAGGGAAAAGAGAGGCAGAGGAGGTGGGAAAAAATGGTGAGAAAAAGGAGATGGTTTGTTAAAGAGGAAGGGTAGAAAGTGTAAGCAGAGTGYGTTGAAGACAGGTGGAGAAATGGAAGTGAATGAGGGCGAAGTATCGGAGTTCATAGGTGTGGTGAAGTTCTCGGAGCCCGAGGCTTGCACCGAGGGTCAGGATAAAGATGAGTCTTTGACAGTAGGAGAAGTTACGTTTTTGGAAAAAGTGGACCCTTGCCTTCTGGCTGATCCATTTGTGGTTTCAGGGTGGGTAAAAACAGTTGGATGCTGTGGAATAGGCGAAGGTAACCAGAAGTGGCCTTGTGATAATTGTTTGTGTTTCTGCTGGTCAGAGGGAGCAGGCACTCCGTGTTAAACRAATGGGGTCAAGAGATGTGAATGGTTTTGCTCTTAAGAAAAGGGCATCATTAAAAGGAGAGGTTACTGGGGTAGCGGTAAATGTGAAAGCTGACCAACTGAAGGGGAAGATTCCCGGTGTTTGTGATGCTCGTCATTTGGTGTGACGCAGACAGTGTGGATGAGTGGAGAAACAGAAGAGTCATTGTCTGTTCTTTTGCCCGACAAAGTGATGTTAGGATATATAAGTTATCCTGCATGAGCTTTTGTGCCAAATACATTACGTTGTTACAGGTGCCAAGCTTATGGGCATGTGGCAGCAGTGTGTAGGAGGGAGGTTCCTAGGTATGAGAAGTGTGCAGAAGGGCATGAGACAAAGGAAGGTGTAGCATTGGGGAAAGTAGTGGTATGTGTTAATTGTAGGGGTGCCCATGGGGCTGGGGATCAGAAATGTCCTGTGTGAGAGGCAGGTTGAGGTTTCCAGGGTTAGACTAGTGCAGAAGTTGTCATATGCTGAGGCAGTGAAGAAAGTAGAGGAAGATGGGTCAAGGGGGAGGGATCCTGAGAGGAGTGCTGTGAGTATTCGATCTGTACCAGTACAGAGGGATAAACCAACAAGTGATACATGTTTCAGTAAGATTGGATTTTTGGCATTTATAGCAATGGTTATCAACTGTTCTGCAGGGATGGAACGTAAGTCGCAGAAAATAGAGGTTGAGGTGGCGGCTGCAGAGGTATTTGGGTGTGCAAGACTTGACATCAGAAGAGTTACAGGGTGTGTTAAGTGGTGGTGTTCCTTCCTTTCAGGCTGTTGGCCTGAAGTAGCACTAAATAGATTGAAATAGTGGAGTATTTTACTTACTTATTTATTTAATTTTATTTCACCTTTATTTAACCAGGTAGGCCAGTTGAGAACAAGTTCTCATTTACAACTGCGACCTGGCCAAGATAAAGCAAAGCAGTGCAACAAAAACAACAGAGTTACACATAAAGAAACGTACCGTCAATAACACAATAGAAAAATATATGTACAGTGTGTGCAAATGTAGAAGATTAGGGAGGTAAGGCAATAAATAGGCCATATATGTGAAATATTTACAATTTAGCATTAACACTGGAGTGATAGATGTGTAGATGATGATGTGCAAGTAGAGATACTGGGGTGCAAAAGAACAAGAAGATAAATAACAATATGGGGATGAGGTAGTTGGGTGTGCTATTACAGATTGGCTGTGTACAGGTACAGTGATCGGTAAGCTGCTCTGACAGCTGATGCTTAAAGATATAAGACTCCAGCTTCAGTGATTTTTTWAATTCGTTCCAGTCATTGGCAGCAGAGAACTGTAAGAAAATGAGGCCAAAGGAAGTTTAACTAGCATTTAAAAGCAGTTGGAGGCCACGGAAGGAGTGTTGTATGGCATTGATGCTYGTCTGGAGGTTTGTTAACACAGTGTCCAAAGAAGGGCCAGAAGTATACAGAATGGTGTCGTCTGAGTACAGGTGGATCAGAGAATCACCAGCAAGCAGCAAGAGCGACGTCATTAATATATACTGAGACTACCAGAGGTCCAGACAACAGGCCCTCCGATTTGACACACTGAACTCTGAGAGGTAGTTGGTGACCCAGGCGAGGCAGTCATTTGAGAAAATGTTATTATTATAATTATTTTTGGTGTAGTGTTAGATGGTTGGGGATTTGTTGTATTTATTTATAAAAAATAATAATAATTCAAGCAAAGTATATGGGAGTTATACTCCAGTCTAGTAGGTGGCAGTAATGCAACATTTATTGGATGCCAACCGCGGTTAAACTTAATCGAAGAAGAAGGTAACGACAATAGCTGGCTCTCTCTCCACCAGTAAGTGTTGTTACCATGCTTGCATTTCCAATTCAAAGTTTTGCCTATTAATTGGTAACTTACGTTTMAAATGTAACGTATGAATCACAGCAGTCTGAATATGCAAACAGAAACACCTTTTTTTGTTCTTAGCTAGTGTATTGCTGTGGGCCCTGTTCGAAATTTGGKAGCCAGCTATCTAATGTTAGCGAAGCTATTATACATGCGTCTAAGTTACTTTACCTAGCTAGTTTGTAGAGTTGCTCTGGCTCATATTCGTGTGATTTAAATTAGCTCGATTCTAACGTTACCTTGGTCATTAAACCCGTGCAGTTGATTTAATTTGTAAACAATGCACCTTAAACAACCATGCCCAAAATGGCAACAGCAGCCGTTGCAATCCAAACCTGTTAGCTAGCCTACATAAATGTAGCTAGAACCGTACASCTTAGCATTTGAGCAGTGGTGTAACGTAYTACTTAAGTCGTTTTTGAGGGTATCTGTACTTCACTTTACTATTTATATGTTTGACTACTTTTACTACATTCCTAAAGAAAACTATGTCGTTTTTACTCCATACATATTCCTTGACACCCATAAGTACTCGTTACAGTTTGAATGCTAAGCAGGACAGGAAAGTGGTCCAATACACGCACTTATCAACAGAACATCCCTTGTGATCCATACTGGCTCAGATCTGGCGAACTCACTAAACACACAATTCGTTTGTAAATKATGTTGGAGTGTGCCTCTGGATATCAATGTGAAAAAAATACAATGGTACCGTCTGGTTAGATTAATATAAGGAATTTAAAATAATTTATACTTCTACTTTTGATACTTAAGTATATTTTAAACCAAATACTTTTAGACTTTTACTCAAGTACAATTTCACTGGGTGACTTTTACTTGAGTCGTTAATATTAAGGTATCWTTACTCAAGTATGACAATTGGGTACTTTTTCCACCACTACATTTGAATGGGAGTTTTGACACGTATTGACAATTGGCCTTTTTAATAATAGATGTCAAGACTGATAGGTGACAAGATAAACAGGTCATGATGTTTTAAGAGAATGCAGCCTATTTGTTGCAGATTAACCTTGCTCTTGGATGCAAACAATATTCATATCAAATGAACTCTCTTTTGCACACAGGTCTACACTAATGTTGACTGGATACAAKAATGTTTTCCAGAGAATTCTGTCATTGACCTGCAGAAGGAGCTACCACGAAAGCATCTCTCAAACACTCGCTTGTTCCCCTTTCTCTTCTCACTCCAAATTGTCTGCCCTTCGCTCATCCTTTTTTTCTGACCCCTCTCATTGTAGTATTAGGTCTTGTCAGCTTTCTACCCATCTCCATCTCTGTCATTGCTACTCTTTTTCGTGCTCCCYTTCCCACTCTTCTCGTCCAACAGGTCCAATGGATTTAAAGGAGGTTCTCAAGGTTCTGGAGCAGCTCGCCCCTCTATCACTGGCAGAGTCCTGGGATAACGTTGGCCTATTAGTTGAGCCCATTAAATGTCGGCCTATCAAAACCATCCTGTTAACCAATGACCTGACCGACTCTGTCATGTCAGAAGCAGAGGCCATGAACTGCGATCTCATCATCTCTTACCACCCCCCGTTGTTTCATCCAATCAAGTGCTTGGTTTCAAAGGACTGGAAGCAGCGATTGGCTATCCGGGCGATTACGGCTGGAATAGCAGTGTTTTCTCCTCACACCTCTTGGGACAGCGTCAAAGGAGGCGTGAATGACTGGCTGGTTGAAGGAGTTGGTAAGAGACTGCTGTCAGTGTTCCCCCTAGCTTTATAATAAGCAAAGTGGACTGCTGTAGCTCTGTTGCCCCCCCCCATGGCCCATGGTCTTCAATGGGCAAAAACGTAGCGTAATGATCTTCAGCACAAAAMCCCCCAAAAGGCATCTGGCAGATGTAAACTCATCCACAAATATAATTTTATTTATCTTAAATGAACGTGTTTTCACAAATTGTATTATAATTGTCAAGCCCAATCCAAAGATAAGGGTAGGATGATGTCACTTTCACAGTTTATTGAAGATGTGCATAGAGTGTCATATCTGTTCTACTCAAATTATCTGAATGTTCTGGAGTGTTCTCCCCACCTGAATAAGTTAATGATGTTTGAAAAGCACTGCGGAGTAACAAGTACTGTTTCTGTTGTCTTCCTCAGGGAGTGGCAAAGTTTCAGTGTTGAGTCAAGCGTTCAGTAGCGCCCCCCAGAGCCACAAACTGGAGTTTACAGCCAGGAGTCAGGAGGAGCTCAACACCATCATGGCAGAACTGAAGGGGATGAATAGCGGTGTCAATTTACAGCACACAGCTGTCAGGTACTGGATACTCTGTCAGTTTGTGTGCGTGCTTAAATCTGTATACACCTCTTCACTGTTGTTTACACTGTTACTGTACATGTCTCCTCTATCTGGCTCTAGCTCTGAAACTGATGGCTTCTTTGTAAGTCTGATCTGTCCAGACTCAGGGCTGACCCCCAGTGTTCAAACTCTGTTACAACACRCCACTCCCAGCCAGTCTCTCAGTATCCTTCAAGTAAAAAAGGTAGAGTACTGCTGCTAGCCTGGTCCCAGATCTGTTTGTGCTGTATAGCCATCTCCTATGGTCATTGTCATKKGAAATATGACCATAGCAGTTGGCAAAACAGCACATACAGATCTGGGGCCATATGTATCCAGCGTATTACACCCTGAACACGCAAAGTGGACAGTTTGGTCGGAGTGCTGATTTTAAGATAATTTTTGCCTTTTAGATCACAATGGCTGCGTTTACACGGGCAGCCCAATTCTGATATTTTTTTCACTAATTGGTATTTTGACAAATCAGATCAATTCTGAAAAATATCTGATGTSAAAAGATCTGATGTGATTGGTCAAAGAACCAATTAGTGGAAAAAGAAATCAGAATTGGGCTACCTGTGKAAATGCAAGATACGATTACATGGAAAGGGGAAAGTAGACTGTATATCAGCACGCTTGACAGGGATGAACATTTAAAGGGGTATTKTTTTTGGTTGCCCGAAGATTATGACCACTTGCACGAAAATGTAAATTAGATATTTACACGCAGTAGTGCCATATATTGACAGCCGTTCATCTACACACGGGAGAAATCAGAAAGATCAGTACTGGAATTCTTTATATTTTGGTTGTTATCAGTAAAACATTTCTCAGAGCTGGCTCAACTTGCCCGACTGCCATAAATTGTCTGTMTTTTACTTAAACAATGGGAAACAGAAAGATCAGTTTTAGGCTACTAGAGGTCTTTGCAGTTTGGTTCTTTGTGCAGGTGATAAAATAAGTTCAATGGGGCAACCTCAGAGCAGGCAATAGGAGAACCCTTAATGTTAATCCCTGCTTGATAAATATCCCCTGGGATCATATTCCTGCTATCCTGAATCAATAGACTTAGCTTGCCACAGAGTGAATAGGACTGGACAATGAATTTTACTAAATGTTTTCACTCTTTTTACGTGTGACATCTTATTCATTAGTGCACACTGTAGCMAAACAAAAAGTTCAGGCAGTCCCTCCCTGTTTGTCTGTTTTATTCCTCTTGGTGCCTAGTGAATACGACCCTGGCTGTTTCTCACCCTGTAGCGTCCTCTCCCAGGCTACGGCCAAGGGCGACTCAGCGTTTTGGACGAGCCCRTAACTGTGGCGGCGGCCGTCCAGCAAATGAAATCACACCTGGGTTTGAATCACCTTCGACTGGCCCTCGGAGCCCAGCAAACTTTAGGTGAGTGAGGAGGCTAAACAAACATCTATGTCTTCCTTTTTGTTACCGGATAACTAACTTGGATGCGTCCCAAATGGCACACTATTCCCTATATAGTGCCCTGGTCAGAAGTAGCTATAAAGTAGTGACAGGAGGATACTAGTATCGCGATACGTGTTTTTCTTTAGGAAAACAGCCCTAATGTTGGAAACAAACTTCATTATGTTGTCATCCAGAGTCACATTTATTTATTTTTYGATATAGCACGCAATATTTTACATACAGCAGGTTTTTAAAGGACCAAAGTGTTTGCTCTTCTTTGTGTTTTCATTTTTGCYATGGAAAAAATATTGCGATACTGGTATMGTCCCAGCCTTACTATTAAGAGAATAGGGTGCYGTTTGGGACACACGCCATTTCTTTTAAATACACTGAACAAAGCTTTTACTGAATTACAGTTCATAGAAGGAAATCAGCCAATTGAAATAAATAAATKAGTCCCTAATCTGGATTTCTTCCTGGGCAGGAGGGCATAGGCCCATCCACTTGGCAGCCAGGCCAACCCACTGGGGAGCCAGGCCTAGCCAATCAGAATGAGTTTTTCCCCCACAAAAGGGSTTTATTACAGGTTGGGCGGTTGTGAGGCCAGTTGGACGTACTGACAAATTCTCTAAAACAACGTTGAAGGCGGCTTATGGTAGAGAAATTAACATTCAATTATCTGGCATCAGCTCTCTTGAACATTACTGCAGTCAGCATGCCAATTCCACGCTCCTTCAAACTTGAGACATTTGTGGCATTGTTGTGACAAAAGTGCATATTTTAGTGGCCTTTTATTGTCCCCAGCACAAGGTGCACCTGTGTAATGATCATGCTGTTTAACMAGCTTCTTGATATGCCACACCTGTCAGGTGGGTGGATTATCTTGGCAAAGGAGAAATGCTCACTAACAACGATWTAAACMAAATTGTGCTCAAAMTTTGAGAGAAATAGGCTTTTTGTGCACATGGAAATTTTCTTTGATCTTTTATTTCGGCTCATGAAACATGGGACCAACACTTCACATGTTGGGTTTATATTTTTGTTTARTGTATATATTCRCAGCAATAAGTGTATTATGTTGACAGCTAGTGAGGGGCTGAGAGGATAACATAATTGTATGTGATTGTTCCTTTTAGAGTCCATTGTATGCACCGTGGCAGTGTGTGCTGGGTCCGGAGGCTCAGTATTGAAAGGAGTGAAAGCAGACCTCTACATCACTGGTACATTCGCTATAAATGCCAGCTGCTAGAATTAAAACAAATACTGTCAAGAATACTGAACAATTTCTTTTGCATATACAGTGCCTTCGGGAAGTATTCAGACCCCTTGACTTTTTCCACATTTTGTTACGTTAGCCTTATTTTAAAATATATTTTTAAAGATCCTCAGCAATCTACACACACCACCACATAATGACAAAGCAAAAACAGGATTTTAGAATTTTTGGGAAATGTATTAAAAATAAAAAAGATAACCTATTTACATAAGTATTCAGACACTTTGCTATGAGACTTGAAATTGAGCTCAGGTGCATCCTGTTTCCATTGATCATTCTTGAGATGTTTCTACAACCTGTGGTAAATTCAATTGATTGGACAGGATTTGGAAATGTTTCTACAATGTTTCTACAACCTGTGGTAAATTCAATTGATTGGACAGGATTTGGAAAGGCACACACCTGTCTAGAGTACCAGTCAAAAGTTTGGACACACCTACTCATTCAAGGGTTTACTTTATTTTTACTATTGTAGTACATTGTAGAATAATAGTGAATACATCAAAAGTATGAAATAACACATATGTAATCATGTAGTAACCAAAAAATTGTTAAACAAATCAAAATATATTTGAGATTCTTCAAAATAGCCAACCTTTGCCTTGATGACAGCTTTGCACACTCTTGGCATTCTCTCAACCAGCTTCACCTGGAATGCTTTTCCAACAGTCTTGAAGGAGTTCCCACATATGCTGAGCACTTGTTGGCTGCTTTTCCTTCACCCTGCTGTCCAAACCATCTCAATTGGGTTGAGGTCGGGTGATTGTGGAGGCCAGGTCATCTGATGCAGCACTCCATCACTTTCCTTCTTGGTCAAATAGCCCTTACACAGCCTGGAGGTGTGKTGGGTCATTGTCCTGTTGAAAAACAAATGMTAGTCCCACTAAGCGCAAACCAGATGGGATGGCGTATTGCTGCAGAATGCTGTGGTAGCCATGAATTGTGACTTGAATTCTAAATAAATCAGTGTCACCAGCAAAGCACCCCCACACCACCTCCTCCATGCTTTTGGACTGAGACTTGCGCTCCAGTACTGCTTGCCGTGTGCAAGCAGAGAGAACAGTATGACTAGGGTGGCTGGAGTCTGACAATTTTTAGGGCCTTCGTCTGACACAGCCTGGTATAGAGGTCCTGGATGGCAGGAAGCTTGGACCCAGTGATGTACACATACAGAGATCATCCGTTCATCTACTCTGCGTCTCACAAAGACAGTGGTTGTAACCAAAAATCTCAAATTTGGACTCAAATGTCCATTGCTCGTGTTTCTTGGCCCAAGCAAGTCTCTTATTATTGGTGTCCTTTAGTAGTAGTTTCTTTGCAGCAATTCAACCATGAAGGCCTGATTCACGCAGTCTCCTCTGAACAGTTGATGTTGAGATGTCTGTTACTTGAACTCTGAAGCATTTATTTGGGTTGCAATTTGAGGCTGGCAACTATTGAACTTATCCTCTGCAGCAGAGGTAACTCTGTTTCTTCCTTTCCTGTGGCGGTCCTCATGAGAGCCAGTTTCATCATAGCGCTTGATGGTTTTTGTGACTGCAATTTTCCGCATTGACTGACCTTCATGTCTAAAAGTAATGGACTGTCCTTTCTCTTTGCTTATTTGAGCTGTTCTTGCCATAATATGGACTTGGTCTTTTACCAAATAGGGCTATCTTTTGTATTCCACCCCTACCTTGTCACAACACAACTGATTGGCTCAAACGCATTAAGAAGGAAAGAAATTTCACAAATTAATTAACAAGGCACACCTGTTAATTGAAATGCATTCCACGTGACTACCTCATGAAGCTGGTTGAGAGAATGCCAAGAGTGTGCAAAGCTGTCAAGGCAAAGGGTGGCTACWTTGAAGAATCTCAAATATMAAATATATTTTGATTTATTTAACACTTTTTTKGGACATTGACCTCTGACCTCATTTCTCCCCCAGGTGAGATGTCCCATCACGAGGTCCTGGACTCCGTTGCTGCGGGTGCCAGCGTGATCCTCAGTGACCATAGCAACAGYGAGCGGGGTTTCCTGGCCGTGTTCAAGAAGAGGCTGGCAGGGCATCTGTCCAACTCCGTTACCGTGGCGCTGTCACGGGCTGACAGGGACCCCCTGGAGGTGGTCTGAGATGCTTACAGTTTTCACCAACTGGCGGCCCACAGGCCGAATCTATTCTGCAGGTGGTTTTCTGAGCAAATAATTAATAAATTCATATTTGGACATAAGGCTGTAAAAACACCAGGAATTCAACTCAAAGTGATTTTAATTTTGGACATCTGTTCCCAAGTATTCCCACGCATAATAGAGATGTGATCGTATACTAATGTAAGCAAGGTTTGAAATGATTGTTTAAGTCAAAAATATGTTTGGGCTTCTTCATGTCTATTTGCAATTATGTTCCAACCTGCCCGACCRTCCCCTCAAGGAAAAAAATAGGACTGTGTTTGAATCTAGTTGATGATCTCTGCGTTAAAGGATTTAATAAATAATGCAATAATAAGGAAATACAGGACTAATGTATACAACTGAATAAGGTAATCCTTTGGGTGATATTCAAAGTATGCATCTACATCAGTGGTCAACCACAGCATTCCTAGTCATTTACCAAACATTAATGTAAAAAATATATATAAATCCTTGCATTCCTATTTTTTTKAAATKCCTTTTGCRCTGTTGGTGGTAGGTGCACTTGATTCAGAAGTCCTTGCGCCCRGAAAGGTAAAGTGTTCCCATTTTGAACTACTTCATGTGTCTGAAGGTAGATCTCCACCTACCCGGCAGGCCCAGAGAGCAAATCAAGTGCACCTATAGGCCTATCGCTGTCCAATCAGATAGCTCAGATCACTGTCTGCAGTTTCCTCGCCTTGGCCCGGAAAAATCAGCCTCGAACGCACAAAGTTGATACTGAGATTTCGAAACTTTTAAAACCATGACTAGAGAGACAAACAGCAGCTCTGCTGTATTCATTGAATGTTTAAGTTGTTATTCAGCACTGTCAACACTTTATAAGCCATAAATGTGCATTTTCCCTACTTCCACATGCTGCAATTAATGAGTATAACAAAGTGTTCCGATAAGCTTGCATTATTATTAGCGTCTTGTCTTTTAATAGAGGAATATTTCACATTCTCTGGTCATAGGAGTAAAAACATAAATTGGTGTATGAGACAGGAATAATGCAGTGCGACTTGAGTTTCACCATCAGCTGGAAGACTTTGCCATTTTTTCTCAGGAGAGGGAAGGAGGGCAGAGGGACGKTGAGCCGGGTGAGAGGCAACCTCACCGCTGCTCCCTCGCTCCCCTCAGACTGACCACTTCAAATCACTCTGACAGTGTCACCAGCAAAGCACCATCACACATTCTCCATGCTTCACAGTGGGAAACACATGCAGAGATCATCCGTTCACCTATTCTGCAAAGACACGGCGGTTGGAACCAAAAATCGAACATTTTGACTAATCAGACCAAAGGACAGATTTCCACCAGTCTAATGTCCATTGCTCGTGTTTCTTGGACCATGCAAGTCTCTTATTATTGGAGTCCTTTAGTAGTGGTTTCTGTGCAGCAATTCAACCTTGAAGGCCTGATTCCTGCAGTCTCCTCTGACCAGTTAGTTGATGTTGAGATGTGTCTGTTACTTGAACTCTGAAGCGCAGTTAAGTCTAATGAACTTATTCTCTGCAGCAGAGGTAACTCTGGGTCTTCCTTTCCTGTGGCGCTCCTCATGAGAGCCAGTTTCATAGCACTTGATGATTTCTTTGCGTCTGCACTTGAAGAAACTTTAAAAGTTCTTAATGTTCCGCATTGACTGACCATGTCATGATGGACTGTTGTTTCTCTTCACTTATTTGAGCTGTTCTTGCCATTAATATTGGTCTTCTACCAAATAGGGGTGGTATACAGAAGATAGGGCTATCCTATCACAACACAACTGAAGCACATTGAGGAAAGAAATTCCTCAACTTAACTTTTAACAAGGCACACCTGTTAATTGAAATGCATTCCAGGTGACTCCCTCATCAAATCAAATTCTATTTGTCACATGAGTCGAATACAACAGGTGTAGACCGAACAGTGAAATGCTTACTTACAAGCCCTTAACCAACAATGTAGTTGAGAAAATACCTAAAAAAAATATATATATTTAAAGGTAAGAGATAACAATAACAAATAATTAAAGAGCAGCAGTAAATACCAATAGCGGGGCTATATACAGGGGGTACCAGTACAGAGGCAATGTCACTGTACCGGTATTTGAGGTAATTACGTATATGTGGGTAGAGTTATTAAAGTGACTACGCATAGATAATAAGAGTAGCAGCAGCGTTCCAGAGGGAGGGGTGGCAATACAAATAGTTGGGTAGCCGTTTGATTAGCTGTTCAGGAGACTTATGGCTTGGGGTAGAAGCTATTTAGGAGCCTCTCCTGTACCGCTTACCGTGCGGTAGCAAAGATAAGTCTATGACTAGGGTGGATGGAGTCTGACAATTTTTAGGGCCTTCCTCTGACACCGCCTGGTATACAGGTCCTGGATGGCAGGAAGCTTGGCACCGGTGATGTACTGGGCCGAGCAGTTGCCATACCAGACAGTGATGCAACCCGTCAGGATGGTCTACATTTTTTGAGGATCTTAGGACCCATGCAAAATATTTTCAGTCTCCTGAGGGGGAATAGGTTTTGTCGTTCCCTCTTCACAACTCTCTTGGTGTGCTTGGACCAGGTGGGAAAGGGATGTGTGGTAATTGCATCATCAGTGGATCTGTTGGTGTGTTATGCAAATTGGAGTGGGTTTCTGGGATAATGGTGTTGTGGCCATGACCAGCCTTTCAAAGCATTTCATGGCCACAGGCGTGAGTGCTACGGGTCGGTAGTCATTTAGGCTGGTTACCTTAGTGTTTTTGGGCACAGGGACTATGGTGGTCTGCTTGAAAAATTTGGTATTACAGACTCAGACAGGGAGAGGTTGAAAATGTCAGTGAAGACACTTGCCAGTTGGTCAGCACATGCTCGGAGTACACGTCCTGGTAATCCGTCTGGCCCTGCGACCTTGTGAATGTTGACCTGTTTTACGGTCTTACTCACATCGGCTGCGCTGAGCGTGATCATACAGTCGTCCGTAACAGCTGATGCTCTCATGCATGTTTCAGTATTACTTGCCTTGAAGCGAGCATAGAAGTTATTTAGCTCATCTGGTAGGCTCATGTCCATGGGCTGCTCTCGGCTGTGCTTCCCTTTGTAATCTGTAAGAGTTTGCAAGCCCTGCCACATCCGACGAGTGTCGGAGCCGTTGTAATACGATTCGATCTTAGTCCTGTGTTGACGCTTTGCCTGTTTGATGGTTCGTCGGAGGGCATAGCTGGATTTCTTATAAGCTTCCGGGTTATAGTCCCGCTCCTTGAAAGCGGCAGCTCTACCCTTTAGCTCAGTGCGAATGTTGCCTGTAATCCATGGCTTCTGGTTGGGGTATGTACGTACAGTCACTGTGGGGACGACGTCCTCGATGCACTTATTGATATGTACTCCTCAATGCCATCGGAAGAATCCCAGAACATATTCCAGTCTGTGCTAGCAAAATAGTCCTGTAGTTTATTATCTGCTTCATCTGACCACCTTTTTATAGACCGTGTCACTGGTGCTTCCTGCTTWAATTTTTGCTTGTAAGCAGGAATCATATATCATGAAGCTGGTTGAGAGAATGCCAAGAGTATGCAACGCTGTCATCAAGGCAAAGGGTGGCTACTTTGAAGAATCTAAAATAACATATATTTAGATTTGTTTAAGACTTTTTTGGTTACTACATGATTCCATGTGTTATTTCATAGTTTGTCTTCATTATTATTCTACAATGTAGAAATAGTAAAAAATAATGTCCAAACTTTTKACTGGTACTSTACATTMACACACAAACAGCAAATCCTMTGATTAATCTCATAGGCCTAATAGTACTGTAGAGCTCTTTTTTACTTGCACACAATATAGCTTTGTTGCCTCGTCGGTCCCTAGGGGTGCAGCGCTCCAACCCAACACACCCCACTCAGCTGGGCATTTTTTCCATAGACTCCTTTAGTCGTACTGTATTCCATATAAGGCATCCAGACCTTATGAAAGTTGCCCAGTATACCCTTAATCTGGTAATAAATCAAAGATAGTGATACATAACTTGACATTGTGGGAGRATAATTAACCTTCCAATTAATGGCAGTGCATTGCTTAGCTGCTATAAATGCTTGGTTACCAGTGGCGATTTTAGCATGTAAATCTCCTTTTTTTTTTGTGATCCATGCCAGCAAAGCCATAACACTAAACCAAAACATTTAATTGCACAATAACGGTGACAAACGGTGCCTACATAAAGCTGTCTTAACAGCAGAGTGTGAATCCTTACCACTGCTACACCTGGCTATCAGCAGAGCCTTGTCTGGCAGCGAAACCGTTCATTCAGCCTCGTTTACTGTCTTTAAAAAAACATGGCTGACTTGCTTAAACAAATGTGGTTTCTACTGAATATTGAGATGTACATGGCATAAGGGGACAGCGGGTGGATAAGAGGCAATCCGGGGACGACGAGCGGATGAGAGACAATCCGTAATTTCGATTAAGACATTGAGGGAGCTAGGATGGACGTAGTCAATAACTATTTGTTTTGCACTTGAAATGTACCTTGACAGARTTCAGAACATGGGCCGTTCTTAAAGTATTCTCCCTGTATATCAAGTCAGAACCGTAGGATAAATAAAGCGAGCATGTAACGTATTTTCCCAGTTGTCTTGAACTCACTGAAGTCTGAGATTTCCGATTTTCCAGTTATTTTGAACACGGCAGAAGTCATGCTGGGTAAACAGCATGACAATGTTGAATGTTTATCCTTTTAAGCTTAAACCCAGACTTGGACTACACACCCACTCCACTGAATAGCAGGTTAGTGATTGCTTTGCAATGCTTGCAGTTAGCCACTGATTATGGCTTTTTGTGATTTACAACTTATGGCTGATGAGCACYGATACGTTTTATCTTTAATTTCTCTTCATTTGACAAGGATTTGCTAGTAGATKGTCGACTTGATTCATGATGATGACYGCTAGCTAAGATTTTGAAAGTATGATGTTGACATGAWCAGTCCAATCAAAGCTACGGTAGAAATAACATGATTTGATGTAATTTTATCTGTGGCCAATGACCTTGAGGCTTCTTAGATGGGCACTTCTAATGTAACTATGGCAGCACCCAGGGGGCTTGAATTTTCGAGCTCTCCCCGTAGATTTTGCAGTGACGTAGTGTYCCCATGAGTGACAGAACACTGAGCCAATCATGGCGCAACTAGAGAACATTACCAACCCCTACGCTCAATATTTCAAGCATTTCGCTACAACCGCAATAACATCTGCTAAATATGTGTATGTGACCAATAACATTTTATTTGATTTATTTTCCACTGGCTGCCCCACCACCACACCACTGTGCTTGGCTGAAACACCTGCATTTTTGGAGCTGCCTTACCCGAGAAAGCAAAAAAAGAGACCATGTTTGTATGCAGCTTTATGAATTAAAATAATTTTAGTGATATCCAATTGGCAGTTATAGTCTTGTCCCATCGCTGCAACTCCCATACGGACTCGGGAGAGGCGAAGGTCGAGAGCCATGCGTCCTTCCTAAACATGACCCCGCCAAGCAGCGCTGCTTCTTGACACACTGCTCGCTTAACCCGGAAGCAAGCTGCACCAGTGTGTCGAAGGAAACACAGTACAGCTGGCGACTGAAATCAGCGTGCATGCGCCGGCCGCCACGAGTCGCTAGAGTATGATGGGACAAGGACATCCCAGACGGCCAAACCCTCACCTAACCCGGACGATGCCGGGCYAATTGTGCGTCGCCTCATGGGTCTCCCGGTCACGCACGGCTGTGACACAGCCCGGGATTGAACCCGGATCTGTAGTCACACCTCTAACACTGCAATGTAGTGCCTTAGACCGCAGTGCCACTCTCGAGACCCCGTTATTACATTTTTTTATACGTTGTTTGCAAACTGGTATGTGACACGTATTAATGCCAAAATAACATGCAAAACAGGTGGGGCTCTGCCACCTTCCCTGAATGACGGGTTGCCACTGTTGGTTACCGTTTGTAAATCAACTTTGTAGGCATGTCAGACTGCCTTAAAATARCATCTCGCTTGTCCAGTGTTTGCTGAACAGAGAGAATAAAGTGTATCTGCAAAAATTCACCTCAGCTCTGTCACATGTTCCCTGGCTRCCTGACCCTGCTGAGATCCCTGTCACCATCTGATCCTCCTGAGATGAGGCATGACAAAAAATTACTWCATCCAAGAATAGAATCAATGGTTCAATAATTGAAATTACCTTATTCCCAGATCCCAGACTAGCTTTAGGCTTAAACTGCTATCCTGTAGCTACTCTAGGTCTACCAATCAATTCAAGATGGAACTTTTGAGTCATTCACTGATATTGTTAATATACTGCAAAATTCACCTGGACTGGACTTCCCTGGCTGTCTGTAAATAAATATTAATATTGGAAATGAAAAGTATGAAGTATGAAAAKCTGCAGGTACAGGCAGGAGCGGGATGAAGAAATCGGTCCGGCGCAGACCTCTACTGTGCAACATGACAGTGAAGCCTGTAACTTTTTTAAGCTGTTTATTATGGTGTCAGTGTGAAAAGCAGGGAAACTGACAGATCAATAACGTTACATTACCATATGGACTAATAAATACATTGTGCTGAGTTTGGCCGATGGTTTCATCATTTGATTCAGGCCTAGTGTGATTGAGGCAAAAATAATAGCTAACGTTTGCCAACTGTTGGCCAGCTCTCTAACTGTACATCAACTGGCAAAAGCTAGCCAAGTTCATTTACTTCTGTTGAAACAGGAAAAAACAGGCTGCAAAACAGGTCCATACAAACAACAGCTGTTAGTAATAATAGCAACCTCATATCGCTATCTATCTGACAGATAGCTAGAAGCTAGAGCTGACCTGGATGTGGTAGCTACTAGCTAGCKTAGCTAATTCATTCACCGCAGTCGAGAGGGGATGAAACATTAGCTAACGTTACACATCAGTTACAATACTAGCTCASCACTTAACTTTCTGTTAAGTTAAACAGCAGTTACCTAGCCAGCTACATCAGTCAACTAAAGAGTAGCCAGCTTCTTCTCTGCTTCCTTTTACAACTTGGTRAAAAAGGAAATKAACTATGCTTAAGTCTYCCGTGCTGGTCYAGCCAGCCTTCCAGAAGCTCTGTGGTGTCCACGTGGTCCTAAATCCAGCCGGATGAACATTCCAAACAGCCTACCAAAACGCTATGAGGCGTCCGCATGGTCCTAAAGCACACCATTGCCGTTTTTTGTATCACATTGTAATGATAATATGCAATTTCAGAATGTGGGGGGGACATGACCCCGTCTCCCCCATCCCCAGTGACAATGCGCCCCTGCATTTAAGTCATTTTTTTTTTATCTGAGTGGTAGATCTCGGCTTGCATTTTGACTCGGTTATCTTGACCACTGATGACTGTCATCTATTATGGTATGGCCAACTATACATCCTACTTAAACTATCGTCCATTGCAGCAAATTTGAATAAGGTTGATATTTCCTTACAATATCTGTCCAATTTACATGGTTATGGGAATGGTAGCTATTTTTTTTTAAAAATATATATAATTATTTTTTTTCATAATACAAAAATCGACTTACATTACTACATCAAAAATGTATTAACAATTATTAACAATACTCAAAACATACAAAAAATATCATAAAAATAAAATAAATAATAACAAATAACAATTTAAGTGCAATTATATTCACTCTGAAAAATATCTTATTATAATGATTCATGAAGATGTTATTCCTGTGTTATTCACTAGTGTTTATGTTTAATAAGATAATTCAATCAGAAAATGTGTAATTTTGGTATAGAATTTTGGAATTTGTTTGTGTATAAGTATTTTGGCAACAAGAATAAAAAATGAACAACCATTTCAGTGGTTTTGTTATCATTGCAATAGTAACATATCTTTTATGTCAAAAATATAGGCAGTGTTCATAATGGTAATAAGTAACTTTGCACAGGTTTTCCAAAAATTCTGACACCAATTTACATTCAAAGAACAAGTGAGAGATTCTCACTTTTTCAACGAAAACGCAAGATATAATCAATAGCACAAATTTTCAAATCATAGAATTACAATGGATATATCTATGAAATTTTTTGAAGTGCACTTCCTTAACTTTGTTTAAGTATACAGTATTGTAAGGCCTTTAACCATGCATTTTTCCAGACAATGTCAGGAATAGACTGTTCCAGAAAAACTTTCCTCTCGGTGTAAGTTGGTTTTGTGAATGAAGAATTTGTCTTATATGATTTATTACAACAAGATGTCTAGTAAAAGCCCACGCCTTCCAATCTGAGTTCTGGATAAACTTTGTGATCATTCCCAAAATTAAGTTATTTGAAAGTTTTCATAAGTGTAGTTAGACCACTGGGAACGGCTTTGATCACAGAAATAAACTCTCTGAAAGGTATTGGAAACCCTTTCAATKTTCTAAATTGTTCATATGTGAGAATATTACCCTTGTTGTCRAAAATATCAAGAACAAAGTCAATATTCCTCTCATGCCAGCTGGGGTAGAACAATGAYTTATTCCTTACAGTTATGTCTGAATTATTCCACAAAAGAGCTTGTGCAGGAAACATATTTTCCAGGCCATTAAAGCTTGTTGGTGAAACCTAGCCAATTTAGCAGKTAATCTTTCAGGAATATAATTACATTTCAGTAAAAATTGAAGATCTCCCAATTTATTAAACACATTATTTGGAATGAAATACCATATTGAATCAGTATTGATCAAAAAAAATTCAACCAGTTTATCTTGAAAGTGTTATTTATGTCAACAAAATCCAACACTTCTAGACCGCCTTCAGCTCTTTTGTTAGAAAGGACAGATTTTTTTTTAGTTTGTGAGACTTATTTTTCCAGATGAAGTCAAGAAAGGTCTTATTGATCTCTTTACAAGTAGCTGGATTTACACATAACTATAATGAGGGGTACACAAAACGAGACAGTCCCTCTGCCTTGGACAGAAGTACTCTCCCAAGTATAGAAAGATCTCTTTGTAGCCAATTATTAAATATATTTTTAGTTCTCTTAATTTTAGGAGAGAAATTCAAATGTTGTCTGACTAAGTGGKTTTTTGACAGATGTATTCCTAAATATTTAACACAGTCCTTTACAGGAATATTTTCAATTTCTTTATCATCAGAGTCAAATAAACATAMGATTTCACATTTAGAAAGATTCARCATTAATCSTGATGCAATAGAAARTGCAGTTATAGCCACCTTTATACCACAGTTATAGTCACCTTGAAAAAAACGCCTTTTCATTAAATTGTTGTGTGAAACACTGTCCACATTGATATGCCAATACAATTATACACGTAGTGCTCATATTGGCAAAGTTATTAGACTTTTTAAAAACTCACTTATGTGCTCAATATGATCCTACATCATTAAATATCATCTAGCTGCTTACATGCGTGGTGGGTATGTACAGTATACACTATCGCCGCCTCTAGCTATTSTAATGAAACAGCAGGGAGCAGGTCTCGAACTCTCAACCTTCTAGCCCGAGGTCCGGCGCGCTATCGACTGTGCCGCAAAAGCATGMTCAAGYGGCAGAGTCGATTTCCRCGCTTATAAACCCAGGGTCGTTACACTACTCCCTCCTTTCAAAGAGCGCGTCCTCRCGCTAGCTTGCGACTCTACGTCTTACAGGAAGGCGGTCACCGGCCAAGCACACGCACTGTCGTGGATGCAAGCACGCAACACTCAGGGAGAATTAACAACGGCCACTTGCCRCAAAAGGCATGGATTTATTTAGGTTGCATTACGGCCACAAAGGGAATGCCGCCGAGAAATTTTAGGCATTATCAAGTGCTTGTCAAATTGTGAATGAGAGACTGATGAAGTGTGTACAGCCTGCGCAAGAAAAACAAAGCAGAGCTCGATGCTTTAAAGTTACTTTTTTTTCAAAAATCGTCGCATCATGCAGTCTTACAATGTATTGAAAATCAAAACATGTATTCACTAAAGTTCAATTAATAACTCTAATTCAGGCATTTAGGAGTACCTACAGTTGAAGTCGGAGTTTACTACACTTAGGTTGGCATCATTAAAACCGCTTTTTCAACCACTCCACAAATTTCTTGTTAACAAAACTATAGTTTTGGCAAGTCGGTTACGGAGATCTACTTTGTGCATGACACAAGTCATTTTACCAACAATTGTTTACAGACAGATTATTTCACTTATAATTCACTGTATCACAATTCCAGTGGGTCAGAAGTTAACATACACTAAGATGACTTTGCCGTTAAACAGCTTGGAAAATTCCAGAAAATTATGTCATGACTTTAGAAGCTTCTGATAGGCTAATTGACATCATTTTATTCAATTGGAGTTGTACCTGTGGATGTATTTCAAGGACTACCTTCAAACTCAGTGCCTCTTTTGTTTGACATCATGGGAAAATCAAAAGAAATCAGAAAAGACCTCCACAAAAATTGTAGACCTCCACAAGTCTGGTTCATCCTTGGGACGAATTTCCAACACCTGAAGGTACCCCGTCATTCTGTACAAACAATAGTACGCAAGTATAAACACCATGGGACCACGCAGCCGTCATACTGCTCAGGAAGGAGATTGCGTTCTGTCTCTAGAGATGAACATACTTTGGTGAAAAGGCCATCAATCACAGAACAACAGCAAAGGACCCTGTGGAGAGATGCTGGAGGAAACAGGTACAAAAGTATCTATATCTACAGTAAAATGAGTCCTATATTGACATAACCTGAAAGGCCGCTCAGCAAAGAAAAGCCACTGCTTCAAAACCGCCATAAAAAAGCCAGACTACAGTTTGCAATTGCACATGGGGACAATGTTCGTACTTTTTGGAGAAATGTCCTCTGGTTGATGAAACAAAAAATAGACTGTTTTGGCCATAATGACCATCCATATGTTTGGAGAAAAAAGGGGGACACTTGCAAGCCGAGAAGAACACCATCCCAACCGTGAAGCACGGGGGTGGCAGCATCATGTTGTGGGGGTGCTTTGCTGCAGGAGAACTGGTGCAATTCACAAAATAGATGGCATCATGAGGCAGGAAAATCAGGGGAATATTGAAGCAACATCTCAAGACATCTGTCAGGAAGTTAAAGCTTGGTCGCAAATGGGTCTTCCAAATGGACAATGACCCCAAGCATACTTCCAAAGTGTTGGCAAAATGGCTTAAGACAACAAAGTCAAGGTATTGGAGTGGCCATCACAAAGCCTGACCTCAATCCTATAGAAAATTTGTGGGCAGAACTGAAAAAGCGTGTGTGAGCAAGGAGACCTACAAACCTGACTCAGTTACACCAGCTCTGTCAGGAGGAATGGGCCAAAATTCACCCAACTTATTGTTGGAAGCTTGTGGAAGGCTACCCGAACTTGAGCCAAGTTAAACAATTTAAAGGCAATGCTACCAAATACTAATTGAGTTTATTTAAACTTCTGACCCACTGGGAATGTGATGAAAGAAATAAAAGCTGAAAGAAATAATCCTCTCTACTATTATTCTAACATTTTACATTCTTAAAATAAAGTGGTGATCCTAACTGACCTAAGACAGGGTATTTTTATTAGGATTAAATGTCAGGAATTGTGAAAAACGGAGTTCAAATGTATTTGGCTAAGGTGTATGTAAACTTCCGACTTCAACTGTATTTCTTTGTTTACCGSTCAACACAGAATATCCRCATGAGCGCACGCCATCAAATCGTTTGTATAAAATATTGTTTTCTATTTTATTCAGCTTTGTTCAATTGTATTTTTCATTATWTMAAATAATGCCACGGAATTCTAAGCAAATCTTCTCTGCTAAATGAACTAGTGTAGCCCACAGCCATATGGCATTGCCAGATCAGGACCGAACATAAGGACAACTCAGTATGCTATTCTGTTCTTCTGAAATAGACTACATTTTCTTCATATCATGTTTCTTTCGACCGGTCTAAAATAAACTGATTTATTGTTAAGTGTAGGCTATATTACATGGATTTATTAGACTTTTTAAAATGTAGATGTTCCAAAGGTCTGCATCTGTGGCTGGTGTGAAAGCCAGGAGATGCTAAATGTGTTTGTTAATTAACAGACAATTATCTTGAGACCGACAGTTATTTGCTTGACCATCACCGGCTGATGAAATTTAGTGACCGCCACAGCCCTACTCTTGACCCACCGGCTGTCCTTACGTTACAGTATGATATTCACTTGCCTATGCAAAACTCATAGAAAAATTAATGAATAGAATGTCAATGATGGCATAATGGGTGGATTGGATGCCATTTTGAGTGTACCCATGCCAGAAAGTAAAAACAGGAAGTGTACCCGTCAATCTGTGCTGTGATTTGTCGGGTCAACTGAACTGACATTACAAAAAATGTATACCATGGCATTGTTGAATGCTCGTTTCTCATTTTTTTATTTCATTAACCCCTCCACCCAATAATTTAAATTGAAGAACTAAGTGTTGAATCAAGTGTAGTTTTTTGTACCTGTTCATAAACCATGGAATTGGTACATCGAAAATCTMCTCCCATTTATTTTGCAACCTCTATAGAGCAGCTGTCAACATTTTTGTCCTCAAATGAAACTGGTATATTTTTCTATTTATGCCAGTTCCTTTCAACCAATTTGTATCTTTAATATATGGCAAGCAAACAAGTTCCCTACCTTCTCCCTTTTCCACTTGCCGCCTCCATTTTTGTGGTAGTGCCCATATATTTTTGATAACAGCATATGTGACATAACTCCTCCATTTCTATTCATAATATCATTAATAAATATAATATAAAAAAATAAATCCATAAAGAATGCTTTGTTATTAATCAGTATATTTGTGTTTAACCATAACATTTGTTGTAATACTATCTTTTCTGGAGGATGAAACTGAAATTGTAACCAGCTTTGTATGGCTTGTTTAATAAAGGGCTATACTTTAAACAAAATCTAATTTTCAATTAGTCGGATATGAGAAGTTGTAATCTGATGAAGGCAATTTTTTAACAAAGGATGAGCCTTTCTTAATAATCTACTGGAGAACCATTTAAGTATAACTTAYGTATGAGTGAAGCTTTTAGTGAGACGTTTAAAGCTTTAATATTTAATAATTTTAGCCCCCAAACTCATATTCAATATATAAATAGGCACGTTTAATTTTGTCTGGCTTATCATTCTAAATAAAATTTAATATTTTTTGCTCATATGATTTACAAAAGAGTCATCTGGAGTAGGCTGTGCCATTAGTAAGTAAGTAAACTGTGATTTTTCCATAAATAGACAAGTATTTACCTCTCCATGGTTGCAGAATCTTATCTATTTTTGCTAACTTTATTGAAATTGTGGTAAATTCATTTATATTTTTTGAAATGTGAATACCAAGTATGTCTACTTCACCATCCACCCATTTTATTGGTAAACTACAAGGTAGTGTAAACACAATTTTTTAAAGATCAAATAACGTAATATGGTACACTTGTCATAATTAGGTTTTAATCCAGAGAGCCTAGAAAAGTGATCAAGATCTTCAATGAGACTGGTGCAGGGATCCAGATTGCAGACTTAAGAAAAAACACTAGAGTCATGGCATACATTGACACTTTTGTTTTTATCCCCTTTATTTCTAACCCCTTGATGTTCTTGTTGGATCTAATTTTAATAGCTAGCATTTCAATGGCCATAATAAATAGATATAGACAACAGACAGCCTTGTTTTACTCCTCTTAAAAGCTCAATACTTTGAGAAGTAACCATTATTTACTATTTTACATCTGGGGTTGCTTGTACATAACTTTAACCCATTGTATAAGAGATTCACCAAAATTAAAGTAATCCATTTATATATAAATTTCTGTCGTGCTTTATCAAATGCCTTTTCGAAATCTGCTATGAAGACCAGGCCTGGTATCTTCGATGTTTCATAATGTTCAATTGTTTCAAGTAATTGTCATATTATTATCTCCAATATATTGTCCATGTGAAAAACCTGTCAGATCAGGATGAACAATATCTGGTATACCTTTTTTATTCTATGCGTTATGCATTTCGCCAGGATTTTTGCATCACAACATTGAAGTGTTAGAGGCCTCCAGTTTTTTTGAAATGGACTGGATCTTTATACTTACCACCTGGGTCCTGTTTTAGTAGTAATGAAATCAAACCTTCTTGTTGAGTACCTGAAACTCTACCATTTGTATAAGAGTAATTAAAACATGCTAATAATGGATCTTTGAGTACATCAAAAAGGTCTGATATACTCTACTGGTATACCATCAATCCCTGGTGTTTTTCCAGACTGAAAAGATTTTATTGCCTCAATGTTCCTCTTTTGTAAGTTGGCCTTCACACAGGTCTGTCTGTAAATTGTGTTAATTTTACATTATTATCGGAAAAGAAATCCTTACAGTTAACATCATTCAATGGACATGGAGGAGACTGAAAAGAAAACATATGCTTAAAATATTTAGCTTCCTCTTTCAAAATATAATTTGGTGAATCAAGGATAAATAATTTTTGGTAGAATTCCTATGTTTAAGATTCAAGAAAAATGTTGTGCATTTTCCACAATTTTCCATCCAATTCGCTTTATTTTTGTAATACATTACACTTGATTGTTATTGAATAAGTACCCCCAATTCTTTTTGTTTTTCCTCTAACCTATTTYGTGCCTCTATTGTACAGTTTCCATGCGCTGTTACTTCCTCTATTTACTTTAGTATTCTAATCTCTTTTGACCTAAACTGCTTTTGTTTTAATGATGAGTATTGTATTGAATGGCCTCTAAAAGTACATTTGAAAGTGTCCCATACAATAAGGGGATCTGCTGTTCCTATGTTGTACAAAGAAAGTCAATTATGAATTAGTTTGTCTTAGTTAAGAACAAATTATTATCCAATAGGCTTTGATTAAATGTCCAATATCCCCGCCCACGTGGATATTCTGTAAGAGTTATATGGAGGCCAATTAGATGGTGGTCCGATCGCATTCGGTCTCCTATTTATACTTGTAATTTTTTTTTTTTACTTTTGATGCCAGCAAGRAGGAGACTGAAGGGCATTCTTGAGCATGCATTGTTTCCCTCTAACGCACRCTATATCAGCACGGTAGACTTCAATGACTATAGTTCATTCTTACATGTTCTATGTTAAAGCTGCATTTGAAAGCGAAAGTCTAATTAAAAACATTATTCGCACTGCTGAATTCGATTTTCAAAATAGCAAGCTAGGACTGATGGTTTGGTTACCAAGGCAACTACTGTATATATCTAGTAAACTTGCTAGCTACTTCAGTGGATGTTGAACATAGAAAGAAAATGAATAGAAAGGGTGTCTCCAGTCAAGTAATGATGTCATAATGGGTGGACTGACCAGTGGCGACCCATCGTTCAGAGCCCTAAAAATGTGGGTCTCAAAACAGATTTTTTGGGGTGGGCTTGACTGTTTTGCATGTTATTTTGGCATTCATACGTGTCACATATCAGATTGCAAACAATAAAATATAAAATATAATTGAGTTAATAAAGCTGCATACAAACATGGTCTCTTTTTTGTTTTCTTGTTTAAGGCAGCTACAAAATGCAGGTGTTTCAGCCTAGCTCAGGGCTTTCTGCGGGGGTGGGGAAAGCAAGCAGAAAATACGGAGCGTTGCGCCGTGATTGGCTCAGTGTTCTGTCACTCATGGGGACACTACGTCACCGCCAAGTCTAAGGGTAGAGCTAGAAAATTCAAGCCCCTTGGGTGCTGCCCATAGAGTTACATTAGAAGTGCCCATCCAAAAAGGCTCAAGGTCATTGGCCACAGATAAAATTACATCAAATCACATTATATCTACAGTAGCTTTGATTGGACTTTCAAAATCTTAGCAGTCATCATGAATCAAGTTGACAATCTACTGGCAAATCCTTGTCATATTTATAAAATTTGTAGATAAAATGTATCTGTGCTCATCAGCCATTGGACATTACACAACAAGTTGGAAATCGCAAATTCAACAATGAGTGKTTTTTTWAAGGAATCAGTGGCTAACTGCAAGCATTGCAAAGCAATCATTAGCCTGCTATTCAGTGGAGTGGCTGTGTGGTCCCAAATCTGGGATTAAGGTGCTCTTTTCCAAGTTTAAAATTATAAACATTCAACATTGGCCATGCTGTCAATGAAGCATGATTTGTGCTGCGCTCAAAACAACTTAACTTGGAACTGCGAAATATGATTTTAGTGAGTTCAAGACAACTGGGAACTGGAAAAAAAAACGAGCTACGACTGGGAAAAAGGTTTGATGAAAGTTCAAAACTCGGGCCTCTTTCTAGAGCTACGACTTAAAGATCACTAACGTCATCACGATTYAACCTTTTTTTTCCACCCACCAGAGTTCCCAGTTGTCTTGAAAGCACCATAAATCCAGAGAATGACAGACTTTGATGACAATTTTCCCACAAAGGACCGCCGCCCTACCTTCCTGTTCAAGTGAGCACAGCACAACAAGGTGAGTCCAACAATGTCTTGTATGCTGCTGCATAAATAATTTAATATGCCAGGGAGATATGTATAGTGTATCTAAGAAAGTAATAAGTGTATGTTGTGTAGTAAGCTGTTAGTAGCCCATTTCCCTCACCCTAATAATTTGGTATATTTTAACCTCTTAATTTCACCTACTGTTCTGACTTGGTGGTGCACATGTAGCCTTTAACCTGTTTTTGAAAAATGTAATCATTGAATATTGTAAGAGCTTTCATTGTCTGCTTATATGCCCCCTTTATTTATCCTACGATTCTGACTTGGTGTACAGGGAGAACACTAAGAATGGCCCATGTTCTGAACTCTGTCGCTGTACATTTCAAAAGTGCTGAACAAATAGTTATAATTACTACGGACGTCCTAGCTCGCTCATTAATGTCTTAATCGAAATTACGGATTGCCTCTTATCCATTTGTTGTCCCCTTATGATATAGTTTGTCCATCTCAATTGTCATTAGAAACCACATTTGTTTATTCAAGTCAGCCATGTCAGCTATATATTTTTAAAAGGCAGTAAATGAGGCTGAATGAAAGGCTCCGCTGATAGCCACGTGTAGCAGTGGTAAGGTGTTGGGACTCTGCTGTCGGGACAGGTTTATATAGGCCCTAACAGTTTGTGGACACCGTTTGTCACCGTTATAGTGCAATTAATGTATTGTTCAGTGTTGTGTAGTGGCTTTGCTGCCATGTATCCCGTGATTTACATGCTAAAATCACCACTGGGACTGATAGACATGTTGAGTGTACCCATTGCCAGAAAGAAAAAGCAGGAAGTGTACCCTTAAATCTGTTCTGTGATTTGTTGAGTCAACTGAACATTACAAAAAATACATTCCATTGCATGAGCAACATCAGTTAGCATAATTTGAATATACATTCTACTTTACCATGGCAATCCAGCAGAACATTACAAAATACAATGGAAATGATTGCATCACAATACCAGGCAGCCATTGCAAGTGTACCCATGACTTTACCAGTCAAATTGCCAGCGTTAGAGCTTCTAAGTCCGATCTATTCATTAAATTTCTATGATGTTGAACACGTTTCTACCGTCAAATGAACACATTGTTAGCAGCAAATGTGTTAAATTATAGCCATGGTGTGAAAGGGATACCCTCTGTGGAAGGTTAGTAGAAGACACGTTCCACGTAGTTCATTATTTTCCATAGAACGCATACCCATTCCATAGCATGAGCCATATCAGTAAGCATAATTTGAATGAACATTCTACATTACCATGGCAATCCAGCATCAGTTGATAGAACATTCGAAAATACAATGGCAATTATTGCATCACAATACTAGGCAGCCACAGATGTAGTAAAGCGGTCAATTGAACTTGACCAAAACAATGGAATTGCTATGGAAACGTGGGGGAAAGATGGTCTCCTCACTGCCCCCCAGCAAAATGTCTACATTTAGGCTATTGTTTATGTGTATTTTACACTATGTTGAGGTAAAAATCAGAGTATAATGCTTGTATGGATGTCAACCCCAACACGTTCATGTCATCCTCACAAATCAATTGCATTACAGTTGACTACCATCAATGATTTCTGTATGCTAGCGAGTTTATACTAACGGGAGTTAGCAGTCGCTTCTAAAACTGAAAAGGTACAACTTCTACATGTTATGCAGTAAAAACAGCCAAATATATCAAAATCGGACTTAAGTAAGCAGATTGTGGGCATGTTAAAATGCATATATCATGACGGATTTGCCGAATATTCACTTTGTTAGATTAGATTTGTTGAACGTGTGCCAATCTGGTCAATGGAACATCTGCGTTCCATTGACTCCTTTACCGCATCTGTTGGGAGTGTACCCAAGTCATTTTACATTTTATTTCACCTGTATTTAACCAGGTAGGCCTGTTGAGAACAAGTTCAAGTACAACTGCGACCTGGCCAAGATAAAGCAAAGCAGTGCTACACAAACAACACATGGAATAAACAAACGTACAGTCAATAGCACAATAGAAAAATCTATATACAGTGTGTGCAAATGTAATAAGATTAGGGAGGTAAGGCAATAAATAGGCAATAGAGGTGAAATAATTACAATTTAGCAATTAAACACTGGAGTGATAGATGTGGAGAAGATGAATGTGCAAGTAGAGATACTGGGGTGCAAAGGAGCAAAAAAATAAATAACAATATGGGGATGAGTCATTGGCGACTCCATTACCCGCAGTATTAGACTTAAAACGAATCATCCAGCGATCATACACTGTTTACCAGGGGGCAGGGCTACCGACGTTAAGGCTAATCTGAAGATGGTGCTGGCTAAAGCTAAAACTGGCGAGTGTAGAGAGTATAGAGATATTGTTATCCACGTCGGCACCAACGATGTTAGGATGAAACAGTCAGAGGTAACCAAGCGCAACATAGCTTCAGCSTGTAAATCAGCTAGAAAGATGTGTCGGCATCGAGTAATTGTCTCTGGCCCCCTCCCAGTTAGGGGGAGTGATGAGCTCTACAGCAGAGTCTCACAACTCAATC